>NW_020664372.1:15524139-15582788 GCF_002925995.2 Terrapene triunguis
TGTTCATTTTTAACCTTTTTGTTCTGTATCATTCTTCACTTGGTATACCCAATATATCCTCATTCTTCCTGCCTAGATAATATAATGTACAGATATAGATAAAAGGTTTTGTTGTTGTTGTTTATGCAACTGGAGGTATGCTAAAACAACATTCACAAAAAATGTACTGCATTTCTGCCATTTTCTATCAGAAACTGGCACACCCTTGGGCCCTATAAGAGTGGCCTTTGGATCATTGATGCCAAAATTGAAGACTCTATAGTAGTACAAGATTTGTTGGAGTCTATTATTGCTTCTTTGTTCCTCAAATATAAATTATTCGTCAAAGACCTTTAAGAATTCTACCTCATGCATGTGCCTTGCTTCAAATGGGACATTTGAAATGATGGTCATAATAATAATAATAATAATAATGAAAGTACCATTATAAACAAAGAATCCAAAGACATTGTCTCCTCAATATGATGAATTTTTCCTTACTTTCTGGTACCTATTCTGTTTCCCATCTGAACTCATTATAGATCATGCCCAGAATATTCAAAAATAGGCGGGTATTTAAAAATTCAAAAGTTAGACTCCTAAATCTAGATTTAGGAATCTAAATAATAGACCTGATTTTCAAAAGTGCTGAACATCCAGCTGCCCTCAGGGAGGTGAATGGAAGTGGCTGGGTACTCAGAACCTTTGAAAATCAGGCTACTAATGCTGATAGTGATCCCCTTACTCATTTTGAATAGTAGCTTACTCTACAAGTAGTCCCACTAAATGCAATGGGTCTCCTTGTGGAATCCTATGAGTAAAAGCATCATAATCTTGCCCTTATTTAGGTACCTAAATATGGATTTAAGAGCCTAACTTTAGCCTCATATTTTTGAAAATCTTGGGGAATAGCTTTTAATTAGTTAAAATATAAAATACCAAGTAGACAATACACAAATCTTTCCTGAATTATATCCTTTACAACCCAAGGATTTGGCCTTATAAGACTAAGCAGACCATATATATATCTGTGCTCATTTTAGAGACTATTTATTTAGAAGAAATACTAGGATCCCAAATGTTAGTCATCTAGAAGCTTTGTCAATTTAATTGGAGTCTTAATGATATTTAAAAATATTATACTGGATTTAGAAGATGAATATGTTGAATAGTGCATCTACTTTCCAAAAAGAAAATCTAAAACAAATCAAAGATATTTTAAGGAACAAAATTCCTTGTAGAAGTACTCCTGTAAATGTATTACATACTCCTTGCTAAATATTAAAAATAGGTATGTGCGAACTTTTTGTAATGAATCATAATTCCATGGCATTTGCCATGGAACAAAACAAAACAAAACAAAAACAACACAAAACAAAACAAACAAAACACACCTTCAGAATGTTTCAGTCTTAGTTGAAAATCAGAATGAAAATAGGTTTTGTATAATTCCAGGGTCATTTTATGTGGAACAGGATCTCTATTTCTACCCTATTATTTACCCTTCTCCTCCTCCCTTTCCCTGGGCTCCTCCATCAACATTTTACTGGGGGGAGGTTCAATGACTTTCTCTCATCATGCCACATTCATTCAAAATTCTTAAGAAGGTGGTTAAATGGCCTCTTCCTTGCTGGGATGACTCTTATCTTGCCTTAACAGATGACTGCCAAGATAGATCATCCACCTCAGTCAGGGTCCTAAATAGTTTGGGCTCTGGTTACCTGGGAGCCTCTCTCCTCACATTATACCACAGCAGAAGATATGCCCAAGATACCAGCCCTATGATTTAAAAAAGAAAGAGGGCTGGTGACAAAGCATTCTCTGTGAGGGGTCCATGATTGTGGAACTCAGTTGCCTAACTTGGTGCAGCAGAGGTTTGACTTGTTAACTTTCACGATACATTGAAAGGGTCACCTATATGTGGGGGCTTTCCTGGGAGGGGAGGGTAGAGGGTTTTGCATGGCAAACTGTGGAGCAGCTTCATTTATGGCAGAGTTTTGAAAAATTAACTGGATTATTTGTGATAGAAATGGGTGATGTTATGAAGCAGCTTTGGGTATTAGACCCTTTCTGTATGAAGGGTATTTGTTCTTCTGTTGTATTTTTAAAAGTTGTGCAGGCACTTAAAGCTTGGATAGGTGCATTAACAAGTCAAAATTAATTAATTTACTCAACATCCCTTTGATATCTCCTAGTAGAAAGCATCCTCACATGAGAGTATCCTTTGCTTTGGACTAGCCCACTAATAGGTCAAGGACTCTTTCAGTCCCACTCCCTTGTCCTATTAAACTATAGATCAGGGATCGGCAACCTTTGGCACGCGGCTCACCAGGGTCCCCTGGCGGGCCCGGCCAGTTTGTTTACCTGCCGTGTCCGCAGGTCGGCCAATTGCGGCTCCCACTGGCTGCGGTTCGCCGTCCCAGGACAATGGGGGCTGCGGGAAGCGGCGGCCAGCACATCCCTCGGCCTGCACATTTCAAATGTTATGGAACACTATTTTTTTTCATCACTTTAAGACATAGATTCCTAAGGAAGTTTACAAAACAGTCAGACATGGTGTGTGAGAGGGAGGCTAGGGAATAAGTCTTGCTACAAACCCCAGATTATAGGCAAAATTACTGCTCAGGCCATTAGTTGAAATCAATGGCAATTACAGATCTTCGGGCCCTATGCTTGGTACAAGATGGTAGACAGAGATTGCTGGCTGATATCAGGGCAGGAGTTAGAATAGAGATGGAAGAAAATGTTAATTTGGGTTTCCTTAAATTGAAATAGATTAAACAAAACGTCTTCATAATTCCAATGTAATGAAATGCTAAAGCATTAATAAACAGAAAGTATTCAGTAATAGGATCAGTTTGCCCCATTGACAGTATTGGACACAAAACAGCAATTACCATGTGTCCATAATTTGGTTTTGAAAGAAATTCTTATAATGTCTCTCGACTGGTTGAGAATCTTCATTTTACATCTTCAGAAGCTGTAGCTCACTGGAGACAGGGAAGGTATGTACCACCTGAATGGTGTTGCCTGGAGATGCTATGTGTAGACAATAATAATTCCAGTGACACTTTGGGGTGTCAGGACAGGCATCTCTTGCTGGAGCTGCAAAAATGTGTGGCCTGTTCTCCCACTAATGTTATCCTTGGCAGGTAGTAGAACGCTAGCCTCACAGCCTTGCCAGTGTCCTTGTTTCCTTGCATTTCCTAGTAGAGCTGAGCAATATTTTTTGTTTGAAACTTTTTTCAGAGACAAATTCAGATTCAGAGAAACCAAAACACGTTGTGAACTCATGCTGCTTTTGCTGAATTGTTTCACTTGAGAAAAAAAAAATCTGAAAAAAATCTAAAAGTTTTGTTCTGACATTTTCAAAATGAAACATTTTGATTACTCAGTGAAATAACTTTTGGTTTCAAAATTTCCTTTAATTTTATATTTTTTAAATAAATAAAAAAATTAAAATAGTCAAAATGGAAAGAAAACATTCAGGTTAACTAGAAATGATTTTTTTTCAATGTTCAATTTGCCAAAAAAATTGGTTCAACGAGAAACTTTTTTTTTTCATGATTTTTCAGAATTTCCAGTAAACTAAAATATTAATTATTCTCCCAGCTCTATTCCTCAGTGTCTACAACTAAATTATCTGCCCCTTATTCCAGGTACATCCGATTGGTGAAAGAGGGGAAATAATTATTTGTGCCTTCTCCTTTTTCTAGTGCACCTGCTCTGTCATAGCAATAATTTTGCTTTTGTTATGTAATGCATGACAAGCCTCAAGTGAGCATGAAGGAAACAACAGTATTTGAATATTATTTGGATGTGTAATTGATAAAATAGTTCAGAAGAAACAGGCCGAGTAGCCAACAGAATCCAAGCAATGAGGTAGGAGAAAATAATCAGGATGGAATACTTGGCATAGTGAATTTTTCTCCTTCTCCCCGTTTTTAAGTGTGTGCCACTAATTTAAAACAGATTAAGTAAATGAGAATTTTGAGCATTTGTAGAGGCTTCTTAATCAAATTTACCAATTTGAAATGGGGTCTAATGAAAGAGCAGTTGTGTCACTAACAATAGCAAAATGTACCCATATAATATAATTAAGCAATTCATTTTGATTCTGAGAGCATGGTAGTATAATAATCAGCACTGTTGCATGCTCTGAAGTGTCTCTGTGATACTGGGCTAAAGTTTACTCGCACTCACAAGAGTAATATCATGGAGGTCAGTGAGACTACTTGCAGGAGCATGGTGGGCAGGATTTGTCCCATTATATATTAGATAGAAAGACTGAGTGAGGCAAGCATGGGAATGGGATCCAGGAAATTTTAAATTCTAATGATTCTGCCACTGACTTGCTGTATGACCTGGGGATTTGTAATCACTAGCTATAGAGTCGTTCTTAAACTTTCTCTAGCCCAATTAATTTTTAATTATTTAATTCCTTAATACAAGATGGAGCAGCTTCAACAATTAAGACTGAGAGAGCCCTATATTAGAGTATTCTATATTCTGGTGGAAGATTGCTGTTCAAATCCCTTGTCTGGCTATACTGAAAGAAGGACAGGACATATTTGACATGGGTTTTAAAAGGCTGCAACTTTATTATTAGATGTCTGGGACTACCCGGCAGATAAAAGTGTACAGTGCAGGTAACCACATGTTTTTCCATAATTACTCGGGGGGCTTTTACCAGCTCCCACTCTTTTCCCATCCAGGTCCCTCCAGAAAATCCATTGCCAGGACCTTACCATATCTTACCAGCCCCAGCACATCCCTCGGCACGCGCCGCTTCCCATTGCCCCCATTGGCCCGGGACGGCGAACCGCGGCGAGTGGGGGCCGCGATCGGCCAAACCTGCCGCGTCAGCAGGTAAATAAACTGGCCCGGCCCGCTAGGGTGCTTACCCTGGCGAGCCGCGTGCCGAATGTTGCCGACCCCTGGTCTAGATGAACTTACTATAAGGTGAGTGCACAACTAATTGAAAGACCACACTCCAACAGTAGTTATCAATGGTTCTGTGTCAAACTGGGAGGCAGTATCTAGTTGGATCTCTCCGGGGTCAGTCCTGGATCCAGTACTATTCAATATTTTCATTAATAAGTTGGATAATGGAGTGGAGAGTATGTATGCCATCTGCAAATGGCACTAAGATGGAAGCGGTTGCAAACACTTTGGAGGACAGGATCAGAATTGAAAACAACCTTGTCAAATTGGAGAATTGGTCTGAATTGAACAAGATGAAGTTAAATAAAGGACTAGAGAAATAAACAAGCTGTGAACAAGATTAATATTACCATGGGGTGTATTAACAGGAGTGTCATGTATAGGACATGGGAGGTAACTGTCCCCACTCCATTGGCAATGGTGAGGTTTCAGCTGGAGTATTGTGCCCAATTCTGATCTCCACACTTTAGGAAAGATGTGGACAAATTAGAGACAGTCCAGAGGATAGCAACAAAAAATGATAAAAAGATTTAGAAAACCTGCCCTGTTAGGAAAGGTTAAAAAAAAAACTGGGCATGTTTAGTCTTGAGACAAGAAGACTGAGAGGGGACCTGATATCAGTCTTCAAATATCTTAACAGCTGTTATACAGAGGACAGTGATCAATTGTTCTGTCCTGTGAAAGAAGGAAAAGTAGTAATGGATTTAATCTGCAGCAAGGGAGATTTAGGTTAGATATTAGCAAAAACTTTCTAACTATAAGGGTAGTTAAACTGTGGAATAGGCTTCCAAGGGAGGTTGTGGAATCCCCATCAGTGGAGGTTTTTAAAAATACGTTGCACAAACTCTTGTCAGGGATGCTCTAAGTTGACTTTGTCCTGCCACAATGGTGGGGGATGGATTTGATGACTTATTGATGTCCCTTCTAGACATACATTTCTATGATTCTATGAAATTTATTTGTTGATCTAATTTTTCTTTTCTTTATTTTTAAAAATGTTTTCCTACCTTTCCCCTTTTTTAAACTTTTCCTCTCCTCTTTTCACTCTACAAGTGTTTCTCCTAGTGACTCACCAATTGTTCTGCTTCACAATACATTAAAAGGCTAAAATAGAAGCCAAAATCAGTTACTGTTTGTATTTTTTCAATGTCATGAGATTTTTATGAGCAGATTTGTATTCAGATAGCCCAATTGATGTATGACTAGATAGAAGAGATCCTGGGACCTGATTTAGCTCTCACAGAAATTCATGGCATCTTACAATTGTGGTATTCTAGGAGCCTGTGATGATGATGGCATTGTTTAATTTGGAATTACCATAATGATTTAGCATTTTCTTCATGTTATCTCCACATTTCCAGCCTGCTACATCTCTAGTGCAGTGATGCCTGGGAAGTACTACAAAATAAATGCAACTGCATTGCTTATTAGCTATGCTCAGTCTTTAGTTTCTGTGCCTAGCTTTCCAGGGTCAAAACTAGGTCAAGCTGTCAGTGATGTTTGGAAATGTCTAGTGCTTTCTTAGGTTGCTCCTTCCATCAAGAAAACTTTTGTAGCTTTGAGGCAATGATTATCCCATTATCAATAGGAAGAAAAAGAATGCAGAATGTCTGACATTAAGAGAGAGACCACATGAACCACTTTTATTTTGTGCATAATTCTCCTTTGGAAGGAGAGAAGAGAAGACTATAACCTGTTCATTTTTTTTTAATCCCTTTACTTGTAAGAAGTATTTGTTTAGTGTTATCTGATATTCAGAACCCAGAAAGTCAATTTTGGGTTACACGTTTTATTTTTAATTAAGTGTATCACTTTTGTATGATGCTGATTACCACAGTCATAAGCATGTTTTGCCCAAAGGTTCTTGGCTAAAAGTCCAATGCCTTTCACTTTTTATATGTCTCTCATTTCACACTTTTATGTCAATTTATACTAAGCTAGAGAGGACAAAAGCAGCTTCAATTAAAGTGTTAAGCCTATTTAAGTAATCTTAAAGCAACACTATTGCATACCACAAAGAGTATTATAAGTCATACAATTTTTTTCTTCCAATCTCTTTCTTGTTTTTTAGAAGATTATTCATTAAGTCAGATTCCATGTATTATGGATTTCATTACCTTTCCACAATAAGGGGAAGTTTTGTCAGTTTAGGGTTGGCTGCCAGATAAGAACACAATGGCCTTGCGTTACACATTTGAAAATGTGTCAGGGAAATTATGTAATATTTAACAGCATAAAATGTATTATTAATTACTTTTATTCATGTTAATAGCCCCTTGTGCCACATGTGGATCTTAAATATTTAAAGATAAAAAATATCAAAGAAACTTTCCCAAAGATACAAACATTATTTATTTATATAAGTATCAAGTAAAACTAGAGGTGAATGAACCATTTGGTGGCTATTATTTATTGTCTTATAAATTATAAATTGGTTAGATATCCTGATGGAATCTGTATATTATTAGAACTGTAAGATCTTGAAAAATAAATGTGCCTGATTATTTCTCTCTCTTTAAATTAAAACCACTCTCTAAATCTCTCTCTATAGGGAATGCTTCAATGCTTAAAGTCAATGGAGAAATCATCTTCAACAGTTGTAGGTGCTAGCTTTTTCTTTTCACTTCAAAAAGTTGTTCTTTTCCTGACTGTTTTATTTTCAGATAAAATAAGAGAAACTGTTATGAACATGAACATGTCATAATCTCCTTTAATTCCACCAATAAATTCGAAATCAAGGGATAAATGGTACACCATTTGCCCTTTTGGGCTTCTTGGGTTCATTCAAGTCACTATTCTACTTCTGACCCTATTTACCTATTCAGTCCTCATAAAGAATTCAATCAGTCTCTGTTCCACTTTACTACAAAAAAGATCTGTATTTTTCCCTTGTCTGCTTCAGATTGGCTCAGGAAAGTGCAAGTAGATTCCTTAATTGGGAGGGAGATTGACGTGTCCATTCATTTACTTTTCAGTTCTATTAGATACAGAAAAGCTAGAAAAGGCAATTGACCATGATTCCAATCACTGTTTTAATTTATTTCCTATACTTAGCCTTATTGTGTAATAGCAGATATTATAAAGGCATAGCCCCACATTTTAAAAATTTCAGATGCTGTAGTTCTTTTAGTGTCCAACTGGAATCTGATTTTCAATTATGCTCAATATTCACAAATTTACATTAATATGAGCTGCCAGTGTACAGCACCTGAAACACATGCTCTCAGGCCAAAATGTCAGACTGTGGTGCCTAAATTTAAGTTCAAAAATACATATTTAGGCACCTAATAAGGCCTTGGTCCTTCAATTACATAACATGTGCTTAAATTTAATTTGACTGCACTTATTAAAGTTAAGCATGTGTGTGTTTGCAGGATAAATGCCCAAGTGACCTGACTTTTCAGAAGCTCAGAGCACCCTCAGCACATTTTGAAGTTTGTAGAAGCTAATAGTTCTCAGCACCTTGCTTAGTCAGGCCACTTTCGTTTAGCTGGCTATATATAGACTTAGAGCCAAGATTTTCATAAGTGACTAGTAATTTTTGGTGCCTAAATTTTACAACAAAAATTGGAGGTATCTAAAATCACCAGCCACTTTTGAAAATTTTGGTCCTAGGCACCTGCTTTCCTTGTATTATTTTCATTACTGTAGTGCCTCAGAGCCCCAGACATGGACTAAAACACCATTATGCTAGATGCTGTACATGTAGATTTAAAGCTTTTAGATCAAGATGATGGGGTTAAACTAATGTACAACATAATCTCTGGCAAATTAAATCTAAACCTCAGAACCTAATTTAATTGCTTTATTCAGCCATTGTTTCCTATTGTAAACTGAGGTGAGAAGGCAAAGCATTATAGGAAATTTGCAGAGCTCAAAGGACCCTAATGATGTATAATTTTAGAACATGTTCCCAATATAGACATTTAAGAAATTATAAGCATGTTTAATTAATCAAAATGCAATGAATATTTCCCCCCGCAGAATTTAAGAATCACTTAAAATATTTTTAATTAGGCAATAACTACACAAAACACTTATGTCAACTCCTGTTTCCACTGAGGTCAACAGGAGGTTTGCCATTAGCTTCACTATGATCAGAAGTTAACTCATAATGCTCTGCTGACTTCCTACACAGGCAAAATTCAAAGTAAAGTTCATGGATTTTTCATTGAGTACAGAGTGTTAAAATGGGCCCCAAGATAATACAGTAAAAAAGGCAACGAATATATTTTATGTAGGGAAACACATCATGTAACTGCTTTAGTGTGTATTATGGTACACTAAAATGGGATTACCTTGAACAGTCAGACTGTTGGGAAGTTTAACAGTTTAGTTTAAACCATAACTTTAATTCTGAATTCTATTTCTGGGCATTTTATTTGCATAATCACTGTGGTCCACATTGTATCTGGTCCTTATGCTCTGCTGTGGGAGGGCACAAGGAGTCATGTCTTCCTCCACTCGCATGGCCCATGTAAAGACCATCCACAATTGCAGTCTGTGCCCTCTGGAACTGTTCCCTCTTGGTGTTTCTGGGGACACCCTTCTTCCCTGCAGGGATGTGGAGGAAGTGAGTTCATAGTTAAATTATGGATTACCATATGCAGTTCTCTTCAGCACTTGGCACTCAGCAATAGTGACTGTGACAATCAGGATCCAGACACCCCAAGGGGAGAGCAAAGACTGTGCTCATAATATGTACTACAACCCCAACTACACCTCACAGCAGGGCAGTGAGCAGTCAAGCCCATACCAGGTGTTTATACTAAAATGTCTTCAAAGTACCCAAAGTCAGGCTGAGACTTTGTGCTTGCAGGAAAGCTCCTGATGTCAGAGAACTGAACCACAGCTGCACATCATGAAGGCTCACAAGATTACAGGGCAAGTGGTGACAGAACCCCCATAATGGTCTGAGCTCAGGACCCCCCTGGGATGGTGCAATTACACATTGTCCCTTATTCAGGCTAGTGACTGATGTCATAATTTGGTCCCACATAGTTATTTTTTCAAATGTGGAGATCTCTCTTCTTTCTTTGGTTACCAGAACCCCTCTGCTGAGTGGCTCCTGTACTGAGAATTTTCAAAATATTTGCCAAAAACAAAAACACCTCTGCAGCCTCTCACTCTCTCTAGCTGAAACAGGGGGGAAATACAACATTTGCATGAAAAAGATTTTTTGTTCAAAAGTAATTACTATGGGGATGAGAAAAAAGGTGAAAGGGAAACTGTTTACTGGACAAGTTTAAAAAATACTTTTGAGTTATTTTCTTCATTTTTCCCTTTACCTCACACCTTCTTTCCACAGAATGGCTCAAGTATCCAGAATTACTACCATATTTGTATTTATAATATTTGCTTATATTGGGAGAATCTTGATCTCTCCCATGTTAGTTTTGTAACACAATATTAAACAGTATATTGAAGTTATTTGGGCTGCAAGAGCATTGTTTTCCTATAGTGAGAGAAAGTGGAGGGATTGAGAAAGGAAATAAGAGGGAAGGAGACAGAAAAATAAAGCATGAAAGAGGAGATGGTGCTAAGAATTGATGGGGCAGGAGGGGAGAAATGGCTTTCATTTTAACAAATTATCTTTCATCAGTTTGAGAGCTCAGCCCATTCAGGGCTTTGCTTGTTTGGTCGGTTGTTCGGATTTTTGTATATTATCTTATTTAAAATGTCAATATTTATTGACAATTCTCAGCATAATATTAACAAGAAAATATTTCTTTGTTACATGGTAATAATCACAGTTTAGATTAATCTTTTCCAATGCATCAGAATTTATTGAATCCCAGATCATACCCTTATAAGAAGGAAGCACTCTCCGGCTATCATTATGATAACCCTTGCCAGTTCTCCTACATCAGCAATGATGTCCTCTTCCAGTAGAGCTTTCCTCAGAACCAGAGGCTGTGGAGTATCAAAACACATAGATACAAGGCATACTTTTGGAGGTTCCAGCTGCATTGTTCTCCCACTTTTATGCAACCACCTGATGCTCATTTTAAGAACACCAAAAGTACATTCTATAACCCCTCATATTCTCTTGTATGCATCTTTACAATGCACTATAGTTTAAGATTGAAGATTCCCATACTGAGTCTGAAGAAGTACAAATATAAGGATAAATTGTAATGACAATCACTGTAGATGATTCAACAATATATTATATGTAGTGCATTCATCTCAGTAATGTAATGGTTTCTTAAACCATAGAGAAATTGATTCTAACCCTCCATTATTCTCAGGATAAGTTTACAAAATGGAAATTGAGGGATGTGATTTGACCATATAGACTACTGGACCTAGCTTTAATCTAGCTAGCTCAGATACCAATAGCAGTGAAACTGCAGCAGCATGGACTTCAGCATGGGTTACCCAACTGAAGAATTTCCCAGGGTCCTGGGCAGGCTTGTACAGTCCATGTGGATGCTTAGGCTGTCACAGCTTTGCTGCTATTGGTAACCATGCTACCAGGA
The DNA here is from genome assembly GCF_002925995.2 of Terrapene triunguis. Taxonomy (NCBI): domain Eukaryota; kingdom Metazoa; phylum Chordata; order Testudines; family Emydidae; genus Terrapene; species Terrapene triunguis. The sequence goes on from NW_020664372.1 coordinate 15,535,545, forward strand.
TTAAAGCTAGCTCAGTTAATGTTGAAATGTGCTGCAACCACACACCTCATTGTGGACATAGCCTGAAATTAGGCCCAGGGACATTTTCCCTCAGCAGAATATGTCCTGAAGAGAAATATATACCTTATGAAATGTGAGCATTTGGGTAAGACAAATTATTATTACTTTTATGGATAGTATGACATTTACACAACATATACTGCCCATATTATTGGTCAGTTTCTGAGGTACTCTTTTTGGATTTACAAAGATTTTGAGACTGCTACCCTGAGAAGTCAATATTACCTATCGATAGTTTATAAAACCACAAGATTTAATAAGATAACATTGCATGAAACTACTGAACTCAAACACCACTATTTTCACATATGGATTAATAAGAATCAGACACGTTCACATAATTCAAAGATGCACTTGTAGTTTGCCTTGTGCAACAGGGCTTTGGACATAAAATGGGATTTTAATCTATATTTGGAAACACATTTCATATGCAAAATGTCTTTATAAAGGTGACATCCAATGCATTAGCAATAGCTAAACAATATATAGTCTACACAACCCAGGGTAGATTTTCATAGATAGCTTCCATGTTTCTGGCCAGAGTTTTGCACCCGCAAATAATTTCACTCACAATGAATTTGTAAAAACAACCTTAATTAACTTTTCCTGACATGAATTAAAGATGACTGAAATGAGAGTAATACTGGATGCATGGAGAAATGTAAGGGCTTGTCTACACTGGCATTTTACAGCGCTGCAACTTTTTCACTCAGGGGTGTGAAAAAACACGCTCCTGAGAGCTGCAAGTTTCAGCACTGTGCTCCCAGCGCTGGTAGCTACACCCCTTGTGGAGGTGTTATTTTTAGAGCACTGGGAGAGCTCTCTCCCAGCGCTGCGCCACGACTACACAAGCCACATTAAAGCGCTGCCGCAGCAGTGCTGCCACAGCAGCGCTTTAACGTTGCCAGTGTAGACAAGCCCTAAGAAGAGGCTGTTGGTTTGGTGAGGAGATGGAATGGATAGGGTAGAGAAGTTGATAGCCTAGCTGAGGAATAATGCCCCGACTCCCATTCATCTTGCAGGCATCGGCAATGTGCAGCTCTTCAGCAGCACTGCAAACCCTTTGATCTTAGAGTGGACTAGACACATCATTATCTCAGTTTGTTGAAATAAAGTGGTTAAAAATATAAATACACTAAGGACAGGTCTACACTACTGCTTAAGACTTAAGCTGATCTAACTTACATCGCTCAGGGTTATGAAAAAGACACTCTCATGAGCAATGCAAGTTACAGCAACCTAAAAACTGTCCACACTGCATAACTTCTGCCTCTTGTGGAGGTAAAGTAATTATGCCGATGGGAGAGCACTCTCCTGTCAGCATAGAGCATCTTCTCCAGATGCTTGAAGCACTGTAGAGCTTCTAGTGTAGACCTGCTCTAAGTCCTGGTCTACACTACACAGTTAGGTCATCGTAAGGCAGCTTATGTCAACCTAACTATGTCACACTGCGGCCTTGCTCCCACCAATGTAAGTGCCCTACTACAATGACATAATAACTCCACCTCCACAAGAGGGGTAGGGCTTATGTTGGTGTAGTTAGGGCAACACAGGGTCCATTTAGACACTGTTTTACTTACATTGGCTGTTGGATGTCATTCTTGTCATGCTGGAGCTATGAAATTGACAAGAAAGTCCTTCCTGCTTGCAGCTGGGCTGCCTCCAGGCTCTCAGTTACATGCTCCCAGCTGGGCTGCTGTCTAGGCACCTTGCTCCAACAGAACAGGGAGGTAAGACTCCAGGGTGCAGCCGTGCTCCCAACAGGGGGTGGGGAGCCGGGAGTCTAGGGAACTGTGCGAAGCTGAGAACCCAGGGGGAAGCTATGCTCCCAGCGAGGAACTGAGAGCCCGGATGGCTGCCATGCTCCTGGCAGGAAGTGGGGAGCCAAAAGCCCAGGGGGCAGCAATGCTCCCAATGGGAGATGGGGAGCCAGAAGCCTGAGGAGCTTTGCGGAGCTAAGAAACCAGGGGGCAGCTGTGCTCCCAGCAGGAAACCAAAAGCCCAAGTTGCTGCCATGCTCCGTGAGGGAAGTGGAAAGCTGGAAGCTCGGGGGGGAGCTTGGATCCCAGTAGGGGGCTGCATTCGGACCTGAGAGCTCAGATTCTTAGCCCCCTATTTTTCCCCTCTTAAGTTGGCGGAAGCGCTCCTGGAGAGGACGCACACCACCAACAATAGGAGGTCAGTATGGATGTGAACCACTGCGCTGTAAGTCAAGCGAGCATAGGTCAACTTAAGCTTATAGTATAAACATGCCCTAAGTGAATAAAGATACACTATTCTATAAGTATATGATAGCTTACCAGCCTTTACTAGTACATGTGTAATGGTGTCAATATGAAACCTAAGAGTACAGTGGCAGAAACAAAACAACCATGAGGTAACGGTAGTCATCTTACATAGGCAGCGGCAGTTTTGAAGATACATAAATCTGTATGGAAGAAAATTATCTGCCATGCTCTCATCCTGCTATATCTCACACTGAAATTTTGAAGTGTTTTCTTCTGCATATTGATTTTACAATATGTGGTAGCCTTTTTTGTGAAAAATAGAGGCAGTTGCCTTCTAGAGCTGTAAGCCTGAGTCTAGAGAACACTCATTTTCTAATATTAAATTTTGATCCATGTTCTCTAAAACAGAGACCAGAACATTTTTAAAACATTGGGAACTGTCTTCTGTGAATTTCAACTTTATGTTTGGATTTGTGTGCTGCTGTTTGTTGTATACAGCCTTTTTGCTTATATATTGATTTTTTCACCTGAGTTTGAAAATCTAGCCCTAAATCTAACCCATGCACAATTGTAACCCCTATTGAGAGTCATGTATTCATGCTGAGAGGGGGAAAAATCAATATACAACAGTAGTGAGGTGGTGTTGCCTCCCTCCAAGCGAGAAAGGGAGGGACCACACTCTGTGCCCGGGTGGGAAGACCCAGGCCGGGCTCACCCCTCCCACCTGGAAGTTGAGAGGTGGGACAGGAAGTACAAAAGGCTCAGGTGAAGCCTTCCAGCTCAGTTGGAGCCAAGTTGGGGAAGGAGACAGACATTCCTTGATCACTGCAGGCCTCTGACTCTGCTGCCAAACCAGGCAGCGCCCTGAACCCAGAGGAGACCGAGTCCATGAAGGAACTGCTGGAATTGCCGCTGGCTGTCTACCCTAGGAAGATGGAGGATACCCATGGATCTGAGGTACTGAACAAATGGGTAGTAGGAAGTAGCCCAGGGACACTAGACTATAGTCTGTTATGTGGTTGCAAGAAACCAGGTCAGTGTGTTTTGGGTGGATCACCTCTGACCCAGTGGAACACATAGAAGCAAACTTTCCCCGGTGCTGGTGGGTGCTCGTGCCCCCCTGGCTCCACCCGGACTCCACCCTTTCCCCGCCCCTCACCCGCTCATATTCCAACCCTATCCCCAAATCCCCACCCCCACCCCGCCTCTTCCCCGAGCGCGCCACATTCCCCCTCCTCCCTCCTCCCTTCCAGCCATGCGAAACAGTTGTTTCATGGCGCAAGCTCTGGGAGCTAGGGGGGAAAAGCGGGCACACGGCGTGCTCAGGGGGGGAGACAGAGGCAGAGGTGAGCTGGGACAGGGCGGGAAGCTGCCAGTGGGGACTAAGCACCCACCAATTTTTCCCTGTGGGTGCTCCAGCCCCGGAACACACATGGAGTCGGTGCCTATGGTGGAACACTCTGCAACAGTTAGGGCCCTGGGCTGGGACTTGGTGGAGAAGTATGGGCCCAGCTTCCCCTACCCCTTGCTGCCAACCCCACCCCTGGGGTGGCAGCCTCCCCATCATAGGCCAGAAAGGCCTATGTTGGTCTGCCATCTGGCAGAGCCAGGGCTGCCCAGAGGATTCAGGGGGCCTGGGGCAAAGCAATTTCGGGGGCCCCCTTCCATAAAAAAAAGTTGCAATACTATAGTAACATATATTTGGAAATGTAAAAAATAACCAGTGAAATACATTCAAAAATTATTTTTTAATAATTTGAAAATACGCGAAATACATTATTTCAAAACATTAAATGCTTTAATGGTATGTATACATTTGGAATTACATAATGGGCTGTCACTGGGTGATGGTGATGGTTGGTGCCAATGGGCTGTCGCTGTCTGGGGGTGGCGCTACTGTTGCCCAGGGCTGGGTGGGGAGCTGGGCTCTGGGTCGGGGGGTGCCTGGCTCAGAGGGCTTGGCTCAGAGCTGGGGGTCAAGTCTGTGGGGGGGATGGGGTCGGGGGGTGTCCAGCTCATAGGAGCTGGGCTCGGAGCTAGGGGTCAGGGCTGTGGGGGGAATGAGGTCAGGGGGGTGCCCGGCTCAGAGGGGCTGGGCTCGGAGCTGGGGTCAGGGCTGGGGGGGTGCCCGGCTCAGAGGTGCTTACCCCCTCTCCCAGAGCCTCAGCGAGCCGCGTCCAGGAGCTCCTGCCACTCGGCCCACTGGAGCTCGCAGCCCCGCCCCCTTACCATGCGGCTCCGAGCGGGAGAACCTCAGTCCTCGCCTGAACCACGGCGCTGCAGCGCTGTCCAGGGCCGCTCCTGGACACGGCGCGCTGAGGCACCGGGGGAACGCGAAGACGGAGGCGGGGGGGAGCCTCTGACATTCTCCTGGGGGCCCCTGAGGGGCCCGGGGCCTGGGGCAAATTGACCCACTTGCCACCCCCCTCTGGGCAGCCCTGGCCAGAGCTAGGATGACAGGCTGTTTGGTGCTAGCCCTGTCATGCTTGAGGGCCAGAGACCATAGACTGTTTATTTGCTCTGTTCTGCCTGAGGGCCTGAGCCAACAGACTGCTCGTTAGCTCCACCTTGTGTCAGGGCCTGAGCCTGTAGAATGGTTGGTGTTCTGCCCCAACAAAAGAGTTGAGGGTGTTAGTACCTAATTAGCTAATTCACCTGATACCTGAGAGTGATCCTGGTGATGTAGTAAGGTGATGGCCTCCCTCCAACCCAGATGGGGAGGGACAACCACCTCCACACTACAGTAACACTTTGACTTCATAGGCCAAAAAACACGTTTTCCTCAAGTGTAAAAGTATGGCAATTAGATTTTTTTTTTTACAATACATTTTCAAGCACATCTTGCAATAACCTCCAAATCATGTTTCTGAGCTATGGGCCAAATTCCAAAATAGAGTAGGTGAATGTAACTGCAGTGAACTTGGTAGTTTAATCTACATAAACCAGATTTAAAACTTCAACAAATGTAATTGGTAAATGTCCATAGCACCCACTGATTGTCCAATTATCCTTCACAACTTTTACTTTCTTCATTTGCTTCTATAAATGAAGTTCTAGTTGTCTGAGAAACTCAGAATGGTTCCTTTCCAGTGATGTAATATGTTTTTCCATGGATGAGTTTCCCTACAGTCATGGATTAATTCCATTAGCACCAAGTTACCAGTTCAAGTGCCAGTATGTTAAGATGAGCATATTCATAACACTATACCAGAATCAGTATTCTAAAGCAAAATTTATCATTGAGCATTGTTTCATTAGCAGTCAGCTGATGATACATGCATTTGCTTCCATTTTATTTCAAACCTATAACTGGATTAGTTTGTTTGGATTTTTTTATGAAGTTTATTGTACAATTAAGAAAGTACAATTAAGGAGAGAGAGAAAATGAATGACTGACAATGAATAGAACTAATTATTCTGTTGAGAATTTGTTTTGTCATATCAATCAATGGGAAGTCATTAGTGTTACAATATCATTGATTACAATTTGCATCTTTTTGATCATACTAGAAATCTTTTGTCAGACTAAATGATATGTCATATTCCAGCAGATCTCAAATGTTTTCATACTGTGAACCAAGTTCCCCCTCTCTTACTCACAACCACATGAACCACATCCTTCCAACTTGGGTTTTGTGACAGATTTGTGGCAATTACTATATTTGATTACATGGAAAAGTAATGTTAAGAAAGAATTTAATGGTTTTTTTTGGCTGTCTCCTAATTTAATTTAGCATCTGGAATGAGAAGAAGCCTGCACCCATGGGCTCAATTGAACATTAATGAGGTCAATAACATTGTTAGATTTAGCCCTATATGACCAGACTGTTCCCCACAGAACATTATTTTGAAAACATTATTATGAAAACATTATTTCTCTATGGAAGAAAATTGAAATCCATTTCACAATTATGTTTAGGTTTCCGATGACATACTATCTGTTCTCTGGAAAAATAGTGGTAGCCTGAAGGCTCTTGGAGTTTAACAGCTATATAATTAAATTCTCAATAGATTTTTTTTTTTTTTTAAGAATTAGCACATTGTAGCAGGCTTGCAGTGTTTGCCTGAAACACCTAATTATGTGAGGCAGTATTGATTATTCTAGGAAAGGGTTAAGTATGTTCTTCTGACACTCTGAGGTAAGTGGATCATTATATCAGTTAGATATAAAAAAGGTGGGAGTGTCTCTCTGCAGTATCTATGGTGTAAGATAAGCAGTCTTGAGGCAGGAACCAAGCACTGGAGTGTGGAGACAAGGACTGAGCTGAATGTTATGTTATTGTTAATTTCTTTGTTAATAAAGCCAAACCCAAGGAAGGGGTGAGTTTTCGACTCTATACAATGTGTGGATGTTGTTTTAAAGCAGGATGAGTAAGGAGCCTGTCCATACACGTTAATTGGACAAACATTTGCAATAGCTGCTCCTCTAGAATGTCTTTTTCATAGCCCTCTCATGTCCCCAGCTCAATGTTTCATTGTAACTTACTAGCATCTTGAACCTTTTGAGAAATAATGAATTAGAGAGATATATTTGCAATCGAAATCCATACGATTTGCAAACAACACACTTTCACAGCATAGGTATAACTAAATTATTCTCCATAAACAGTGGTTTAACAGCTCATATCCTAAAGTGGAAACTTCTTTAAGAAATACCATAATTGGCTTCACTCTTATAGTCTTTGGTCCAGTAATTCTACTCCATCTTAAAAAGCAGTTATTGTGATGTTGCACTCCATATGATTCTATGAAAATACGATGAGTGTGAATATAATGTAACTGGAATATGCTTCATGCAAAAGGTCTCTTGTAAGGTATAATGACAAAGTTTATAATCTACTGAGTGTGTTCATCCTATTTGTATGAATGTATCATTCTTGTATCTGAAACTAGAAATATGAAATATAACTCTGAGGTCGTATTGTAAGTGTGGGCCATTAATGGTGTTTTGGAATCTTGATGGCTCCCATTAACCAGGACAATTGACTATAGATGGCTCTGTTTACTTGCAAAGCTTCCTGTGAGTCAGGTGGGGAAGAATGAAGGCTTGGGGTCTTACAATGACATGTGATCATGTCACCTGAACTGGAATCCATCTTTAACCTGGTGCTTTTCCATTTAGAAGGAGGGGTGGGTACCCAGAAAGGGACAAAGGATTCCTGCCTTGTGCCAAAGATATATAAGGGGGTGGAACAGAATAAAGGGGGCTTCAGTCATGAGAAATCCCCTAGCTACCACCTGAGCTGGAACAAGGATTGTACCAGGGGAAACGATTGGGCCCAGACTAGAAGGAGGCTAGTCTGTCAAAGAAATGTATTGGAACATCTCTGAGGGTGAGCTTTACCTGCATTTAGTTTTCTACTGTATTAGGCATAGACTTGCATATTTTTGTTTTATTTTCCTTGGTAATTTACTTTGTTCTGTCTGTTATTACTTGGAACCACTTAAATCCTACTTTTTGTATTTAATAAAATCATTTTTACTTATTAATTAACCCAGAGTAAGTATCAATACCGGGGGGGGGGGCAAATCGTTGTGCATATCTCTCTATCAGTGTTATAGAGGGTGAACAATTTATGAGTTTCCCCTGTATAAGCTTTATACAGGGTAAAAAGATTTATTTGGGATTTGGACCACATTGGGAGCTGGGTATCTGAGTGCTGGAGACAGGAGCACTTCTTAAGCTGTTTTCAGTTAAGCCTGCAGCTTGTGGGGGACGTGGTTCAGACTTGGATCTGTGTTTGCAGCAGGCAAACATGTCTGGCTTACACAAGGCAAGGTACTAAAGTCCCAGGCTGTGCAGGGAAAATGGGCTCAGAGATAGTCCCAGCAATCAGGTGGCAGTCCCAAGGGGGTTTCTGTGACCCAACCCATCACAGTTATATCCATAGTTAATATTAGAGGCATCTTTATGTTAATGGATGCTATCTGGTCCACGCGGTTAGAGTCTCCTTAGAAAAATAAATATCCTTGGACAAAAACAGGCTCAAATTCTCCCTTGCATCCAATATCCAGCTGACACAGGATAGTGGTGGATGGGTTACAGTTCCCTGATTCAGTACCAGCCTGATCCCAGAATTAGTGAAGCTATGGAGTTGCTCTAATTTATCTGTACATCTGCACAGCAAAACATGGGCATGTGCTAGCCTACCTGAGCTAGCTTGAATCAAGCTAGAGTGGGTAACGACAGCAGTGAAGACACTGCAGCAGGTCTTCAGCATAGGCAGTACAAGCCCAGCACAGATCCCAGGTATATATTTGGCTCATGAGCCCGCTTTGAAGCTCATGCTGCACTGTCTTCACTGCTATTGTTACCTGCACTCACCAGATTCAAACTAGTTCAGGAAGACTAGCCCTTGTATACATTTTTTGTGTGTAGACATACCCTATGTGTCACCATCCACCAGTGGAGAATGGGAGCAAAGGAGCTCTACTCTGCAGCGCTTTGCATCTTGCCAACTTTACACCTGAAGGAGACCTCTGAAAAGGGTATTCTCTACTCACCATTTCCATGTTAAATCTTCCCAAGTGGCACCAACTGAGTAGTAGAAACTGAGTATTATATGAGGAATCTGAGTGAATGTCCTAATACAGAAGTGATGCCGGTATGAAGATATAAACACCTATTGGTGAGGATTAATATTGATTCCAAACAGAAATATTTATAACATCATTAATAATGGGAATAAAGGTATGTCTTCCAAAAAGCTGTTAAATATATATTGCTTGTGGTACAAAATGAAAAAAAAAAGGGAATTTTCTGGGGGGAAATAAAACATATGTGAGGAGGTTGATTTCTTCTGTTTCAACAGATTTGTTACTTATTGGACAATTATTTTAGACATTAAGTCATCTTGTGGTGGAATAAATGTATTTTTAATATTGCAAGCTATAGCAATATTGAACAGTACTTCTACAGTGTCAGGGAAAATACAAATCTACCCATATGTCAGATGTTGTATCTTAAAAAAAAATCTCATCTTTTTATTTTTTGGTTTGAAACATTTATTGAAATCAGATAATGTACAGTGGTCTGACTCTCCACAGATAGTACAAGACTATAGCTTTCATCTACAAGGTCAGCTTGTTTCACAAAAGAGAAAAATCAGCCTTTATGTGGAGTTACACAAGGACTGACTTTGGCCTTGAGACATTACCCCGTCCTGGTGGGCCAATCAGGAAGATCTTTTGAAATGACTCAAACACTAACTCTCTGTAGGCAGTCACATTTCAGTTGTTTATTTCTATAAAGTTATTGGTTTCATATCTTCAGTGCTTTTCCAACAATTCTTATACAGTTAAGTCTACTTAACATTTTTGCACCATTTTCCTTTAAGAACTCTTATCTTTGATTGTGAATGTTAAAAATATAGCTAGGATTCTATCTAGCTATGCAGGTACTTCCATGGTCTTGTCTGAGTGACTTTAAGTACCTAGTCTTTTGTTCCTTTGCATCTGTTTCATAACCAGTAACCACAGCTTTCACTGTAGTGGAGTTCAAGCACCTTGGCCTTTTGTTCCTTTACGTCTGCTTCATAACTTTCACCACGGCTTTAGTTAATACTGGAGGGAAGAATGGGTTTTAGTAAAAGAATTATAGACCCTGATTCTGCAAATACATGCATAAATTTATGTGTCTGAGTAGTCACAATGAACTTATTTATCCTAACCAGTGCTTATAGATTCATAGATTCCAAGGCCAGAAGGGAACACGATGATCACCTACTCTGACCTCCTCTATAACACAGATCATAGAACATCCCCCAAATAATTCTGAGACCAGATCTTTTAGAAAAGACATCCGATAGTGATTTAAAAATTGTCAGTGATGGAGAATCCATGACACTTGGTAAATTGTTCTGATAGTTAATAACTCTCACCATTAAAAATGCATGCATCCGAAGAAGTGGGCATGCTCTAAAAAAAGTAATGATATACCATTTGTTATTGAAATCAGGAGGAGAAAAATCTTTTAGAATTTTACTGCTTAGCCCCACACAGATCTATTAGCTTAATAAGCCATTGCTTCCCTGCTAATGATATCAGCCTCAGTCAGCTATTGGTCCACTACTCCCTCAAGCATTTCTGTGCTATCTCCTATGCTACTCTCTCTGTATGGGAAAAAAGCTCTGTGTCAAAATACGTAGAATCATAGCATATCAGGGTTGGAAGGGACCTCAGGAGGTCATCTAGTCCAACCCCCTGCTCAAAGCAGGACCAATCCCCAACTAAATCATCCCAGCCAGGGCTTTGTCAAGCCTGACCTTAAAAACCTCTAAGGAAGGAGATTCCACCACCTCCCTAGGTAACCCATTCCAGGGCTTCACCACCCTCCTAGTGAAATAGTTTTTCCTAATATCCAACCTAAACCTCCCCCACTGCAACTTGAGACCATTACTCCTAGTTCTGTCATCTGGTACCACTGAGAACAGTCTAGATCCATCCTCTTTGCATCCCCCTTTCAGGTAGTTGAAAACAGCTATCAAATCTCCCTTCATTCTTCTCTTCTGCAGACTAAACAATCCCAGTTCCCTCAGCCTCTCCTCATAAGTCATGTGCTCCAGCCCCCTAATCATTTTTGTTGCCCTCCGCTGGACTCTTTCCAATATTTCCACATCCTTCTTGTAGTGATAAAGATGCCACTTTTAATTCCCTCCTTAAAACCTTTCTCTTCCACGATGCCTACAAATGCCTGCCATCTAACATTGGTTAGGCAAGCGGTGAGATGTGAATTCTGCTTTTCTGAACTATTCTATTCACTATTGTTCCCTCATCCTCCCAACCTATCCATCTGTCTGTTTCATCCACCTGCTGCATCTTGTCTGGCATATAAACTGAGAGCTCTTTAGAGCAAGGACTGGCTTCTTATTTACATGTTTGTACAGTGCCCAGCGCAACAGGGTCCTGATTCTTGACTAGGGCTCCTAGGTTGAAGAAGCAGAATAACAACCACTTTTATTCTTCCAGTAATGCATAAATATAACTTCTCTTGCTGTTAATCAGGTTATCCATGTGCATCAACTTGAGATCTGCTGTTGTCTTGGAAAAGCTTCTTATTATTGCTGTGAGCGTGCAGGAGCTCTAGAACCAACCACATTTACCACTGCCCTGAAATATCATTCCCCCGTTTAGCCCATAGTTAGCCATAGTGCTGTTTTCTATTTTACTTCAGGCTGAGTAAGGGCCTGCCAGCTATTTGCTTTATTGCTCTTTTGGCCTGTTACCAGATCTTAGTATTGCCTATGTATTTAAATTTCAGACCGGTACCATTTTCCATCCAGATTTTTATTGTATTAGTTTTAATGTTGTGGTAAATTTATGGTCTCTTCGTAGGCCAGAAGGAAATCACAACAATGTTCAGTACTAACTAGCAGCAGCAGCAGAGGGGGACTACTCGACTTTGGATACATTTACAAAAGTAGAATAAACCTAGCTAAACATGTCAATTTTTCTCATTATCCTTGGCTTTACCAGGATCAAAAGGCTAAGATAGTTTTGTTCAAGGTTTTGATAAGAATTATTCTGTCTGTTAGCTTTTGCAGACAGTTTTCTCCTTTGGGCAGGCAGCATCTAACACTATTCGTTTTAGTTGATTAGCTAGATGTTTGGGTTAAAAGGTCACTTCCACCTATTGCTATATCCAGATCTGAAACTACTGTATAAAAAACCCTATTAGGAGCTGCCAGAAGTAGACATATGCTCAAAGCTATTTGCTTGAATAAAAAAGTTTAGTAAAACTGGGTTTTATATTATTTGTAAAGCTCATTTCACCCTTCCCAATTAGTCCTATTCCCATCTTCAAAACCAGATCATACACAATCTTTTAGAGTTTATTCATTACTACTTAATACAAATGACTTCTGAATATGTCCAAACAGGGAAGAAGACCGCTATCACCATTGAAGTTGTTGTCTCATTATGTATTTAGATTTTGTATTAAAATGTGTTATTCAATATGGGGAAAAGCCAGATGGGTACAGCTAAACCACAAAAGTAATTCAAATGAACCAAACCAGTTAATCTGTTCATTATGGGCATGAATTTCCACTTTCAGACACCAGTTTCATGTTGGTGTAACTCAAATTACTTCAGTGAAGTTAGGTTGCCACAAGACAGTTTCATTATAGTGGAGATTCAGTCTAATTATCTATAAAATCCCTCATTCCTGAATAAAGTATTTTCACCTGAACTTCCAGTACCTATTTCCTAGTAGAAATCCCTCTTTGATTAGGAACCACATATATTTGGAGCTGGTTGGGAATTTTTCAATACATTTTTTTCCTTCTGAAAATGCTCATTTGTCAAAACTTTCTGGTGTGACAGGTTTGATGGTCCAGGAAGGAATTCCTGGTCAAAACCAGAAAGAGAGAGAGGGAGACCCTAGAATAGCTATCTGGTTAGGGCTCTCCAAATCAGAAGAGAAGATACTTGGACTAGTATCTCAGGTCAGTGCCCCAGGTGCTGGACTACAGAGTCAATCTCTTTCTGTGTCTGGCCCAATGAATATTTAATTAGTTATACAAATTGGAACAGCTACAACAGGAGTATGACTGAAAAAACGCCAGCATTCACACCGTACACACTATTGTAATAATATTTGTACAAAATATGTCTTGTGTGGTATCATTTGAAAACTAATAACTTGCCAGTCAATAATGTCATAGTGAACTGTATGTAGTAACATTATATGTAAAGGTCTGAATTTCCCCATATGTTGTTTTTAGCACATGTTCAAACCCACACACCCCTCACTAGGGAAAAGTTGTTAAGCAGGTCTATCCTAAACAAAGGAATGTGTGTTTATCTCAATTTACATATAAGTAGTAAACACCACACTTGAGACCAGGGGATGGTGGAAGAATGGCAGGAGACAAGGCAAGTCTGCACTTCTGCCTACACAGGTGAGAAGAAACCACCTTCACCACTAGACTCCATGTCGCCTTCTTTACTGTTTGAATAACTTTTGCTTTGAGGGGTAATCCTTAGAAAAATCCACTTCAAAGGATGATTGGACTATACAAATGAGAGGCAAAACCAGTCCAAGGCCTCTCTTCCTGCTTCTCTCTCTCTCTCTCTCTCTCTCTTTCTCTTTCTCTTTCACCTAAGAAGACAAGGAACCAGCCCTTTGACCTTAGGGGAGATCTTGACCTGAGAATTTGGTCAGCAATGTTTCTGGAAACCTTTAACCAAATCTAGCTTGTTAAGTTTAAGATATTAGAAAGAATTATATCTTTATTTCTCTTGTAAACATTTCTTACTTCAATATGTTAGACTTGTACTCAGTTAAAATCTATCACTTTGTAGTTAAATAAACTTGTTTTATTTTTAATCTAAACTAATCCAATGTGTTTGAACTGTTTGGTAACTCAGTTTTAGAAGCAAACTCTTGAATATTCAACCCTTTACAGGGAAGATGGATATTTAATATCTGCTGCCAGGCTGCTGTTGGATCAGGGCTATAATTATACACAGACATTCAGTCTGTGACCTGTATGCTGGCAGGCTGTTTGTGAGTGGCCTACATTGGAAGCTACAACAGCAAAGCATTGTGATGTTACCCCAAAATCTCTGTTATAGAATGATAAGGAGGTGACATATAAATAACAGGTTTGACTCCTACCAGCATCTCTCAACTGGTAGAGTTAAAAATCTGTGTGCCTCCCACCCGTGTTGCATTGAAATAAAGGATAGAGAGAATATGACCTTAAACAGAAAGAAGATGTATTAAGGGATAGTTACAACTGGGGGTGAGGGAGAACATCCACTAAAGGGATCACTACAAATACCCAAGAATAGATTCCATCAAGGGGCATAAAGCCCAGACCCTTAATCCGTTCCTTGGTTAAACTATTAAGTGCCCAAAAATCAATTACTGTCTCGTCTCTCTTTCACCACCGATGGAGGTTACCAGCAACTGATGGACCATCTCAGAGTTTCAGGAACATCGGAGGATCTGTGTCTCTACCGCCAAAGCAGAAGATCAACAGATCTGGGCTGATGGCAAAGTCTTCATTGGATCCTTTGATGGAATACAGGAAACAGCTATCATGTAAGTATCAAACTCCTTGGCAGATGTTAGTGGTCAAAGTCTTGAGCCAATGCCCGTGCAAAGAGACTGGACATGGCTGCCTCGATGGTGGACAGCCCCTGCTTCATCGCTGACAGTTCCTTATATGCTCTCTGTGGTGCGAATTCCTGAGGCACACTCTGGCAGACACTGCCCCCAACCAGTTCCAGCCAGCTCTCAGTCCCTCAAGTTCTGTTGGGAAACAGAGTTTAAGCAGAAAAATGCCATAAAGAAAGGATACCAAGATGGAGTTCAAACTGTTCCTCCCACATGCACCATCTTGAATTTTTTAGACTCCATTTAGAATTGCAGCAATATTTATTATAATACATAACAAAAGTATAACCAGACACCAATGTCACCTTACAGTGAGGAACCCAAGGTTGAGTGGCAGGCAATGACACAATCCCTCACTGATCTGGACTGCACCCTGGAATGTGACAAGAAGTTGTTATGAAAAGCCTCCGCTCAAATGCGATTGTAAGATCTATAGCCTGTACCATTAAGTTCTGCAACCTTTTTGCAGAACCCTTTTTGCAAACTTTGTAATTTCAGTTGTAGTTAATATAGCCTTTTAAGTTTTGTAACCCTTACTATCTCTGTAGCTTTCTCAAGTTACCACTTGTATGACCCTCCAAGCTTTGTAATATTCAAAGAAAGTGTGAACAAGGGAGTGAATGTGAGGGCTTGTCTATACTTAGCCGGTAGTTCGACGGCTGGCAATCGAACTTCCGGGTTCGATTTATCGCGTCTGGTCTGGACTCGATAAATCGATCCCGGAAGTGCTCGCCGTCGACTGCGGTACTCCAGCTCGGCGAGAGGAGTACCGCGGAGTCGACAGGGAGCCTGCTTGCCGCGTGTGGACCGCATCTGAACCGCGGTAAGTTCGAACTAAGGTATGTCGACTTCAGCTACGTTATTCACGTAGCTGAAGTTGCGTACCTTAGTTCGAATTGGAGGGTTAGTGTAGACCAGGCCTGAGACTGGGTGGAGAGAAACTGCAAGGACACAGGAGACAGGTGTGTCTGATGTAATCTGCCCTGAGAAGGCAGTCAGGAAGTGCTGAAAAGAAGAGAAGAACCTGGTATGCAGGAGCTAGGAGCAAGGACTGGGAATGCTTCTCGGTGACGGACACAGAAGAGAAACTCAGTGTACGTGACAGAAGCCGCCCAGTTCCAATAAAAAAGGAAACAGCCACACAAGTTGGTTGGTGTGTGCAGGACCTGCTCAGCAGCCTGGATTCGTGACCGCAGGCGGACACACCATGCTTCGGCTTCTCGGTCTCCATACTGACTCCGGTAACTCTCCGCCTGTATAAGTGTGTCGGTGGGTGCATGAGGGTATGAATACAGTGACTGTGTGTGTGTGTGTGAATAAGCTCCATCTTTTTCCTATCTGTTCAGCGGCATCGTAATAAAACTAATACAAGTGTGACCCTGGGTTGGTTTTTAGGGAAACAGAAGTAACAGAAGTGACAAAAGGAGACTCTATATCCCTACAGTTAGAGAACTTACTGAGTATGAGGGAAACTCAGATTTCAGTAACTGCTCCAAATCAGGAAGAGCAGGGATATTAACCTGAGTCTCCCTCATCCCAGATGAGTTCCCTAACCACCAGCCTATTGGTTATTTTATGGAAGCAGGGATCTCAGTTTTTTCCACGGTAAATTTCAAAATCTCTCATTTTTATTCTGCATCAGAATGAAAAGAAATGCAAAACAACTCAAGTTTTTTTCACATGGAATTCTTGGTTTGCTAGCAGTTTTGCATATATTTCTCATCCTAAAGAGCTTTTCCTCTTTTGAGGATTTAGCAGGTTAGCTTGATTGAGAACTTCCTCCTCTCTCCTGACATGTGATCAACAGCATATTGATGAAGCTTCTGCTACACACACACACACACACACACAGTGTAACACTGCCATTTTCCCTTTAAATATCTTGAAAAGTGTCTTTCAAAAATAAATTTGACAGTCTTCCACTTGGGCTCTTTCTGTTCTTGAGAACAAAAGCCCTGGGATAGCTTTAGTACTTCCTTCAAAAAGTAAATTGCTTGCTAAATTGCTTTCTAGGCACCAAGTTAAAAGTCTTTTAGATTTGAACTATGAGCAGAAAAGAAGCTTTCCTGAAACTCATGTAAGTAATTTGAGAAACTCTACACAAAAGGACAAAGAGTAACACAAGTGAGCACAGTAGTTCTTATTTGGTTGGGGAAAAAACAGATGTAGTCATATCATATGATAACATTCTTTCCATTCCACTAGTATCTCAGGAACTTGTTAAACGGCACCTGCTAAAGTTAGACATTTTTAAATCAGCAGGTCTGGATAACTTTGGTTGATAAAGGTAATAGGGTTGATGTAAAAATACTTAGACTTCTATAATCATTTGACTTGGTACCACATGACATTTTGATTAAAATTAACACACATTAAATGGATTAAAAACTGGCTAACTTGTAGGTGTCAAATGTAATTGTGAACAGGGAATCACCATAGAATGGCCATGTTTCTAGTGGGGTACCACGGGGATCAGTTCTAAGCCCTGCCCTATTTAACATTTTTATTAATGGCCTGGAAGAAATCATAAAATCATCACTGATAAAGTTTGCTGATTACATGATTTGGAGGGGAGCATTAAGTAATGAAAAGAACATGATTTGGGGGGAGGGATAGCTCAGTGGTTTGAGCATTGGCCTGCTAAACCCAGGGTTGTAAGTTCAATCTTTGGGGGGGGGCACTTAGGGATCTGGGGCAAAAATCAGTACTTGGTCCTGCTAGTGAAGGCAGGGGGCTGGACTCAATGACCTTTCAAGGTCCCTTCCAGTTCTAGGAGATAGGATATCTCCATTAATTAATTAATGTTTCTGATACAGATCTTGAATGTTGGAAAGCTGGGAACAAGCAAATAATATGTATTTTAATATGATTAAATGCAAATGTACACATCTAGAAACAAGGGATGTAGACCACACTTACACCATGAGGTATTCTACCCTGGTGAGAAATAGCTAAGAAAAAAGATCTGGGGGTTGTGATGGATAATCAACTGAACATGAACTCCCAGTTTGTCACTGTGTCCCAAAGGGCTAATGCAATCCTTGCTTCCGTAAACAGGGGAATCTTAAGTAAGAGTAGACAGGTTATTTATATTTGGCATTGGTGTGACTGCTGCGGGAATACCGTGTCCACTTCTCATATACACAGTTCAAAAAGAATGTTGATAAAATGGAGAGGGTTCAGAGAAGAGCCATAAAAATGATGACCGGATTAGAAAACCTGCCTTATAGTGATAAACTAATCAGACTGATCTCTCTGAGTCTAGCAAAGAGAAGGCTAAAGGGTGCCTTGATTACAGTCTTTAAATACCTACATGGGGAAAAAATATTTAATAATGGGCTCTTCAGTCTAGCAGAGAAAAGTATAACACAAAGCAGTAGCTGGAATTTGAAGCTAGACAAATTCAGAATGGAAATAAGGCATACATTTTCAACAATGAAGTTAATTAACCAGTGAAAGAACTTACCAAGGATTGTGGTGGATTCATCATCACTGACAATTTTTAAATCAAGACTGTTTTGTTTTGTTTTATTACCTAAAAAGATATGTTCTAGCAATTATTTTGAGGAAGTTCTATAACCTACGTTATGCAGAAGGTCAGACTAGATGATCACAATGGTCCCTTCTGGCCTGTGAATCTCTGAATCTATGAATCCATGAATATTATCAGTGTTATAATGAAATCATTTTCTTTTTATGAATCTGGATATGATGAGTCATACATCCATGCACAGAAATGCTTATTTCAGGTGTGCACCTAGTTTCCATAATGATTTAATATCTTATTTGTGCATCTTAAACAAAGACTTAATTAACCCTTATCTACATATACCTGAATAATGTATCAGTTTTTTCAAGTGCCATAAAAGTGCTAATTTGTATTTCTTCTGTGTTTTGATAATATAGGCAATATTTTAAGAACACTGATAGTAAGAACATTGCAATTATTCAGTGACTTCCTTGCATTTCTTATTTCTTAAATTTCCAAACCTAGAGATTGATTTAAAGCTGTTAAAAATAAAACTATGGAAATGGAAATATTGCAATATTCTGGTGTATTAGGATAGCAATAGGTCTTAGAGGGCCATCTAATAAAGCTTGGCATGTGTAATATCATGCATTCATTAGCAAATGCCTAACTTATGTTCATTATACCTGATGTGTGCACACAAATCAGATATGTACATGCACATGGCATTGAGAAAGAAATTGGAATTAGGCAAAATTTAAGATGATGTTGGGGAATTCTCGCCAATAAGTTCATCCACAGGCTTTACAGTTCCTTTGTACTGATCTACCAGTCCAAAGGAACCATAAAGCTGGAGGAGAACTTGCACCACAAGTTTGAAGAAATTTTGACAGGAAGTAACAGCTCTTTTGCTCCTCATACTTTCTCAATTACGTAAAGAAGAAAACAAAGCTGAGTTAAACAATTATAACTAGGTTAGTGATCTTCCATAGACAAACAAATAAATATTGCAACATGTGCATGAAAAGTCACAAAATAAACTGTAGTCAGGAAGGAGCGGGTGAGCGGAGGGCTACACTCATAATGAATTTACTAATAGATTTGTTTCTCCCTATATCAAGTGATACTTATAGAAATACCAAGCAAATTTTTGAAAGATGTTCAAAAAAATAACAAAATCATAAAATATAGGAACTGCTTATTGGGTTACTAATTCAAGTGGACTTGCGCTCTCTATTTGGTAATTATTACCAAGCCTGTCAAGCAACTATTCATTAGGCAGAGCTTAACACAGAGTAGCACTGAATGACCATTGACATTCTAGAGGTGTAAAGCTGAAGAAATGGATTTGTGTAAGAAAATAGTATAATGTAGACCAATATTTGCCTACCATCACCTTACTAATGTTAATATGAGTCAAATCCTCAGGTGCTTTTTCACTTATCTCTCCATATTTAAGTGGGTAAAATCTCTCAGAATTCAATAGACCAGACTCTCATATCTGAGTAGCATCTTACTCCACAACAAAGTCCTATTTATATCAACATGGGTAACAGTGGAATAATCTAGTTCTAAATTTGTTTCCATGTCTCCTGTCCTCAAGACAGAAAAATAAATATTTGCATTCTAGGTTTGTAAATAGGAACTCTGACAACCTGTGAAAAGCAGGTGTTTATCCACTCACTTAATCAGAAATGAAAGTTTATTAGATTTTGAACCCAAGATTTGTAATATTCACAATAGTTTCCAAGATTTTCAATGTTTACAATATTTAGAAAGCAAAAGCTGTCACCATTAAATAAAAATCTATCAGTAACAGAAAAATATATTGATACAGATATGAGTATAAAGAAAGCTTTATCTAGTTTGAACTTTATACTAAAAAAAATAGACATTAATGAAAAAGATGGAAAAGAGATGCAGGGAGAAAAATATGCAGAAGATTAGAAACATACATGGAAATAAGTCTCATATTCAGTGTATGCTGATATGAAACAATTTTTTCATAAATTACTGTATCAGTGGTATTTTACAATATTGACACTTTCTGATAGACTATGAGATGCAAGGGTACTGCGTGCATGCTTCATTTGATAGTAATATCCTAAAATGGAAGAATTTTAGGGAAATATATATTCAAACAACTTATTTTATCTGTATGGTATTCATAAAGTAGCAGTCACCATGACATGTAGGTAAAGCAATTAAAAATAGTAAATTTCTAATAGATTCATTTGTCCTATTGTTGAAGCTTCCTTTGAAAAGTCAACAATATTTGAGCTATAAAAACATTAATATTCCACATTTCTCATTTTGATCCATTTCACAGGGGATACCAAAGGGGACCATAAAACCCACCATTTAAAAAATAAATACTCATTACTTAAGGTTAAAAACAAATCAAGAATAGCCATGGCATTATAAATTGTGTACTTCAGTGATCACAATTTAGCCCATATTTCTTTCACTTCTTTGTCCCTTAATCAGTCTATCTTGGGAGATCCCATCAGTTTAGAGATATGCAGTAAGCTGATGACAAAGTACCAAATTCTCTTAAGTTGCCATACATTACAACAGGATAATGTGTACTACATGTTGAAAGATGATCCAGGGTTTGGATGCTTCCTTAGGACTTAAAGGATGTGCTTCATGTTCTGCTTTGCTACAGACTTCTGGAGTGACTTTGGACAAGTAACTTAGCCTCTCGGTGCCTCAATTTCCCTTCTGTAAAATGGAAATAATAGCAACTCCCATCCTTTCAGGGTGTTGCAAAGGTAAATACACTAAAGCTTGTGAGGCACTCAGATTCTGAGGAGGGCTATACAAGTATAAAAGATAAACTCATGGTGTATGTGTGACATTACCCAGGGCACAATCTGGAATAATGAATAGCTGTGTCCCTTCAGTTCTCCAACCTGGGGTACCTTTTACATTGCTTGGCTGTGAGAGCTACCACTCCTGTTCTGCTCACACACAGCCTCTAGCATGTGCATTACTCCCAGTTTTATGTATGAGTGCTATAGCCAGCCACTCCTGAATTATACTGCAGAGCAACACCAGCAAATTCCCAGTTTCAGACTTTCCCTAGAAATGTACATCTTATACTGACTAGCTCTCTCCTGGACAAATCAATAAAGTCTGTCATTTTATTAATAGAAAATGCTATGCACAAATCCTGTCATCCCAACTGGAGCTTCTCATACACTTCAATCCAAACACAGTGGTTTAGATAAAACAATAAAACTAATTAATTAATAACAAGAAGATAGATTTTAAGTAATCACAAGTAATGAGGCATAAAAAGTCAGAAGGGAGGAACAATGTGGGGTGACTGCTCTCCTTTTATAGTTTTTTTCTCCTCTTCAAGAATCATCTCCAGCTGAGGTTTAGAAGACAGAAAGTCTGTGTGGACAGGAACCCCAAGCTGTTTCTTTGTCAACATGTAGATTTTTTACCCACACCATCTTTCCTGCCAAATAATAGGTGATGGTCTATTTGATTTTGTTGACACTTGGCTGAGGTGTTGGCTAGCCTTTGTCTCTGGGGAACTGGTTTGTGACTGCTCTCCAGACTTGGAACACATCTTAGTAAGATCATACAGTAGAATCTTATAACTTTGCATACATTATTGTCACACATATTTTACCAGAACTATAATGGTCAGCAACTTATGAGTTTTCAAATGATACTTCATTAGTCCCTCAGAGGCACCCCATGTATGCTGAAGATGGGGATTGCAATGTGCTACAAACATTCAGATGTAAACTGTGGCCAGCTGGCTGATGGTGGGAGATGGAGCAAGTCCTTCCCCACCAAATCCCTTCTCACTTGCTCCTTGAAGGGAGCACCTGGCACATAACTCCTAAACTCCCCTACAGCTTCTTGCACTACCAGCAAGTGGGTGAGAGGAACTCTTATTTCCCTCTTCTTCCCTGTAAAGTAGTGGTCTCCAATCTTTTCAGGGTTGTGCCACCCCTTACTCCTGTCCACCCTGCCTCCAAGCAAGGACCAGCAGTGAGGCCATGGCTCCCCGGGGGAGGGGACAAGGACAGGGGTAAGGGGGCTGAGGCTGGGGCAACAGCTGGGGGTTGGGGGTGGGAGCGGAGCTGGGTGGCACTTCCTCCCCATCGCCCACGGGGGTTGGTCCGGGCTCCAGCTGCACCCCCCTCCAAACAGTCCTCCATGACCCCCTTAGGGCACGCTCCACAGTTTGGGGACCTCTGCTGTAAAGCCACTTTATGGCTAGTCACAATCAAGTCTTTAAGGAATAATTTCCTCCTCTCTTACATATTTCTCTTGTTTGGTATTTGAAATCTTCACAGACATATAATGGAAATATATAAATCTCCCACAGTCCTCTTTTGCTAAGAATATAGATATAACTAATGCTAGTAAAGGATAAATGCTGATATTTAAGAATAATTGTAATTCTCACAACTGTAATTGAAAATAAAATTGTTAGAATAAAGTGGAAAATCTATTCAGAAAAATTATTGAAAACAGTATTTTTATTAGATATATTTTATGTGGAACGTTAGACTTCTTTACCCTCCATCTCCCTTACAATGTGTCATTGTCAGTTTTGAAGATGAGCAAATAGTCAACATTAATGGTCTTTTGTCATGTTGATAGCATTGTAATTTTGTTTCAGTCTAAAGAAGATGAGAAAGAAATGTTCTAGGGTCATTACTAATTTGAAAACTAGCCATTTAAAAACAAGTGGGCCAAAATGCTTCTCTGGAGTAATTCCTCTGACTCTAGGAACAAATGAAGTCCTGTTGGGTTCATTATGATTTCAATATTAAAGATAATCTACATATTATAACAGTATTGGTATTTACATCTGCAAGTGGAATGAAGCACATCACACTATAAACATGGGCAGGCCATATTATCAACCAACATCCCAAAGCAGGGATTTTTTATTAACTGCATATATGGATTATATAAGGCAACTTTCACATGCCGTATTTTGTAATATATTATACTCAGTTTTCATAGCATTTATATTTTTAAATATAAACAGTGTGATATTGCTCAAAATTAAAACCCAAAGAATTTGAATGTGATAACCTGGAAACATACATCCTTTGTTATTGTTACTGTTCTGAATTTAGCTAATAAAAAGTTACTTGAATCCTGGGGTGGACTTTTTCCCTCAACCACTTAAAAAGTTTGCCTCATACTTAATTTCTCTTTTGATATTTGCTTGAAATAATATTTTGTGTGCAGCCAAAATATATAGGCTGCAGGGGCTGATGTTCTCCTAGCAATATCAGATGCAGCTTTTCAAAGTGTTTTCGTAACTACATTAAAAATATGTAGTTTTGCAGGTTTTCAGTAAACCTCAGTATGGTTGCCATTTTATAACATTTGCCATCATGATTTATTGTGTTCAGAAGTGGTCAGAAGACCTGTTGCTGACCCAAATGTATTGTAAATAACTGTGTTCCTTTTCAGAGTAGCAGCCGTGTTAGTCTGTATCCGCAAAAAGAACAGGAGTACTTTTGGCACCTTAGAGACTAACAAATGTATTAGAGCATAAGCTTTCGTGCATCCGAAGAAGTGGGCTGTAGCCCATGAAAGCTTATGCTCTAATAAATTTGTTAGTCTCTAAGGTGCCACAAGTACTTCTGTTCTTTTTGTGTTCCTTTTCTTCATTGGCGAGACTCTGATCATAAGAAATACTTGGTCTTACATTTTCAGTGCAGCAAAGAGGTTTTTTGCTTTTGGATACCCATTATAGTAACTGGGTATCACATAGCTAAAATCTTTCCCAACATTTCAGAACTATACCTCCTTATATATGGAATGTTCACCCTGAGTTTCTACCTGCATTATTATAAAAACTGCAGCAACCAGTTTGTTAGAGAGTTAAACTCTCATTTAAAAACAAAACAAAACAAAAAAATGCATTCAATTCATAGGAACAGATTTTATTCCCAGGTCCAATTTTCATAGCCTACTCAGGTGGAGTACAAAGCAAGTAATGTGGGGCAGAATTCCTCTGGTACAGGGTCTGTGTACACCTCAACCTCCCGCTCAGAAGCCTCTGAATGGGGGCATGCCAGGAATGGGACTGGAGGCAGGAGGGGATAGACCGGTAGGGCATGGCATGACAAGGATTCTAGGTTTTTCCACAGTCTGCAGACAACACATATTGGAATGCCATAATTTGGAGCAGCCAGGGGCTGCTGTAATTTATGGTAGGATATAATGTGTTTCCCCTTCCCCCTGAGCACCCCAGAATCTGGAGCATACAATGGTGACATACAAGTCTTTGTCCACTTTTCTTAGACTGTGACTTCTATAATTTGCCTCCTAGAACCCACAGATTTTAAAGCCAGAAGAGATCATTGTGATCGCTTTAGGCTAATCTCCTGCATAAGAACATAAGAATGGCCATACTGGGTGTGACTAATGGTCCACCTAGTCCAGTATCCTGTCTTCCAAGAGTGGTTGGTGCCAGATGATTCACAGGGAAGGACCAGAACAGGGAAACATATTGAGTGATCCATCCCCTGTCATCCAGTTTTAGTTTCTAGCAGTCAGAGACTTAGGGTATATAGCGCCATGTAACAGACTGCCTTGGGAGGTTGTGGAAAGTTCTTCACTGGAGGTTTTGAAAAGGAGACTGGATAGTCATCTGTCTTGGATGGTTTAGACACAACAAATCTTGCATCTTGGCGGGGGGTTAGACTAGATGACACTTGCGATCCCTTCTAACCCCATGATTCTATGATTCCTACCCTTTGTTCCCTATCTTTTAACCATTTACTGATCCATGAGAGGACCTTCCCTCTTATCCCATGACTGCTTAATTTGCTTAAGAGGATTTGGCGAGGGACCTTGTCAAAGGCTTTCTGAAAGTCTAAGTACACTAGATCTATTGGATCATCCTTGTCCACGTATTTGTTGAGCCCCTCAAAGAATTTTAATAGATTGGTGAGGCATGACTTCCCTTTACAAAAGCCATATTGCCTCTTCCCCCAACAAATCATATTCATCTATGTGTCTGATAATTCTGTTGTTTACTATAATTTCAACAATTTGCATGGTACTGAAGTTAGGCTTACCCACTTGTAATGTTCAGAATCACCTCTGAAACCTTTTTTTAAAAATTGGCATCCCATTAGTTATCCTCCAGTCACCTGTTACAGAAGCTGATTTAAATGATAAGTTACATACTACGGTTAATAGTTCTACAATTTCATATTTGAGTTCCTACAGAATTCTTGGGTGAATACCATTTTGGTTCCTTGTTACTGTTTATCAATTTTATCCTCTATTAACACCCCCAATCTGGGACAGTTCCTCAGATTTGTCACCTCAAAAGAATGGCTCAGGTATGGGAATCTCCTTCACAGCCTCTGCAATGAAGACTAATGCAGAGAATTCATCTAGCTTCTTTACAACAGCCTTGTCTTTCTTGAGAGGCAGGCAACCTTTAACCCTTTCCTGGCAGTTCCACACTGTCATAACCACTATTTTGCTGTACCTGGAGAACTCTGGAACTACTGGTAGTAGAAACTAAGGAACTAAGGACAGCAAGAGTTCACATAATCTTAACAGACTGATGAGCTCTGCTTTTTGTACAGTATTAAAACTGTGCCTGGGTTTACAAGATTGCAAGAGAATACAAAGTATAGTCAATGTAAAAGTGTTGGAGGGTCTATCGTGAAAGCATACTGCTAATACCAGAGGGTTGCAGAAGCACAGGAAATTGCAGGAAAAAAAGAGGTAAATTTCCTCATTCTCCCTTTATTTTCTGATCTTTGCTGCTACTGGGGAAGAGAATGGAGAAAGCATTCTGGTACCAAGATATTCACAGGAATGAAAAGAGATGTCTGCCAGATGAGTTTTTCGAAGATTTCACAGCTTTATTCATTTCCCACTAAACAATTTGTGAATTTTGTAAACTGGAGGTTTAAACCATTTTTAGTACTGTATATTCCTTTGAGAGTGTAACACAGATGGTTTCAATTTTATTTTTTACAGCAATTTCAGCAGTTTCCACTCTTAACATCAATTTTTCCATAGTATCTTAGCCACAAAAATATCCAAACAGACAAGTGGATTTCAGATGTCCTAGAAAACAGGCAGGATTGAAGCAACTACTGTAAGTACCTACCATTTTCAGCAATGGGTCCTTTAAAAGTCATGATTTATTGTAACAGACCTAGACATAGGTCTACTAGAGTAAATCAAATATTTTAAATATTCTCTTGCTGAAACTGACAGCTAGATAGAAAAGGTAGCTGATTGATCTCTCATCACATTGTATACTTTATACTGAGCTTCCCATTAAAAAGTCCTTAAAATATTTTGATATAAATATCAATTAAAACACCTTGGTATTTAAAGTGCTGATTCTAAAAAAGATGTACACACATGTTCACCTTTATGCACTGTGTGCAGTCTCATTTACAGGACAATGTCACTAAATTTGTTTTATTTTATCACCGATTAACATATCAAGAACATCACAGAGTATTTCTGAAATCTCACCATGATTTAAAATTAACAATCTTCAGAAACGTTTATCCCCACTCAACTTCACTTTTCCTTTTTGTTTCCAGGCAATTAAAATGAAGTGGCAACATGTCTAGCAATATTATTTATTTTATAACATCTGGCAGTGATTACTAAGAAAAATATGTGTTGATTACTGAAGAATCCTATGAACTAAAGCCTGTTGATGCAAAGCTCCTGTCACTCAATTTTCACTTACCGGCTTTAACATTATTGATTATATTTCTCACTTTCAAGTCTTGAAAATACAATATATTTTGTAATTAATGGCCCTCTTTGTGCAGCAAGGTAATAAAGTGCTAGGTTTACATGCATCTTTCCACATATGAACTACTGCCCCACACTACTGCATGAAATATGGGTGTCTGTGCTCTACAGAGGGTATATGAAATGTAACAAAGATATATCAGAGGTGTGGAGAAGAGAAGTGCAGAAGGGGTAAGGGAAAGGATTTGAAAGAGGAAGTGGGAGACAAAGAAAAGCCGGAGAAGGGGACGGGGATACTAGGTTGTGCTGCTATCTCTGATATCACTGTCTAATTAACCAGGGAATCATAATGGGTACCACACAAGCATACATTACAACCTTTCCACACATACACAAAATCCCACACAAATGCAAAGGGAGAGAGAAATTACTTTTGGTGTCTTAGGGCTTCTCTACTCTGTTTTTGTTGTTGTTGTTTTTTGCACAGATGTAATCCCAACACAGTTTTTAGCATAACCCCAGCCCTGAGGCACGTCTTTAGCCTTCTCTTCGTTGTCTGGTTGGAGTGAGTTCTCCCCTCTCAGTTAGGCTCTGAGTAGCTAGCTAGCTGTAGGCATCAGGACTTAAGTGACTTTCTGCATGCCTATTGTCAGAAATTTAGATGCTTCTGGAGATCTATGTGCCTACATGGTCTCTCAGCAGGTGAGTGGTGGTTTTGTGAATGTTAGCAGTGCCTAAATGTTGGACTACTTCTATTTCCAATCCTCTTCCTCTTTCTTCATTTCTTTTTTCTTCACCATTTCTCTGCTGTTCCTACTGCTCAGCCTTATTGCCTGATTTGTGTTGCGTCATTATTCATTTCTCTGAATGATCAATAGGAGATGCCATTTCTGATAGTGCTACTTTGACGCAGGAGGGTTGGGTGCACTCAGACATCATCAGCAATGACCATGGTAAAGATAATAGCTGACAAATCTACTACTAAAAAGAAAACAATGTGATATGCCATGTAAAAATTGAGGATGATGAGCTGGTTAAGGATTAGTGAAGTATGAAGAAGATGGTAAAATAGACTTAGCATAAAACAATGACAATTCTATCTTAAGTACAGGAATATTGTAGAATTACTGAATTTAAGCAAAAAATGATTGTTTTGTAGTGATATATATTAGTACAATAAGTTTAATTAATTTTATGATAAAAACTAAGATCGGAAAATAGGATTTTGTCTTATTTTCTCAGAGGTCAATCCAGCAAGAAAGTATTGATGCCAAAGTGAATTTAAGAATTACTGAATATGTTTAAATAAGGTTAATCAGGAAAAGCAGATTTAATTGTATTTGGATAACAACTTTAAATATTGGTTTAATATTTGTCTTTCTTGTTATACAGTATGACTGCCCTAGTAGTCATTCACACCAAGGCAAAGTAGGTGGGAAACTAGAGTGACCAGATGTCCCGATTCTGTAGGGACAGTCTTATATTTGGGGCTTTGTCATATATAGGCTCCTATTACCCCCCAATCCCATCCCGATTTTTCACACTTGCTATCTATCTGGTCATCCCATGTGAAACGCTACCATACTTATTTGGTAGCATGTTGTACTCCCTTTGGACATATATAAAGACTACTCAAGTTTCAGGGAAATAATGGCTCAGCCTAGTGGAAGGAACTATCTTTCTAATTATGACAATTCAAAGTGACTATTCCTGCATCAAGGTGTTTCTAGAAGACTCTAGGGGAAAACTGTGGCCTTGCTACAGGTTCTTGGAACTGCCCACACAATGTATGTCCCACCTGTAAAATTGTATATAATTGTTCCAAAAAACTCTCTACAGAATGGATAAATCATTCTGTGACTGGGGTCCCAGGAGAGCCACACTGAGGTTACTTAATTAGGGCAAACTTCAAAGAATGGGGCAGACAATCCCTGAAGCTGGTGGTCATTCCAGTTCTTAGATCTACCAAGCTAGCCTTCTATAATACCTTATTGGTTACCCAAGAGCCAAAACACAGTTCCCTTATAGCAAACCAGTCTTAGGCCTCCACCCAGAGTCCCAACTCAAATATGACGAGGATTACTGAATGTCTTATTCATCATATATGAAAGTTCTACCAATCCCAAAGAATCGGACACATTACCTCCCAGGTTAATGAATATTTCAAATCTTACCCAAATACAGCCAATTCTTATTAACTAAAATAAAATTTATTTAAAAAGAAAAGAGAGTATTGGTTAAAAGATCAGTATACACACACAGACATGAGTGCAGTTTTGAGATCAGATTAATAGATGGTGAGCTTTGTATTTGTAAAGAGTTATTTCAGAATTAGTCCACTGGTTATAGTCCAATGTTCATATTCCGGGTGATCCAGATAGGACTGGAGGTCTCAGTCTTATGAGTCAAGGTTCCCCTGCATAAAGCATTAAGCAGATCTGAGATGAAAGGATCAGGTCCCAAGAGTCTTTTATACAGTTTTCTAGCACCCTCTTGACCATACAGTCCTGGGTGAACAATAGGCTTTTGATGTAAT
The DNA here is from genome assembly GCF_002925995.2 of Terrapene triunguis. Taxonomy (NCBI): domain Eukaryota; kingdom Metazoa; phylum Chordata; order Testudines; family Emydidae; genus Terrapene; species Terrapene triunguis. Next base: position 15,564,701 of record NW_020664372.1, read on the forward strand.
CTTCTGTTTCCCAAACAGCACCGATAATTTACTACAGGGATTGACAAGGTAATTTATTCATTAAGCAGTTCATATACAGTTTACCACAAACTTTAAAGAGACATATAGACAATGACATTATGTCACCCAAGATTCATCTAAATGTGAATATTCCCTTTTGATCACTGAATCAATAGCTATAGCAGGGGTCGGCAACCTTTGGCACGTGGTTTTATTCATCTGTATTTTCCAGGTGGGACATATATTGTGTGGGCAGTTCCAAAAACCTGTAGCGAGTGTGGGAAGCGGTGTGGGCCGAGGGACGTGCTACCCGCCCTTCCTGCAGCTCCCATTGGCCTGTAGCGGCGAACCGCAGCCTGTGGGAGCCGCAATTGGCCGAATCTGTGGAAGCAGGAGGTAAACAAACCGGCCCGGCCCGCCAGGGGGCTTACCCTGGCGAGCCGCATGCCAAAGGTTGCTGATCCCTGAGCTATAGTAATAGACAGTAAATGTCTGTTTACATGGCTAACATCTAACAAGATATAAGTAACACATACAGTTAGTATTACCTCTAATTTTCTAACAATACAAGTTTGCATTTGAAAGTTCTAGCCTATCTAACATGGAATGGCCTTAATTTTCATTTACATACCTTTCTAACATGTCTCTAAAAGTTGAATCTGGGTCAATTAGCCTGCTAGCTGCTTAACCCTTTCTAGCCATGTGTCACACACTGTCTTTTAAATTGTTAGGGATTTGTTTGGTTTTTCACACACACTACAGCACTATAGGATTATCAATAGAACTCAGTTAATTTCGTCCCTGTTGATTCCTATAGTACTTTTCCATAAGGAGAAGCTGCCTTCCTCTGGATGTCAGAAAGGTTAAAAAATCAACAAGCAGGATCAGCCATACTCATTCCTTTAAACAGAACTGTATGCCTCATTGCATTGCATATAGCCTTAACATATATGTCTGTAACCAATGACAATTTTAGGGCCAAACTCACAAACATGGGTGGCACTAGACAGTTGGGCTAACTCTCAGAAACAAGGTCATGCTCTGTTTTACAGTAAAATATCCACAAATAGTAAATCTTATTAGAAAATATAAATATAAAATGCCACTGGCCTAAAATATACGTTTTCCATACCTCCTGATCACTCAGATGTAGATGTGCCACTTGCAAATAGTAGATCCATATTAATCCACACTTTATGATTAGTACATCAAAAGCCTCTTCCCACTTCTCAACAAACATTTAAAAACAGAGTGCTATTATTAAGAACATAAGAACAGCCATATTGGGTCAGACCAATGATCCATTTAGCCCAATATCCTGTCTTCTGACAGTGGCCAGTGCTTGATGCTTCAGAAAGAATGAACAGAAAAGTGCAATTTTGAATTATGCATCCCATCATAAACTTTCCAGCTTTCGAATTTACACAGAGCTATTCCTTGGGATGGAGAAAGGTATTCAGAGTGTATCAGCTAACTACAAAATGGATCAGATTGTTTTACAGATATTGCGACAGACTATTCAAGGTGAAGTGGATTCTTGAGATATCTGCGGTCACAGGACCAAAAAAAGAAAAGAAGGGGAAAAAAAGAGGGTTAGTGTGTTACAAATTGTTGTAATAAGTCATAAATCCAATGTCTTTATTAAATCCATGATGTTTAGTGTCTACCACAGTTATGAATTTAAGCTCCCAGGCTCATCTTTTGAAGGTGTTGTGAAGTTTCCTTTGAGAATGAGGACTGAAAGGTCAGATATGGAGTGATAGCTTTGTGAATCATGTTCACACATGGCTGAAAAGGTGTTTTTATCTTTTATCATTTTTTCTGTGTGAGTTCTTTTGAGAGCATAATGATTATCTTATTTCATCCACATGGTTTTTATTGGGGGCATTTACTGCACTGGATGAGGTACATGTTGTGATAGACATGTGTAGGACCCAGCGGTCTTGAAAGGTATGTTTTGGGGAGGGTATGGAGATATGTCTACATGTTTTGCATCTGTTGTTACAGCAAGGTCTGGTGCTACTTTGACTTGACGTGTACTGGTCTGTGGGGAGCTTGCTTCTGATGATGAGCTTGGGTAGATTGTGGAATCTTTGAAGACCAGAAGAGGGGTTCAGGAAAGATTTTTTCAGGAGATGGTCCCCATTGAGTATGGGTTATAATTGTTTCCTGATACCCCATATGGTGGTGGGGTGGTAACTGACAACTAGGGATGTGCATTTGTTGGGTTTTGAAGTAGATTTTCCTGGAGTATTTCGGGGATCCATATCTGGAAGTCTGAAACAGGAATTTGCAGTCAGCAAAAAGACCTCAAATGTGTAAGATACAGCATCCAAGAGAGCAAAACTTATCTCACATTTAGCATTGCATTGGTTTCAATGGGCTTTCGATCAGTCCTATTACTGTGACAATGAAACAGAAAGCTGAGCAAGTTAAAGAAACCTGTTAAAATATTTTGGACATGCAGATACCTAAAAGCCATGCTTCTGTCTTAGAGACCTGAGGATGTTAAATGGGAATAAACAATTACATGATGTGAATATGAACAATAAAGAATGAGAGGAAAGGAGATGATACATTTAAAAGAAAAAGAAAAGAGGGGACACAGGTCCACATGCTTCAATGATGCCCAAAAAAATATGAGAAAAAAGCAATAGTTATTGCAGCTGTAAGGATAGATTTTACAGGTTTAAAAAAAGGTCTGAATTAAATGGATAACAAAACTTCTACTCTATTCATATCTCACTTGCTAGGTAGGAGAAGATGCTCCAAATGAAGCTATAAGATATTTAGAAAGGACAATATTTGTTTTACCCAATAATTTGTTTTCTCCTAGTATCCCTGTCTAACCAATCCCACTCTTGGTCCGTCATGTCTATTTAGCATCTTAGCTCTTCAGATTAGGAACTTTCTTTCATTATCATAGGTTTAAACAGCACTGTGTTGAGAAATCTGGACTCCACTTTAATCATAATCATAATCATAATAATCATCATAATAATTAATAATAAAACATCTTAAGCCCCTGATCTTAAGTCATTCATCCCTGGTCACTCAAGTATTGAAGCATATGTTTAACTTTAGGTACATATGCCTAAATCCCATTGACTTCAATGGAATTGAAGCATATTCCCCAAAATTTAAGCATATGTTTTAGTGCTTTGCTGTACCGAGTTGATTAAGTGTCAGCTTAACTGCTCTGCTAAACTGCGGCTTTAGAAAATGAATATATGAATTTATACAGAGTAGGACATTTAAAGAGAACTGTTCCAAACACAGGCGCTGACTTTCTGATTCTCAACCCCTGCTGTGCCCCAGGCCCCACCCCCACTTCATCCCTTCAATCAAGGCTCCAACCCTACTCCACCTATTGCAGCCCCCGCTCTGCCCATGCCCCACCTCTTCCCACCCCCGCTCCACTACCTCCCCAAGCATGCCCCACTCTCTCACCAGCTCCTCCTGCCCCACTCCTCCCCCTCCACCTCCAATGCCTCCTTCCCGCCGCTGAACAGCTGATCAGCAGTGGGTGGGAGGTACTGGGGGTTAGGTGGAGGAGTTAATCAGTGGGGCCTGCTAGCGTGCTGGAGGCACTGGGGGAATGGGAGGAGCTGCTTAACATGGCTGCCACTATTTTTTTTTTTAGAATGGGTGATCCAGCCCCTGAGTACCGACAGAGTTGGCACAGTGGTTCCAAAGGTAATTTGGGTTAATAACACCAGGTTCCCAGCAAACCTGTTATTTGCAAACGTAGATCAGACAAGGCAAAATATTTCTTTCTACTGCTTAGCATTCTTGCAAATCTTAGTGTGGGATGTAATCATCAGTGCATTTCCTAGAAGTGAGGTTTTTACCCATGAAAGCTTATGCCCAAATAAATCTGTTAGTCTTTAAGGTGCCACCAGACTCCTTGTTGTTTTTGTAGATACAGACTAACACGGCTATCCCCTGATACTTTCTTAGAGTGGGAAAGTTTTCTGACTAAGACTATGTCTACACTAGCACTTTTGTCGGTATAACTTATGACACTCAGGGGTGTGAAAAAACATCCCCCTGAGTGACATAAATTACAACGACAGAAGTACCAGTGTGGATAGCTCTATGTCGGTGGGAGATGCTCTGCAGCCAACATAACTACCATCATTCATCGGGGGTGTTCTGATTATGTCAGTAGGAAAACTCTCTACTGACAACATAGAGCTGCTACAAGGGAGGTCTTGCAGCAGCACAGCTGCATTGGTAGTGCCGCTTTAAGTTCTCTAGTGTAGACATGGTCTAAGAAAGCTAGTACATATTTCTTCCTATGCAGCATGGGTTTCATGACATATGTTGTAGCTGTGATTTGATCAAGCAGGTCTGTATCAATTGAGAAAGAGTTACATCTTTGGCTTTTCTTCTTCTTCTTCTTTTTATTTTGGAATTTGAGAATCTGGGCAGAGGATGTTGGGATGATTATCCTGAGGAGGAGTTTTGCTTCATAATAAAGGCCAGATCACTCTTTAGAAACCACTATTCTTTTATTGTAGATGTGATAATGATACTGTGGATAAAACCCTTCATTTTGTTATTCTTCTAGTAGACTTGATTGCTGTCAGAAAGGCTCCTTTCAGTCAAGAAAATAGCAGAAAACTCAGTTCGGGTGCTTAAATAATGATTGGGTTAGCATTCTGAGGACCAAGTTAAAATTCCAGGTGGGGAATCTGCATAGTTTTTGACTGAAGTTTTTTCAGAATATCTTGACATAAGAATGGGAAGAGATAAGACCTAGACTGTCTGCTCCAATTATGCTTGAAGCTGCTGAGACATGGACCTTTAGGGAACCAGTCTTTAGCTGAAAGGATATTCATCATCAAGAAATGTTTAAAAGTGCCTTGTTCAGGTTGATTTTTATCTGATATTAAAAATGAACACTAATGATTTATATTGTGATCAACTGTGTTCATGGGTGTATCATTACTACAATAGATCCCACACTGATTCAGGAAAGGGTTAATGGGAGACCCTTTCCCATAATACCTGCCTCAAAATCTCCAACTGGAATGGAATGGAAGGAATGATCGAAGAACAGGAAAGAGAAGGGAGGAAGCAAAGAGCAACTCTCTACCTCATAGAAGGAATTGAATCCCAGGGACCTGAACAAGATAGAAGGAGTACTAGGGCTTTCCTGAGGGTGAGGGAAGCTAATGCTACAGATTGTTCATGCACTCCTTGAGTGGGAAGGCTGACCAGCAGGCCTCCCTGAAGTAAGGCAAAACTTGAGGATTAGCTAAGAGGATGTAGTGTAGAGTCACTCAACTGCATGTCCCATAAAAGGATTGGCTCAGGTTACATAGATGTTATGAAGGGCTGGATGGCCTAGTAGTTAGCACACCTGCCTGACAGCCCCTTTGTCAGGGGAATAGTGGAGCATGTTCCTGAACTTAATCTGGGAATCTTCAGCTTTCCAACCACCTATTGGCGTTGGCACTTAAGGGAATGTGGTAGAGGGACCCAGGCTCTCTGTCTCCACCAAATCCCTACCTAGAGCCCATCGTGAAGCAATGCCAGCAGGGTCCTCCTTGCAGCAAGCCCAAGTTCACTTCCCTAGCTACTTTCTACCAACAGGACCCTTCAATGTGGGATGTGGCCCTTATAGTCCAAATGGGTAGGCTCTCAAAAAAAAAAAAAATCTGAAGGAGCAGGGGCCTGCAAGTTCTCAGAGTGGGTGATTGTTGGAGAAAGCACTACCTGTGGCCCATACCCACTTTGCATTCCCTCTCAGGCACAACCTTCTGTCTGGCTTCCTGGAGAAGGAATTTTCTCTCCTACAGCCTGTTCACCATTCTTTGCCTGGGCTTCTGAGCTCCCTTCTAACCCTCTTCCCCAGTTGGAGCATGCTCAGCAGACCCAGAGGAGAGGGGATACCTGGGCCCGGTAGTGCCTTTTAAACCCTTCAGGCTCAGAGTGGGGTTTGTTTATCACAATAGGGCTGTGTGGAAAACTGAGCCAATTGAGACACCCTTGCCTGGCCCATTCCCGCATGTGCCCTGTTCTTAATTTTTTTGATGATATGCAGCTAATGCCTTCCTGAAAGCATTAATTTATTTGAATGTATTTAATTGGCCCAATTCTCAGGTCTGCACAAAGCAGCTAGAAGCCCAGCAGTTTAACTTCCTCTAGTGGAAGACTGGAGTCCAAAGACTGCTGAAAAATCCCTGGCTGAGAAGAATACTCGAGTGAAATACCACTTGGTGCAGGCTGGTAAGAATCAGCAAGGGTAGAGGCAGTCCCAGATGGACAGGCTGCAGGATAAGTAGTGGTCTGAGGTGGCTGATTAGTTGCAGAGGCTGAGACTTTAGGCCTTCCTGTCTTTCCTGAGGGCAGCCAGGTGTGGCAGAAATCGTCCTTCAGTTCACATGTGAAATGTCAAATTACCCCAAACATGTACACTAGCCAGTTCCTTTAGTGAAGTGTGAAGATTTGAGGGCTGTAATTTATTGACTGAATTTCGTCTCTGTTTGCTATGTGTCTTCAATTTTTTTTTTTCTAAAATATATCATCAGATCATTTGCGTGAATACTTCTTGGTTGGTGCTTTTTATGTGAGTGGTTCTTTGAGTGTATTTCATGGTCAAAAGGTGAGATGTTTTGGTGTACCTAGAAATCCTGTGGCATGTTTCTGATTTCCAGTTGGAAGAGTGTGATGCTTAGAATCAGATTTCAGTGAATGATCTTGCCATCTATCTCCTTTGCCAAAATACTGGTAGAGGATTTACACAAAAATTAAGTTTAACACAGGATAAACTAATTAGCCTACAAATTGTAATGGATATTTTCATACTCTTTCCTTGCAAATATTTGACCAGTTCTAGTTGGTAATATCATTGTCATATTGTTGTCTTTTGAATTTGAATACTTTTTCATATATTGTGTACCCTAGAGTTACACGTTAAAAAGTTTAGAGGTAATATAGCATGGGAAAATGGTTAAAGTGCATATTATATTAGAATAATTGCATCCTACTGATGAACAATATCCTTCACAGAGGTAAAAACATTGAGCCTTTGTCAGAATTTGACACTGGATTCACTTCAAGTTGCACAGCAAATTTTTCAGTATTAATATTTGTATAAAATGTTCTTGACACTGACCTCTCCCTTCTCCTCCTGCTATTGACATTCATAGTCATGTTATTTCCAAATTTCTATCATCATCTGCTGCTGTTGTCAAGTATTTTAACTCTGTCTTTTCACGGACATGAAATCATGTGTTTTTGTTTAAAAAACCCCTGCCTTTCTTGGAGCATGCTACTTTGCCAATAACTCCTGCATTCAAAATAAATACTGTATACGTACTTACAAGACAGTGAGAGAGAAGGAATCGAGACTCAGTGTTTCAAGCAGATGCTGTACATTGTCTACCTTGAAAGAATGGGCAAGAATATTTTTAAATCAGTAAACAAGGCCATTTGGTTCAATATTATGGATTGGAGAAATTCGGGACTATAATTAATAGAGCAGATTTTTTTGTCCTGCAGGGAATTCTGATATTTCAACATATATTTTTTTCATCCCAAATTGGGACAAAAATTTGCAATATATTTTTTTTCCCTGGAACAAAATGTTCCCAAAAAATGCATTTGGAAATAGCAAAATGAATCCTTTCAGCATTTTGGATCAAAATGAAACTATTCCTAATCAAAATATTTATATTCAGTTTGCTGAAATGACCCAAAATGTTTTTGTTATGAGTCATTAAACTGCACTTCCCTATGGTGCCACATTGCCTCTTGGAAGTTGAAGTCTGGGTGCCTGTGACATCTATGGTTCAGGCTTCCTGATGAGACTGCATCTTTTATGATGCACCCACAGTCATGAGATTCCTATGATGCAACAATAGCTCAGCTAGAGGGGAGACCACATTGCATCACTGAAGGCATAGTCCAGCCAGGGAACTCAGCCCATAGGAGAAAACGAGGGCATAAGACACCAGAACTAAAACTCCCATGAAACAATGCATACAATAGGGATATACGGTTAATGTTGAACCATCTCAAAACAAAAGTTTAGTGTCAGTTCAACAAATCAGAATATTTTGATTTAAGTCAAATTGACCCAAAACAAAATATTACATTTCAATTTCCCCAAAATTTTAATAAAATCAACATTTTCCCATGGACAATTTCAAATTTGTAGAAGTTGCATTTTATGTTGAAAAATCATTTGAAGGAAAATTCCAAGCTAGTCCTATTAAAGAGCTCATGGATGATATAATCAATTGGCCTAATCCTACACACTGATGAGGACACCAGTGAGGTGCTGAGCACCTAGAACTCCTACTGATATCTCTCGCTCTTCCTTTTTTACCTTTATACTTATTGTATAGTATTTTTATTGAAAACTACAGTGCTTTTGTATTCTTTCATGTATTATAATGTCTTGTATTGAGTCTTTCATATTTTGTATTTACTAACAAAAATCATGTATTTTTTTTAAAAAGAATCACCTTAGTAAACCTTTTATTTGAAAAAAAGTAGGCTTAATATAAGCCAATTCATTGATCTTTAGGTGCTTCCAAAAGCAAAGGTGGCTAGATGTCTATAATTCTAGGGCTATGTCTACACTACAGAGCTTGCAGTGTGTGATGGGGCAGAGCGGCCTGCACTGGTACAGCAGGGGTTAACCCTTCCTTCCTAGCAGAGGAAGCCACTCCCCGGAAGCTCTGCTGGGCATGCTCCAACTGGAGAACAGATATAAAAGCCTGCAGATCAGCTCAGTCTGGGCTGACCGCTGGAGAAGGACGCATGATGCTAGCTCCTGCAGAGGGAGGGCCTGCGAGCCAGGATCCAGGAGTCAGTCAAGCCGAGGCACTACCTGAGACCCCGACGGAGGACGTCCCAGGGGACAAACAGACCGAAGGACCCCCCCGCCGCAGATGAACTGGTATTCACGGTAGGAAGTGACCCGGGGAACTCTAGAGACAAACAGCGTTAGCACTGCATTGATGCTCGGCATGTTGCGGGTGGATCCCCACCGAGCGAGGGGCAAGGAGAGCTTGCCACTACCAGGGCCCTGGGTCGGGGCTTGGTGGAGAGGGCAGGCCCGAGTCCCCCTACCTCCTCACCCCGAACCGTGAGGGATCTTAGATGGACTCTGGCCACTAGGCCGTGCTACCCCACTCGTAAGGGGTGTATATGGACTCCGGCCACTAGGCCGCGCTACTCCGCCGGTAAGGGGATTTATATAGACTCCGACCGCTAGATAGCGCTACCACACCAGATAGGGGTGATAGTAGGGAGAAAGGCCAAGAGGCCATCACTGACCGCCTGTAGAGAGGCGGACGTTAGGACTTGAGAGTGGTAAGGCGCCGGCACCCCATCCTACCCCTGCCACAAAGGGGCGCTGGGGAACACGGTCCGCCACACAGTGGCACAGCTGTACTGCTGCAGCTGTGTCACTGTAAGATCTCTCGTGTAGCTGCTGTATGCTTAACATAATTAGACCACCCCCATGAGTGTTGGTAGCTATATCGGCGGGAGAAGCTCTCCCGCCTATCGGCAGGAGAAGCTCTCCCGCCGACATAGAGCTGTGCACACTACCACTTATGCTGCTGAGAATGGCGAACCGCGGCCACTGGGAGCTGTGAGCGGCCGTACCTGCGGATGCTCAGGTAAACAAAGCATCTCACGGCCTGCCAGGGACTTACTCTGAACAAGCCGCAAACCAAGTTTGAGAGCCCCTGCACTAGAGGGAACAGAGCACCATACTCAGGAGGTGTGTGGGTTACACATATAAATGCAGATAGGCATCTAATAAGATTTACAAAATTTTGAGCAATTTAAGCACTTAAGCCCTATTGATTTCAATCAGACTTAGGCTCCAAAAGGCTAGATTCACAAAGTGATTAGGATTCCTAAATTGGAACTAGCCTCTAAGTCAGTTTTGAAAATAAGACATAGGCTCCTAAATCACTTGAGGATTTGCAATGCTGACTGGAGCAACACCTAAATATTTTTACAAATCTGGACCTAAGTCATTATGCATTTTTGAAAATGTTACCTGCTCTTTTCCTAATCTCTAATAAACATCTTTTTCTAACTTTATCAAAAATATCATGTGATTTAAGGGTGGGGTTTTTTTGAGCATGGTACTCTTCATCTAGGATATTGGGAATTTCAGTATATAATATACTATATGCTAGTTAGTCTGAGAGACACAAAAAAGACTAAACAATATTTTTTGGAGCTATGGATTTAAGAAGCCTTCCCCCATGTTGCCCCCCCCCTTTTACTTTTAGAAACTGAATAAAAAAAAATCATGACAAGGTGCAGCCTGAGGTGCAGTATGTGTATTCATCTTGTAGACTGATGGCAGTAGAATCATTATGTTAGGATTGTTGGGGTGGGAGATTCATGACAAGACTAGGGCTAAAGACTTATTTTTGGTAATATGAGGCTGGAATATTTGCACAAAGAAATATGTTATTTAAAAAAAAAACACCTCTGTGCTAGAGAGATTGATGAGTTCAACATTGTCTTTGTGGGAAGTGGATTTTTTAGATTCATAATAAAATAAGTTGGCAGAGTAAGTAAATAATGTTTTTTAAAAACAGCCCCTGTTGCTTTTGGTTTTATTTTTCAGCATATGCCTTTTTATGTGTGTTTTGTAATTTCATTTTTACTACTTTTTGTTTTAAAAATCTCTAATGCACAATCTTTTTGAAACTCAGATGCAAGTACATTTCTGACATGTTGTAAAGTGTTAAATATAAAGATAGCTTAAAATTCTGTTCTGGCCTCAGTCACTGCTATATTACTCCATTGTTAAACTAGTGTCTAACTCCATTAATCTTAGTGGGGTTGTACTGATATACAACTAGAGTAACCCCAGGGAGAATCAAGCTTTATATGGTGTTTTGTTCATTATTGTTGAACAAATTATGGGTCAGTTTCTCATACCACTTCTCATGTTGAGTAGCACCTTACTCCACAGATTGACCACTTAAGTCCCATGTATTCTTAGGATCAGTTTCTCAGCTCATTTGAATCAAGACAGATCCATTGACTTAAGCAATTCATTCAGCTCAAAATGTTCCTTAAAATTTAGATGTTGCACATTTAAATGACCTGCATTACAGTTCCTTTCTGAAGGCAAAGAAGAGCTAAGTGTATCTCAGAGACGGCCAGATACCTATTTGATGACAATACCAATTAGAATATTACATATTCTCAGGACTGATTAATATACTTAAGGATTTTTTTTATTAGTTGGCAAACTCTTCTTGATGACTTCCTTGTGGGAATAGAAAATGATAGATCTTCATCTTCTTAATGTGTTGTTTAAGAACAGTCAAATAAACCATTAAGGTTAAATGATTATCTTAAACTTAATAATTACTTAAACTTAATTTTCCTTTAGTAGTCAGACTATGCAACCTTCTGTAAAAGTGAGTGTTACTCATCATGCATTTCTTTAACCAACTGATTAATTTAGGGAAAGATCTCAATTAAATATGAGGATATTCTTTTGCAAAATGAGCTAAACAGCAAAATTTAGTACCAAAGCAGTTAAAATGAAAAAAAAAAAAAAAATAAAAAAAGATCTCAATCATAATGTGGAAGGTTATTGAATAATTGTTCTAAAGTTTTAACTGATGGAAACTCCAGAAATGTGGGAAAGATTAATTAATAAATGGGTTATAGAGCAACAATGTTATTTAAGTGTAGTTTTTTATTTTATTTGAAGTGAATTTAGTAATGTTACATTACACCACACCATGTGGCTACAGTTTCAAGCTCAAAAAGGTTGAAACTCACCTCTGCTACTTGCTTCAGATTTAAAGCCTCTAGGAACACACAAAGACCAAGGATAGTGACCACATATACATTCACAGGTACAAGGTCAAGCCTATTTTAAAAGTTTTATTAAAGTTACAATTAAAGTTATAATTACCCAAGCATACAGAAATCTTATAAAGACCTATGCAAAAGTTACAAATAAGTCATACTCACATGCTTCACGATATTCTTAGAGTCTGATGGATGCCTCATTATTTGATCATCAGTAGAGAGAGTTTTCCCATAGGGAACACATTTTACCCAATCTGAGAGCCATCTTTTATCTTATGATTCTGACTACACCTACACTCTGTACATGTGCGTAAAGGTGTCCACTCTCTTTTTCCTTATTTGTAAGGATAAGATTTTGTCACTGATATTTTTAGTAAAAGTCACAAAATGGTCACAGGCAATAAAGAAAAGTTTACGGAAGCCCGGGACCTGTCTGTGACTTTTACTAAAAATATCCGTGAGAAAATGGGGAGCTGCGGAGTCCCCACACTGCCCACGGAGGCTGGGTAGTTGCAGGGGCCCCAGCTCGGAGCTCCAGGGGCCCCCACCCTGCTGCGCCCTGATGCCCAAGGCAGCCAGGAGCTGTGGGGTCCCCCACCACCCGTGGCAGCTCAGAGCTCTGGGGGGTCCCCACTGCTTGTTGTGGCTGGGAGCTGCTCAGCTCAGAGCCCACCACCCCCCACCTCTCACCTGGTGGGGTACCCCACAGCTCCCAGCCGCTGTGGGCTGAAGCCATGGAGGTCTCTGGAAGTTGTGGATTCCGTGACTTCCATGACCTCCATGACAAAACTGTAGCCTTACTTATTTGTATTGTGTCCCCCAAGAATATTGGGGTACCCTGTTTTTCATATCTTGGTTATAGTTCCCTTTATTTGCATTAGCATTTATGCACATAGTGCACTCTACGATTAGGGCACATGTTAGAAATATGTGACTACCGGGTATCTTGTAATCAAAAATTAATCTTAGAGTTCATTTTTCACAATACCACCCATTAGCACATCTTTCCCCATAATCTTGTGGCATAGGGTCATTTTTTGGTCACTTATGTCAAGCATTTCTTAAGCCTAAACTAAATGACTAAACTAAAATCTTATAGCCCTCACATTGTAGGCCTTGCGTTTCAGCCCTACTTTCTATACCTAATGCGTACTTATCCCTTCTGACTACAGATCAATCATATATTTCTATAACTGTACAACTTAAATCTATTTAGCGTACGATGAGTAGATATAATATGACATGATAGCTAATCATAACATCACACAATAAATGAATGATAAAATGAAGTAATTGTCTCCATAAGATGTTAGTTCTTCTGAAGAAAATGTAGCCTAATCTCTTATGTAGTCTGAAATACCATAAACTTGAGTCTTAATGTATTTTGAAAAACATTGCTCACTTTAAAGCTATCTACCTAACTGCATAGTAATGGCAGACTGTCCATGGTCCTTGTAAAGCTGTGAGGGTAGAAGGGAACAGGAAGGCAAGAACAATTATAAAGTAGTGAATGGATTTCTTTCTATATTCACCTCAAAGAAATATATGCCCCAGTGGCTCTAAAGGAACCAGGCACTATGAGGAGCTATGGCCTACTCCAGCAGCTGGCAACACAGACCAGGTGACCTGACAGGGAGCAGATAGCACCCTTCTAGAGGAAGGTGTAATAGTAACTAGTGGCGTCAGTAGTTACTTCTCTCCGTGATGTCTCTAGCAGCTGCGCTCATGTGAGGGCAAAGCTGAGCTCCCTTAGGCACTGATATGGCAATGAGAACTGCATGGGCTGAGCATTGGGTGTCACTGTACAATTCTCCTTGTAGGAATAATGACATGGTCATTAACTCTGGGGTAGATCATCACTACCTTTGTGACAATACAAGGAAGTAAGGGGACTTAAGACCCCCTTGTGCATGCTACCAATACTACAGATTGCAGAAAGGAGGGGAAATCATTTCCATGGAGAGCCCACTTCCAAGGCACCACCTTCACTCTGCCCTTGCAGGTGGATAGGAAAGAGCAGGGTAGGGAATGTGGAGAGACTTGATTGTGCCTTTGCAATTCGCTGACTAGCATATCTGTACTAAAGCACCATCTATCATATTTTTCATCAGATGTAAGCCCATTGCAATTGACTTCATGTCTGGAACAGAGGAAGGACTGGGAGGCAAGTTGTGACTTAGTCTGCTCCTGTGACATCACAACCATACGTGTCTCCTTACTCAGGGTAGATCATAAAGTGACAATCAAGCCCATATTATGTTGGTATGCCTATTAAAATCTTCATAAAGAAAGTTTCTGTCTGTGCACTAGATATGATTTTCACTGTTATTAACCTTACCATCTGAAACAAAAAAAGAGGGAAAAATCATATTCACATGATGAATTAAGAGCTTGTAAATGCCATTTAAAAGAAGTTGTTGGAATCATAGAATCGGGTAAAGATTTCAGAAGCAGTAAAGTTCTAATGTTTTTGCATTCATGAAATGCCTGAAAACTGGGTTTGTAATGGAAACAGTGACAGATCATAAACTATAGCAGTGCTATTGGAGTGGAATATAACAAGTTAGACTGTTTTGCAATAGGTCGCTGGAAAAAATGTTATTTGGGATTTATTGCAGCGATACAGTTTGCTAAACAATCAGTTTTAAACACCATAACCTTTGTTTCCATTAACGGTAAATCATTCAAATGCTTGTATTTGCCAACTGTATTTCCCTCCTGTAACAAAAGCTAATCAACAACCATAACTTGATTACAAGGATTTTCTGTTCATTTCCAGTTCATTTTTCCATCAGTCAATATTGATACCTACTTTTATTTCAAGCACACTATGCTGAAGATTGAATATTAAGTTTATTGTATACATGATTCACCACCAGATTTTCTTGTGTTATTCTGTCATTATTTGAATAAGATCCATCCACAGTTGTGTCATACTAAATTGACTCTTAATACTTCAAAAATAGAACTCTTAGTTGCTGGCAACACATATGATCACAAAACAGTATGCTTCTATTTTGTTTACCCAATCTACTTTCAGAGCAGTGAGTTCTGCTATTTTGTCTCATTTTTAGCCTCTGAATTACCATCACTCTAGTAGACGTTGACAATACAGAAATGTAGTTCATCAATATGGTTGGTTGAAAGCAATTTGGGGTCTTTGACACACTGTGACACAGGGACCACCAGTAGCACTAAACTCACAATAAGGCCTCATCCCTACTTGAACTGGTGTTGGCAGTAACTAGCCAATAAATAATATAATATAATATAATGCCAACCTCCTGGTTGCTTGTCAGAGGTGGCCTTCTATCAAAAACATATAGAGAGAATTAAAGTACAGCTAGATCTAGTCATTTTTATTCTCCGTGAAAAATGTTTTCACTGAAAATTGGGATTGAAGAAAAATCATTTTCAACAGTTTATTTATTCATTTATTTATTTGCTTCTGGAATCTAATAAAAGTTATTTATTACCACAGGGAGATCTGGTAGCAGCCTCTATAGTTGGGGTGCCTACCACTTTCCATCATCTCAGATACTTGTGACCTTTTATTATAAAGCTCCTACACCTCTGTTGTTTGAAACAGGGTTTTGAAATTTGGCGGAAAGAAAGTCCTCAGGCTACAGAAGTGGCGTTTCCATTCAGGTTTAGCTGACTTATGCACTGACAAAAAGTCCCATTTCCCTGATCTGGCTTGCATGCCTCAGGAAAACTTTGGCAATTTGCCCAAGTAATAACTGAACACAAACATTCTGAAGAGCCAGGCCTGTGACACCATCAAAAGAGTAGCAGCAGACGGGTCTGGTGACATCACCAGCAGCATACTGCACTCAGAACACTTAAAAACTCTTTGACCAGGTGTGGTAGGTGGAATAAAGTCAGGCCAGGCTCACCCATTCCCAACCACATCCCCTAAACTGGACATGGAGTTCCAGTGTTCTATTCCTTTTTTCTGAGGTGTGGGAAGAAAATTGGCAGGAACCCCCCACCTTTGTGACCTGGAGGAAGAGACAAAGCTGAGCTTTGAAGAGCTCCCTCTGAATACCTTCTGGACCCAAAATGTTGTTCTAGAGGCCCATTTCCCCTTAGAAATAACATCCTCCTTCTGCAGTCAGGCAATGTACTTAATCTGGTAGCTTCAGTGTTGGAAGTCTGTTCTGCGGTGCTGAAAGTTCAGGTCTCCAATCCTGCTAGTGCACAAAATGGAAGCACTACAGTTTTACATATTGCATTTTTTTCTTTTTAAAAGCTAGGAAATGCCAGATTTTTTTCCCTGTGCAACCTTAATTTGGGCCCTTTGTGCATGTGCCTTATCATGCAGTCTTTAAGTACATGATCACATACCATTTTTTCCCACAGAACACCTTATTCAGCATACAGAAGGGACACACAAAAAAGGTTCCATGCTCAAGTGTAAATCTGGCATTTCCTAATTTTCAAATGCTTGACATTGCAGCCTAAATAATTTTATTTTAATGTATGGTTTTTGTATATAATAACAAAATATTTTGGGAACAATGTTATTACAATTCTCAGATGAAGCTATAAGGAAGCAGTCTAGATATTTATTTAATTGGGAGTTTTTAATGCATTCATATTTGTATAAATAAATGCAATTTACTGTGATCCCACAAGGGACTGATCTTGTGTGGCCATGGACACTTATTCACCCACGCTTGATCAGCTACATTATTGAACTGTTTCTGTTATGCAGGAAAAAATAAATGGAGGTATGTGAAACAAATTTAAAAGTATGACAAAACCAAGGACACTAGAGTTAAGAGTTAAGATACATGAGAGTGTGCCTTGGTATTGTGCCATACAAAGAATATAACATCAGTATTATACATTTGTTCAAGACCTTTTCAATATCTTCTATATACATAAGTCAGTCTAAGCAATAAATGTTCTTGTTTTTATGTCAGAGCCCTGCCAGTTTGGTAACATTATTTCATGACAATATGTTCTACCAGACAGCAGGGTTAAGGACAAAGAGACAGAATTTTTAAATATATTGGAACAAAAGACATCCTAGCAATGGTCTGTTATCAGGAAAGATGCAGAAAAAGCAGAAGTGTTCAATAAATATTTCTGTTCTTTATGTGGCAAGAAGCTATATTATGTATTCTTACCTTTCAGTGATAATGAAGTTCTCGCTATTCCAACAGACACTTAGGGCCAACTAACTTGCAACTACAAAAGATAATTGCTTTTTAATTAATGCCAAAAAAGACTTAGAGGACATGGTGGATAATCAACTGACATGAATTCCCAGTGTGATGTTGTGGCTGAGAAGGCTAACATAAGGTGTATATATATATAAGCACAGATTATTGAATAAGATTAGGAAGGTGTTATTTCCACTGTATACAGCATCAGTAAGACCATTATTGGAATGCCATGTCAAATTCTCATGTCCACACATTAAAAAGGATGCTTTCTGTTTATGTCCCGCCAGTAGATCCAGTGCCGGGAACCAGCCAATTCCAGGGTGGGGAGGGGGGCTTCCACCAGATCCCCCCCGCCCTTTTCATCCAGGTCCCTCCAGCAATTCCCTTGCCGGGACCTTGCCGACCCTCATAGGAGGGGTTAAGGTGGATTATAATGATGGGGGGTTGGCTCCCTGCTGTACCAATCAGAGGAGTCCCCAACTGCTCCCAGCTCGCTCAATTTCCAAGCACCTCTCCTTTATTCCTTTTCCAAGACATTTACCCATTCTTTTGTGCCTTAATTTATGGAGTACCTGCGCTGAACATCTGTCACAAGGAGACATCAGCCATTAACTTGGCTGTCTCCTCCCCACACCCAGCTGGGTTCCCAGACATCTCCTAATGCCCTCTTTTATATGGCAGCACTTGAATCTGACAGGTGCACCCCATTCTCCTGAAATAACTCCAGTGCCCCATAGAATATGCCAGGATGTGAAATTACTGTCCCCCCCAAGGGCAACAAGAATTTGGCCACTTCCCTTTCACATACTTCCTGGTTTTGTCCATGCTGGCGGGGTTCATGGCACCAGACACTGCGCTGAAGCATATCCCACCAGACAATGTTAACGTCCGGAAAAAAAAAAGGCCAGGATCTGCATCAGGTCCCTCCTAGTTTGAAGCATTAACTCCACCCCTTTAAGTGTTCCCAGATCATTTTCTCCCAGGTGTATTACCAATATATCCGGTGGCAGGGCCGGCTCCAGGCACCAGCTGACCAAGCACGTGCTTGGGACGGCACCTGGTAAGGGGCGGCCAATCTTGGGGGGGGGGGG
>NW_020664372.1:15582888-15604017 GCF_002925995.2 Terrapene triunguis
ATTGGGGGTTCGGCAGCATGGCGTTCAGCGGCGCTCCACGGGGGGTAGGGAGGTTCGGTGGCACTCCACGGGGGGGGTGCTCGGCGGGGGGGGGTCAGCGGCACGGCGTTCGGCGGCGCTCTGCGGGGGGCAGGGGGGTTTAGCGGTGCGGCGCTCCACGGGGGGCTGGGGGGGTTCGGTGGGGGGGTTCGGCATCGCGGCGCTCCGTGGAGGGGGGTGGCGTCGCGGTGCTGAGGGTGTGTGTTATGGCGGCGCTATGGAGGGCGACACTCTTTTTTTTTCGCTTGGGGCGGCAAAAAAGTTAGAGCCCTGTCCGGTGGCCGCTGACATGCCCGCACAGCATACAACAGCAGTATCAGTCGATCCCATAACATGCCCCTCCATGCGTGCCAACTGAGTAATGCTTCGCCACCAAATCCCAGCTGGGAGCCCTCGGGCAACCTGGATGTGTGCCTATGCACCCAAAACACAATACTGTGCTCACAGATCCACACCCTGTGTGTATAACCAGCTGTCCTGTATCTGAAATGAGAACACAACCAATTAATGTTGATTTTCCACCTGTGGACTTACATACGATCGGTATGCATTAGACTGCCAGCACCCGATTGCCAGAATAGCCTCTGCTTCCATACCTATCTGCGCTGCTGCCATAGCTGCCCCTATTTGGAATGAGTGGGAACCAAATTCATGGGCTGGCAGCCCCAACCTCATTAGCTCCTGTCTCAACATGTTAATCAATTGATATGCCGTGAGGGGACTCCCTTTTCCATGTACAAAAACGGGGCCTTCTCCCTTCCACCGTATCGCCATGTAGGCCCTCAACGCCAGAACGGGACAGACCGTAGGCTCGCCACCCTCCCATAGGGTAACGAATGCACCCCGGCCGACTTGATCAGTCTTGGACTTTCCCAAGTGTAATATCACTGCATGCTTGTGCCAGCTTATGTCACGAAATTCCAAAGCCTTTCCCATAGAATCCCTGATGGACCCAGGCACTAGTTCACTGATCCTGAAAGGACCAAAAAATGCTGTCAAGAATGCTGCCCTGAATAGGGACACCTCCTGTGCGCTATTACGTATGACACTGAGGATGTGAAGGAGGTCCCTGAGCGTGGAAACCCTGATGGAACGAGGGGAATCCTCCATGGGTCCACCGCTACGTGACCATCCCACCAAAAACCTTCAAACCAAGAAACCCCCACAAGGATCTAGGTAGCTATTTAGCCTACTGACAAATGTAATGGCTGAAAGGCGATTAAGAATTGTGGAGGACGCCAGGTGAAGGGTTGCCAATGACAGCATGTACCGCAGCACCTGTTCCTCTATAATGGGCCACATTGCGACTGGCCTTCCTGCTCCTGATATTGTATGAATTCATTAACATTTGTCTCATAGCTGTGCCATGTGCGTGGTGTCACTGATCTCTGGACCACATGGACAACCATTCTATGCCAAGGTTCCCTACCATGAACAACATTTGTCTGGGTTCATGGATGGCGATCCCTACTGTGCATCTACTGTTGCTCCTGAAATCACCTGAGCGGGATGTCCTGGATTGGCGTGACCTGTTCTGCTTTGTACAGCCTGTAGTGCTGTGGAAATTACCTCAGACACAATACATTTAATTAATCGTATCAGCTCCATGCTAACTGGCCCCCCATAGGATGCTGCTAGCTCAGTTGGGTGAGCAAGGGCTGCACCTGGATTCCCCACTTCCCCAAGCCTAATAGGCCATCTGTGACAATCCAGTACACTCAGGTGAGCAAATACTGCACTTGGTGCCCCCATTTCCCCAAGCCTGATAGGCTGACTTTGATACACCAGTGCACTACCCCAGGCTCCCCCAGCCACTTGCCCTTGCTGTATGGATTCTGTCCCTGGATTGCCCTGGGGCCAGCCAACTGCACTGTGCCTGCCCTGTGTGTGATTTGATTGCTTTCTGGGTTCCTGTGGTAACAAAACTAACGGGGAGGCGTTCTGGCTACAGCAAGGAAAAAACTGCACCATGATTCCCTAAACATCCATGTACATTGCAACTGCTTTGGGAGGGGCCCGCTCCCCCCTTCTTTTCCTTCTTGTACCTATACCCCCTCTAATCAACTCTACCTCCCTTTGTGAATCTGTTCTCCTATTGCTACCCCATTCCATTGGTGCCAGAGGAAAAGGAGAATTAAGCCTTCCCTTTTGTGCACCACTTCCTTGTCCCTTTTTGTGTGCCCCTGGAGCCATGCTGAGACTGCTTACCAGCTCCTGCCCCTTCTGCCTCCTTGACTGAAACAGGGAATGGCTTGTAGCCCCCTATCCAGTTCCTTTCCCCCAGTCCAGCCCAACCACTGCCTTCCCAGACTGCAAAGTGTGTGGTTGTGGGTTTGTTTGTTTGTTTGTTTGGCCTCTCTCTCTCCCTTCTCCTCTATCTTTCTCTTCTGGCCCGCTATGGGGACCCCACTTGGGTCTGAGATAGTTCCCTAGGGCCTTGCGTTCCCTGATGCAGCAAGGTTTCCTCCCCCTTTAATTGTCTGGACTGTCTTTTGGGGCTGAAATGACCTGCCCAGAGCCCTCTCACCTGCCGGAGAAGAGTGGGAGGTTTCTCGCCCTCCCCCCTTGTATGAGCTATATGCGAAATTGTGTTGGGTCCAGTGCCCTCCTTCTCCCTCCTGTAGCGATTTGGGGGAAAGGGGGGAAAGGTTCCTGCCTTCCCCTACCTGACACTGTCTGGCTCTATGTGGGAGTGGATTGAACATTATTTTTTGCCCTCTCCCTGCTGCCTTGCAGTTGTGACAGGGAAGTTTTTTTTTTTTAAACAGGTCGCTGAGCTGAACACATGCGGTTTCTGCTCCCCCTTGCCACCGCGTCCCAACTGCACCCTGTTTCTATGGTCTGAAATGGGAAAGGGGCTGCTCCCCCTTTGCTGTTCCTGTTCACCATCCAGACTGATTTCATGTGGGGGGTTCTATGGAGCAGGGAACCAGTGCCCGCTCCCCCCTGATGCCGTGTCCCCAACTGCTGCCTGCTTTTATGCCCTGCAATGGGGGAAGGGGTTGTTCCCTCCACCCCCAGGCCCCGCTGATTGTCTGGACTGCTTCCACATGGGGGTTCTATGGAGCAGGGAACCTGTGCCCACTCCCCCATGCCACCGTGTGCAATTCTGGCTTGTTTTTATGTCCTGAAATGGGACATTTGACTGCACATGGTCCTGCAGCAAGCCATGCACTGAAGCCTCTGTTTGCCCAGCCTGCTCCGAGTGAATGAGGGGAGGGTCCAAGCCCAGGCCGACATTTTTAAACCCCTCATTCCTAGGTGGTGAGTCATGGTGAGCCACCATGCTGACTGCTTTTCCAGCAGTTTTATGTCTCCCCTCCTCACCCAAGCCAGAAAGCATTGCCCTCTTCTCCCAGCCAGCCAGACACGCTGCCGCCCCCCCCCCCCCCCCCCCCCCCGCTTAAAGTGCAGGGTGGTGTTTTTCAATGTATTTAGTTTAATCAAGAGAAAGTTAAGAGGTGATTTGATCACAGTCTGTTAGTATCTATAGATAGAATAATTCTGAGTAAAGGGCTCTTTATTCTAGCAAAGACAGAACAAGATCTGATCAATGGCACTAGACAATTTGATACTAGAAATAAAGCCCACACTTTTAATGGTGCTGATAATTAACTATTGGAGCATCGTGCCTAGGTACATGGTGGATTCTTCATCACTTGAAGTCTTTCAATCAAAATTGGATGTCTTTTTTAAGATAGTTCAAGCAGAAGTTATGGGCTTCACACAGAGATTAATGCAGGGATCGGCAACCTTTGGCACACGGCTCATCAGGGTAAGCACCCTGGTGGGCCGGGCTGGTTTGTTTACCTGCCGCATCCGCAGGTTTGGCCGATTGCGGCTCCCACTGGCCGCGGTTCGCCATCCCAAGCCAATGGGGGCTGCAGGAAGCGGCGCGGGATGAGGGATGTGCTGGCCGCTGCTTCCCGCCACCCCCATTGGCCTGGAATGGCAAACTGCAGCCAGTAGGAGCCACGATCGGCCAAACCTGCGAACGCAGCAGGTAAACAAACCGGCCCAGCACGCCAGGGGGCTTACCCTGGCGAGCCACATGCCAAAGGTTGCCGATCCCTGGATTAATGGGTGAAATTCAATGGCTAGTGTTATGACCATCTAGTCTGGCCTCCTGCATAATATATACAAGGAAAAGAATGGGTCTGCGGGAAGTTGAATGCTTTATTGTTGTATTGTTTCATTTTAATTAGCTTGAAGATACCAGCATAGTAATCCATTTTGCAAGGCTATTTTTTTGTTATTTTCTTCCAAATTAGAATAATATATATAAAGCATCTGTACATATGCTCTGAGTAGAGCCATGTGGAGAACAGAAATACTATTTCATGAAGGATTTTGAGTTTTTGAAATTTGGTTTTGTTTTTAGTTGAAACCACACTGACCATTTCCTAATTCTCCATGAAGGGAAATTTTGAAGAAAAAAAAAGCAACTTTTTGTTTTGACTTCATCTTATTGTATAATTATATTAAAATATACAATAAAATAAAATTAAAAATTGAAATGTTTTGTTTCAAAAACATTGCAATGGGATGTTATGATATTGTCAGCATTTATTTTGTTTGTTTTTGTGTCGGGGGAGGGTAGGGGTTGCATGTTTGTTTTTCTGCTAACCAAAATGTCAGCCAATATTTTTATCTCAATAGACAAGCATTTTTCCAAAGGAAAATGGTTCAATCAAAGTTTTTTTCTAACTAGCTCTAGCTCTGAGTACCCAGTTAATTATTTAGAATTACAAAACAAAATATTCAGTACAACCAACTCAGTTGTCCTATCATGTAGCAGCTATCAATAAAAAACGAATATACCCCATACATCAATTTATACCATAATCTTCCCATATGCCCCCCCTTCTCTCTCCTCAAATGCCAGATAAAACAGAGGAGTCATAGTCCATCTCAGTGAAGCACCCCACACTTTGAACTGACATCACTTGTCAACATTATTATATTAATTTAGAATAACTAATATTGTGACTGAGTTAACGACTTCTGTATAGCAAATGTTGATACTTAGTGGCAATAACCATAATATTTAGATTTGATATAGTTTCCCACAAAGGCCAAGATTTCTCAAAATGGGCATCAAAAGTTAGGCTCCTACATCAGTATTTAGGAACCCAAATAAGCGACATGATTTTCAAAACTGCTGAGCAGTCACCAAATTAATTTCTACGCTCCTGGCTCTCTCTCTCTCACACACACACACACACACACACACATAGTCAGTCAGCATGGCCTCAGTGGAGTACAGAGGGTTGGGAGAGGAATTGGACTTAGAACTCGTTAGTGTGCCTGGAAGCTCATTTACAAGCTTTGGAAGTGGATGTTTATGTTTTGTTCTTAATTATTCTATACACAAACGGTTGCACAACTTTATGGAAACTTATACACCCGCCCCTCCAAAAAAACCCAACAACCCATAATTCTGCATAAAGTCTTAATTAATACAAGAAAGATTTTTAGCAGTACTTGTTCTTAGAGTTGCTTACTAGTTGTTTATCCATAGTTTCTCCCTTGAAAAGATCTGTGAATGATGGAAATACTATATGTTTTCTGAATAAATAATATTTGTATGTTAAGATACACACAAAGAAGGTAATTTTCTATCAAGTCAGAAGTTATTTACATGTTGTACTGACTTTCTGAAAATCACATAAAAGCAATGCTAATTTTGGAGCACAAAATGAAAGTGTTGTGGTCAGTGTTAAAAACAAATTCTCCATTCTGTAAATTTCTTACAGAAATTCAAGTAACTCTAATTATGAACTGACTAACCAAATTAGTGTCTTGCAATGAATATCATCAGAACAGCAAACAGATGCTATTAAGTCCTCAGGGGTGTTATAGTCAGTGCCTAGAGCTAACATAGCATATAACATGTATGTATATATTAATGTCATGTTCATTCAAATTGGATACAAGTACTTGTATGCCAAAGGGACCACCCAAGGCAAAAGCTTACTTCATTTATACACCTTTTCTTTAACAAGTGATAGAGGTCTGTTGTCTTATACACAAGAATTCACATGGAAAAGGAAATATATAGTCTGATTAAGCTAAGATGATGCACTTTCAGAAAAACAACAGTATTTAGAGTATGAAATAATTTCATATCACCAATGTGGGACCAGGTTATTTGTTGAAATATATTAAGAGGTTCTGGTTTATTTCTATCTTAGAAATCCACTGTTGTAAGCGATTTGGAGCTAAGCCTTGTCTTCATATTTATTTGTAAAAGGTCTAAATATGCTTTAACACTATATATATTATAATTAAACAGTGTGAACATTGTATAAAAGAAGCCTTCCTCCACTGTAATTAACCCTTGGGACAACTTACCTGTGGATGTGGTGGATTCTCCATCACTTGAAGACTTCAAATTAAGATTAGAATTATTTTTTGAAAGATATGCTCAAGAGCAAAAGGAAGTAATGGGTTTGATGAAGATATTCAGTGAGGTTCTTTGGCGTGTTTTAGGCAGGACGTCAGACCAGATGGTCATAATAGTCCCTTCTGGCCTTTAAATCTATGAATCTCACACATGTAGTTAGTTCATTGATGAAACATAGATGTAATACTACCTGAGAAAAGTTGAAATTTCAAAATTATATACTTAAGTTTTGTGGGATGACCTATGTTACTTATTTTTGTTTTGCTATATCTAGACACATTTCTGTTTAGTTCTAGGTTTTGGTATCCTTAGATTGTAAGTGCTATGGGTCTTTATTTTGTCTCTTGTAAAAATATAATAATATAAATGTACAATTAATAATTATAATAATGATAATGTTATCCAGAGAAATGAATTCACTCTTTGAAGTTAATTCCTTAAGTGCTGATCATCAGCAGGTCACTTGCAGGACCTATGTATGCTCATTGAAATTTATGAGTGAGCTTTAAATCCTTAAACTGGAGGAGAGGCAGAAGTCTGGACATGAAGAAGCAACATGATTTTATAGAGAAGACATGCAAGCAGAAAATAAAATATTTTTTATTAAATTTGGGAAACCAAGAGCTTTTAATCCCAAAATCTAAACTGTTAAACTATTAAACTGAATTATTTCAGGTGAGTAAATATTGTGTTACATCTTGTATAAACCAAGGAGTTAAGTGTTAATTAGTGAAAAAGCAATCTAGGAGTATTATATATGTTGTTTATTGATGTTTTATTTTGTATACAGCAATTGCTAGAACTTATGAACATAGCCCGGAGTGCCCCCAAATAATACCTCACAAGTTAGGGACAGTTTATGTCACAAAGTCAACAGCTTTATTAAATAAAGTTTATTAAACAACAAATGTAAACAAATGAAGGAAGGGAATGACCATAATCTTTACAGAAAAGGGCAACTATAGCCACTTAAAATGAGTCACCCTTTGTCTTGATTGGCAGACACCAAGATCAAAACAACTATCCAGCCAGAGATAGTGTCCAGTCCACCCAAGATCTGGAGAAATGACTTGCACCTATCCACACTCTGCCCCCACAGAGATAGGCCACTGCTGTGATGGACTCCAGGCAATCTCTGCCAGTGAGTCTTTAGGTTCCACTCTGCCAAAGAAAGGCAATCTGCAATTTTGTCAAAATTACCGGACCATAAGCTTAATTAGCCATCCTAGCAAAGTGATGTTGAAAGTCATATTGAACAGATTGAAGCCACAAGCAGACAATATCATCACTGAAGAATAGGCTGGCTTTCATGCTGGAAGAAGTACCACAGAACAGATTTTCAACCTTCGTGTTCTATGTGAGAAGTACTTACAACACCAGCAGGACATCTACCACATCTTTGTTGACTTTAAGAAGATATTTGACAGAATATGGCATGAAGCTCTCTGGGCAACCATGAGGAAGTACAATGTTGGTCGTAAGCTTATTCTTACCATTAAACAACCGTATGCCTAGGCCAGCAGTGCAGTTCTCACAGAAACGATTGGATGACACCTCTGCAAAATATGGCATGGAAATCAGTGCAGAGAAAACTAAGCTGATGACAAAAAAATATGATGGGATCAGCTCACATATAACTGTCAGTGGACAAGAGCTGGAGACAGTGAAATAGTTCAAGTATTTGGAGGCAATCATCACTGATGAAGGATCCAAGGCAAAAATTCGGGCAAGAACTGCTCAAACAACAGCAGCAGTGGCAAAGCTAAAGCCAATTTGGAGGAATAAGAACATTTCCCTGGAATGCAAACTGAAACTGCTACACGCATTGGTCATCTCAATTTTTTCTGTATGTGTGTGAGACATGATCCTTATGGCAGAACTTGAACAGAAAATACAGGTAATAGAGATGAGATGCTTCCGTAAAATCTGGGGCATCTCCTACTTAGAGCACGTCACTAATGAAGAGGTCCACAACATCATCATCCAATGCACTGGGTCATATGAAGACCTCCTGACAACTGTGAAGAAGCACAAGCTGAAGTGGTACGGCCATGTAATAAGATCATCTGGCCTATCCAAGATCATCCTCCAAGGGACAGTACAGGGGAAGAGAAGAAGAGGTAGACAGAAGAAGAGATGGACTGACAACATAAAAGAGTGGACAGGAATGGACTTCGCGGAGACTCAAGCACTGACACACAATCGTCGGGGGTAGAGACAATTGTTTGATTGCTCATCAATGATGGTGCCCAAACAACCAATGTGGTTATGGGAGTGATGATGATGATGATGACACATGAATCCTATAATGATGGGAGATATATACCCCTCATATCCTGGTCCAAATGCCTGAATAAATCTGCCCTCCTGGCAAAGATTATTTCCACTCCAAAACTGTGGCACAGCACAGTGAAACACAGTGAAACCCAAACACAGCACTCTCCAGCAACCCTCCAGGCAGGCTATGAAGGGAGCCCAGAGAACTTAAAACAAATAGAAGAAAGGGAAAGTTGAAAATAATTTGTATAATTCAGAAACTGGGAATTGTATGAAATTGATAAGGGAAGCAAAGGAAAACAAGGCAAAATCTATGGCCAGCAGAATTAAGGACAATAAAAACAATATATTTTTTAAGATTATTAGGAACAAAAATAATTCTAACAATGGTGTTGACTTATTAGTAGATGGAAATGGTATAATTATAAATAATAGTGCAGAAAAGACAGAAATGTTCAATAAATCTTTCTGTTCTGTATTTGGGGGGCAGGGAAAGAGATGATATAGTTGTATTACATGTGGATTACACACTTTCTATCCACTTGTATCTCAAGAGGATGTTAAACAGAAGTTACTAAATTTAGACATTTTTATGTCTGCAGTTCTGGATAACTTGCATCCTATAGTTTTAAAAGTGATCCAAGGAGCTCACTGGACCATTAATGTTGATTTTATATATATTATAGCTGCCTTTACTTCCTAGGACTGTTTTTAACCAATACAGCCTTCTTCCTCAATATGTTCATATTAAGTTGAAAACTATAGTTTTTTAAACTGATCACATACCCTTCCTATTCTATTTGTTAGTGTAAATTCATTTTTATTGTTCTTTGCATACCCTTCCAAAGCAAAATTGTTCTCTTTCTCATCGCACCAGAAATCATCTAAACTAGTGTTGACTGTGCAGATAATACAGAAGGTTAAAAAGCCCAAATGCACAAAAGTCCAAAAGCCCTAATCTTAAGTTAAATACATATTTAGTTATTTTCTAGACTCACTTAAGTGGTCAATATCCAAGGAAATATATAGATTTGGGGCCTACTCCTGTACATTCTGTCAATAGTGTCAGAGAAGACAATACATAGGACTGCAGTGTGAACCCCAGTTTCATGTAATGGGTAGGGCTGGGTTGTTTATTGTCATGGTCCTTTGTGCATTTTTATCTTGCTTTGAAGATTTTTGTTAATGAAGGATGCATTTTTAAAAGTAAGATATGGGCCATTCATGTGGTGTATCTGGATTTTTCTTCCCACATATACAGTTTTTGTAGTTTTCAATATTTGTATGGAGAAATCCTGAGCAAAGAAAGTATGACAAAGTTCTCTAAACACAATAGGGAAATAACCAGCATATTTTCTTTGAACATGAAATAATTAAGTTTATTGATTTGCTATCCTAAATTAATTGCTCCCTGTTGAGAACAATGGTTCAATTATAGAGGTTGATTAAAGTTATTTCTATTGACAAACAGCATCCCCTTGTCTCCCAGTCCTACAGGTTCAGATTCAGATGAATAAGTCCATGAACTCATACAGCAAAATGATAGTTTAGCCTAATTACTGGGAATAGTACTCAAGAGGTAGTGTGCTCAATAGGCTTAACCCTACAAATTACTGAGCACTCTCGCAGACTGCTGAGTACTCTCACCTTCCAGGGACTTCACTTAGGGTGATCAGCACGTTGCTGAAGATCTGAACACTTTTCAGAATTGAGCCCTAAAGCCCTGATTCAGGAAAATACTTAAATACATCTTCAAGTATATCCTTATTACGGAAAGCATTTAAGCATGTTCTTAAATGCTTTCCTAAATTGGGCCCTAAATAATTGGGATCTTCTCTGTTCCCAGCTATAATACATTGCTGGGCAGCCCTGGGCAAATTATTTAAAACAAAAGTATTAATACTTACCTCACAGTCTTGTTGGGAGGTTTAATTAGTTAATGTTTGTGTAGTGGTTTGAAAATGTAAGACACTATGTAAGTGCAGACCATTATTATTTTAAAGTTTGATCTAGTGCTTTGTCAGCAAAATTTGTACAACTTATTTTTTACATGCATGCCTGGGGAATCCTTGAAGTAAACTGTTCTACATTTGGAATACATAATTAAAGGTTAAGCATTCCAAATGATAAAATGGGCATGGAAAAACCTGGATTTCTGAGATAGACTTCATAATTAGCTTACGAAGGCAATATTTAATTTTCAGTGAGCTGTTATGGCAGATTAAGTGAAGGCTAAATATCAGACACAGACCTTTGGGATTCTTTGATCAAAATAATTGCTACCAGTTTGAAATGCATAACAAGATAGTTACCTACCAATGCTCTGCCTTATATTTAGTGCTCCATTTCTTGTTTAGGGTGCTTAAACAGATCTTTACAAATGCTAGTATTCAACTAAAGCCTTTAAATTTTTTTCTTGACACCATTAGAGAAAGAAGGCTATTAAAGGAGGGGGATCCACAGCAGAATTTTTGACAAAGCACAGAATATCCTTTCACATACACAATTCTTTTCTAACTGGAGCACGAGTCCCTATTCCATGCTCATGTACATGCTTAGCTGTCCCAAGACTAGTTGTGGATTTTTTTAGTTTTTAATAACAGCTTCATTTAGGTCTGGAATCTGTCTCCCTTAAAGTGATGATCTTTTGGGGCCTGATCCAAAGTCCACTGAAGTTAATGGAAAGAACTTGTTCTTCTCAATGAGCTTTGGACCAGCTTCTTTATGACTACATCAAGTTCACATTTATCATATTACTAGGAAAAAGGCACTGTTCAAAATGAATTTAAACTCAATTAGAATATATTATCTTAGTTACTGTCGCAGGGAGGAATTGCTGCTCTTCTGATGTACATGGAGGCCAAATATGTAGAGACACACCATCAGTGCAGGCCCCCTCCCTTCCTTTCATGGTGTAGAGCTTTGTTCCATAGGAGCTTGCTGAGAAGGCTGTTCCCTGCTAAGCATTGAAGGGAGCACAAGTTCCCTACTATGCTATCCCTGTGGGGATTGGTAGGAAGGGATTCTTCACCCCTTTACCCATCCCAGCACACCCACAAAGGACAAAGCAGAATTTGGCCCTACATTTGAATTAACCTTTTATACATTACTCTCACTGTCATGATAATTTAGCCCCAATATTTTTTTTTTAAATAAAACTTCCTATTGATGACTGCACCGCAATATATAGGCCTTGAATTCAACAAAGTACTTAAGCATGTGAGTAGTCCCAGTGAGTGAAATTCTGGCTCCATTGAAGTAGATGGCAAAACTTCATTGACTTCAGTTGGGTCAAGATTTTATCCATTGGCTTCAATGAGACTGTTCACCTGAATTGGGCAGGAAACAGTTTTTCTAGTTCACTGTTTATTTAATTTAATTTAATTTATTTATTTACTTACTTACTTTATATGGTAGAATAGGAACTGCATACTGTCATATGAAACAAGTACATGTTTTTTCAGTGGTCCCTGGAACTTGTCAATCATAATATAAATGTTTAGTGATAAATTTGATAGAAATTAGACAGAAATTAAATAGAACTAGGAACACGATTACTTTGTTCACATTTGAATGGGAAATTCCCATATTTCACAACCTTTAAGTGAAGAGAGATCAAGTGCTTCAAAGTCAGAGTAATTTATACAGAGATGTGAGATTTCTCCAAATTTATCTACAACTCCTATAATATCAGGGAAGGAGTAAAAAAAAATTAAGATACATATATTATGAACATACAGAGAAGCTGTAAAGCTGTGAAGTACAGTATTTGTTTCTCTGTCTTGGAACTCAATAATTGCTGAATAATTTTACACAAAAACATCACTGGGCTGAGACCCAAGAATGGAAAGTTTCCATCCCAAAGGGAATGTTTCAGAAAATTATGAGAATGTGCCATCAGGGATTTATAATAAAAGACAAATCAATGTAAGCTTCACTATTATTTTGCTATTGTCAAAGTTATAATTGATGCAGTAAATATTAGAAAAGAAAGGGATTTTCAACTCACTTTTATTTAGCATTTCACTTTCAAATTATTCATACATCATCTTGAGAATAAGAGTCACTGTAAAAGCTGAGACTTTGCTTAGCAGCAATGTCAAGAAGACAGTAACTTAAGAGAGTTGTGTATGTGGAAAAACTGAAAGGGGTAGAGAGAAATTAGAAATAAATGTGCCTTCTATTATTCTTTATCAGCCCAAAACATTACAACTAGGTTATGATAAAATATAAATGCCTATAACGTCACTTAGAAACTACAGTGACAGCTAGTGGGATTAGTTAGATTGAGCATCTTTTGAATTTATTAAAATATTAGCAATTTATATTTATGTATATAAATATGCATAAATACACACTCATAATCTTATGATTCCATGTAGAAAACTAGAATTGTGCTTTCTTCAGGATGGATTATTACTTGAATTTGGACTAAGATTCTTTTAATTAATGTAATTTTTCATTGATTGATTAATTTTTGGTGAACAGTGGGAAATAATTTGTTGTTTTTAAATGAACTTGTCTATTTTGATTGCAGCTGGTATTATAATATCCTACTACATTTCTGCTCTATGAATCATGTGCTACATGTGATTTTTTTTTAGACAGATTTGAGATTTTTTTATTTGTGTTTTTGAAGGTGCTTCATATCTTTGTGGGTGATACTTTTTAATCAATTCCAAAACAAAATAAGAAGAAAAGTAACACATATAATATAATTGAATGACTGAACAAATTAATATATATTATTAAACAAACATGACTATTTCCAGAATCACAGGGCTGGACTTTCATATCTGTAGAAGTTCTGCTTGATTATAATCTGTGTTTGTGTGTGGGGGTGAAGAGTTGTGGCTCATAGATTCAGCACTGGCCAGCCCCAGTGTAAAATTAGACCAGCCATGGTCTGCTCTAATGTATGCCATTGGTATGGTGTAGTGTTTTGTCATGTTCCCTTTCCACCTCACTATGTAACAAGCTCCCTATACTACAGGTGACTAATACCATCAGGGAATTTTTCTACACAAGGTAAATTCGCTGTTGGCCATTTCCACCCAGAATCCATCTACTTTTCTCTGCAGCAGGATGTAAAGTGTCCATTTATTAAAATGCTGACACTGTAGGTTTCTTTTTTCCCCTACCTTCAACAGAATTTCCTAACTTAACTTCCATTTAAAATTGTTCAAAACCTCCCTAGCAATCTAGAAATATATCTTTTATTCATTCGTAGATTTCAAGGCCAGAAGACCCCATAATGATCATGTAGTCTGGTTTCCTATGTAACACAGGCCATATAACTTCCCCAAAATAATTTCTAGAGTAGATCTCATAGAAAAACATCCAATCTTGATTTACAAATTATCAGTGATGGAGAACCCACCATCCACCATTGTTCCAGTGGTTATTTACTCTCACCATTAACAATTTACACCTTATTTTCAGTCTGTATTTGTCTAGTTTCAACTTCCAGCCATTGGATTATGACAAATGGAAGAACCCATTTTCAAATATTTGTTCATCATGTAGATATATATGAACTGTAATAAAGTCAGCTCTTAACCTGCTTTTTGTTAAACTAAATCAGGGATTGGCAACCTTTGTCACGGTCCCTCCCAGGGTAAGCACCTGGTGGGTTGGGCCAGTTTGTTTACCTGCCACGTCCACAGGTTCAGCCGATCGCGGCTCCCACTGGCCCCGGTTCGCTGGTCCAGGCCAATGGGGGCTGCTGGAAGCAGTGCGGACCAAGGGATGTGCTGGCCACCGCTTCCCGCAACCCCCATTGGCCTGGAGCAGCGAACCGCAGCCAGTGGGAGCTGCAATCGGCAGAACTTGCAGACGCGGCAGGTAAACAAACCGGCCCGGCATGCCAGGGTGCTTATCCTGGCAGGCCGCATGCCAAAGGTTGCTGATCCCTGAGCTAAATAGATTGTGCTCCTTGAAACTCTCTCAGTATAAAACATGTTTTTCAATCCTCTAATTATTCTCATTGCTATTCTCTGAACCATCTCCAATATATCATCATCCTTCTTGAATTGTAGGCCCCAGAACTGGACAAAGTATTCCAGCAGCCAAATACAGAGGTACTCTCCACTCTCACTTGAGATTATCTTGTTTATGCATCCCAAGATTGCATTAACTCTTTTTTGCCACAGCCTCACACTGAGAACTCATATTCAGCTGATTATCCCCACAACCCCAAACCTTTTTCAGAGTCACTGCTTCCCAGGAGAGAGTCCCTCATCCTGTATATATGGACTACATTCTCTGTTCCTAGATGTATATATTTACACTTTCCTTATTAAAACGCATATTGTTTGTGCCCAATTCACAAAGCGATCCAGATTGCTCTGAATCAGTGACCTGTCCTTTTCATTATTTAACCACTTCACTAATTTTTGTGTCATCTGCAAACTTTATCAGTGATGATTTTATGTTTTCTTGCAGACCATTGATAAAAATGTTAAATAGCTAAGGACCAAGAACTAATCTTTTCAGGAGCCTACTAGAAACCTACCCACTTGATGATGATTCCCCTTTACAGTTACATTTTAAGACCTATCAGTTAGCCATTTTTAATCCATTTATGGTTGCCACATGAATTTTATACAGTTGTCATTTTTTTAAATCAAAATGTCACCTAGTCCCAAGTCAAAAGCTTCACAGAAGTCTAGGTATATTACATCAACACTATTACATTTACCAACCAAACTTTTAATCTCATCAAAAAAGGTACCAAGTTAGTTTGACAGAATCAATTTTGCATAAGCCATATTGATTTGCATTAATTACCTTCCTTTAATTATTTATCAATCGAGTCCCATATCAGCTGTTCCATTATCTTGCTTGGGATAAACGTCAGGCTGAGAGCCCTATAATTACCAAGATCACCCCATTTAACCTTTTTAAAAATTGGCATAACATTTGCTTTTCCCCAGTCTTATTGAACTTCAACAGTGCTGCAATATTTATTAAAAATCAACATTAGTGGTCTAGCAAGCTTCTCACCCAGCTCTTTTAAAACTCTTGGATGTAAGTTATCTGGACCTGCTGATTTAATAGTGTATAACATTAGTACCTTCCATTTAACATCCTTGGATGTTTAATATTAAAAATGGGTGTTTGAGAAATAAAGTTATTTCAAGATTTCCATTTAAAACAGTTTTTCTTTTCAATTCATCAGCCATTTCTTAGCCTGAAGAAACGAAACAAAACAAAAAGTCAAATTGAAGGTGAAACATTAAGAGCTGGAAAAATATTCTGTGATGTTCACCAAAATCCCCAACCTTTACTTACTGTTCCCCAGTTTCTAGAGATCATCAGCATAATGTGTTGTACAGTGTATATTTTCTGAAAGCCGTATTATATGGACACATAAAGTGATAACCTTTCAAGTAATATTTTTGTTTTTCTATCACAATGAATTAGTGTTTTGCATATGACGGAGAGGAGAAAGTGAAATGAACTAAGCAAAAACAATCTTGAGGGGATAAAATATAAGCAAAGCAGTGCAGCTGACTACCTTTCTCATGGTAAAAAAAATGTAGCAACATCCCTAGTATAGTCAATTTTGCTAAAAATGGAACTCTGGTAAAAGTAGGGTGACCAGATAGCAAGTGTGAAAAATCGGGACAGGGGTGTAGTAGGGGTGTAGTAGGAGCCTCTATAAGAAAAAGACCCAAAAATCGGGACTGTCCCTATAAAATCAGGACATCTGGTCACCCTAGGTAAAAGAATGCAGTTCAGCTTGGGAGAGTTTCTAGACTTCCGTTAGAAACGCTTTTATACAAGATCTAATAATGTTCAATGGCATTTGGCTTGATATATATACTGGAGTTTTCATATTGTTCCTGAAAAGTAAAGTAAGTTCTTTCAAAACAAAAAAAAGTCTAAAGATTAAGGAAGAAAAGTAATTTAATATGCACTCATTAAGATATCTACAGCTATAGGACTTCAGTGAATTCAGTTCCATTCCGGTTTTCTAGAATTGATTCATAACTTTAGGCTTCTCAAGAAACCAAGGTTCATTAATTTCAGCTGAGAATAAACTCATTCTGACCAAGATCTTCCTGTTGGAATAAGGTTGATTGACATTTGTTAAAATATTCTAGTCACAAATTAGTGTCCCGTTGTATGCTGTATTTAGGAGTAAAAGACTTAGTTCAAAAATAGGTAAACATTCACTCTTTTCAACACTATTATTCACTTTATTGATGTTCCTATTTTGATGAAATATTTAGTTATCAAGCCTCAAAAGATTCATTGTTTTATCAACTTATGGCTTGTTATACTCTGTCAAAGGATAACTTATTAAATTAAAAATAATAAATTCTCACTGTAAAAGCAGTGCTACATCTGTTGGGTATAGCCTTCCTTATAACTAACATGATTATTTGACTGGAGGAGGGTCTAAAATTAAACTCTTCTGAAATAAATGTATTATTGGAATTAGTTTTTATGGTTTATTTTTCTAAACCATTTCTAACTTTCAGCAGATAACTGGGAAAATACAACGCACAGATTTTTTTTAAAAAATGCATTTAGTAAATAGCTAATGCATTCTTCAACGTCCCTATTTTTTTGGTAACAGAAGTATGTATGGAACAAATAAGTAAAGTTATTTCAGCCCAGTGGAATTGCACCTGCTCAAATCAGTGCATTAAAACTGTGGTTAAAATTTGTTACATACATTTATCACTTTTTCAAATAAACTAGATAGTTTGCTCTATGAAGAAGAAAAATCACAGTGTAAATGTAAGGTATTTATAGCGTCATACAGTTTGAGGCCAGAAGAGACCACCAGATCATTGAGTGTGAACTCCTGTACATCACATGCCACCAATACCACCCAGCACCTGCACACTAAACCCAATAACCAAAGTTAGACCAAAGTATTACAGCCCACAGGAGACTAGATAATTATGTGCCACAGGCAGAAAATAGGAGGGACCAAGGTGGACCGGTGTGCAAGGCCTCTGCAATGGCAGGGAAATGAATGAGATGTACCCTGATAATCTTGACAAATTGCCCACACCCACACTCTGTAGAGGAAGGCGAAACCCTCCCAAGGTCACTGGCAATCTGACCTGGTGGAAAATCGCTCCCAGAATGGCAGGCTGAAATCCTGGAGCATGAACTGGGAAAGGAGGCAATAAGTATATGAATTTATGGTAAATGCCTATTGAAAAGCAAAACTACCATATAATCACACTAATTAAAGTTGCCTTGTTATAAAATATGATCATTTTGGCAAAACAATTCAGGACCAGGATACGATACCCAACAATTTTGGTCTCGTTGGGCCAAAATTAATGACAAACCATCCTTATGAGATTTCAGTCATATCCAATCTGGAAAAATAGACATGTGATGGGGCAATGCCCTCAAGCATGTCCCTTAAAGGCACAGTCTGGCCTTGCAAGCCTGTTGCCCTCTTTCCACCTATTGTTGTCATGCAATGCTTTACTCAGACCCAGGAACTGAGAACAAGCAATTTCCTTCGAGAAGTCTCATTTTTAACTCCTTTTACTGTGTACAAGTAAAACCTTCCACATTAGCCCCTCAAAACCAATCTTTCCTCTGCCCTGGGGCTAATGCCAACAAGCATCTTCTCCCAAGTCCAGGAGTCCTCCGCCTTCATACTCCTTTTTACTTACTCCTTTCAGATGTCAAGTTGAAACAGTTCATAGGCACCAGTGGTGGTCATCCTAGAGTCTTGGGGAACTCATCCCTCCAGCTGAGCTCTGGTAGCATTTTATCAGGTCCAGGTGCTAATTTGTCAGTTAATTGCTGACCAGCCAGCTAGTTAATTGCTTACAGATCAGCTGAGGTGGATTCGTTCTCCTTAAAGAAGCCCACCACTGGTAGAGTGGATGCCGACTCAATTCAAAGGGGCCAGCCACCCCAGTGACAAGACTTTTCCCATTTTTGGCTCCAACCTGAAACAAAATTCATAGGCACAAGTTTTGTTATGACAATTTGATTCTGAAATTAAATAACCTGGTGCCATAAATATAAAGGGAAGGGTAACCACCTTTCTGTATACAGTACTATAAAATCCCTCCAGGCCAGAGGCACAAAATCCTTTTACCTGTAAAGGGTTAAGAAGCTCAGGTAACCTAGCTGGCACCTGGCCAAAAGGACCAATAAGGGGACAAGATACTTTCAAATCTGGGGAGGTGGAAAAGGCTTTGTTTTTGTCTGTTCTTTGTCTGTCTGTGCTGTGTGCTTGCTGGAGACAGATCAAGAAGGCAGGCAATCCAACTCAATTAGAATTAGTAAGTAATAATAAGGGAATGTGTTAGCTTACTTTTATTTTGGCTTGTGATTTTCCTTGTCTAGAGGGAGGTCTTGTCTAGAGGGAGGTTTATCCCTGGATTTATAACTTTAAGGTTTTGCCTAGAGGGGAGATCCTCTATGTTCTTGAGTCTTTTGTTATTCTGTAAAGTACTTACCATCCCGATTTTACAGAGGTAATTCTTTTACCTTTTCTTTAATTAAAATTCTTCTTTTAAGAACCTGATTGTTTTTTCATTGTTTTAAGATCCAAGGGTCTGGGTCTGTGCTCACCTGTACCAATTTCTGAGGATATTATTCTCAAGCCTCCCCAGGAAAGGGGGTGTAGAGGCTTGGGGGGATATTTGGGGAAGGTAGTGCTCCAAGTGGCCCTCCCTAAATGTTTGTTTAAATCAGTTGGTGGTGGCAGCGTTACTTAATCCAAGAAATAGGGGAGTTTTTAACCTAAACTGGTAGAAATAAACGTAGGGGGTCTTCATGCGGGCCCCCACGTCTGTACCCTAAAGTTCAGAGTGGGGAGGGAACCCTGACACCTGGATTTATAACGAACAAATAAGTTTGGTTTGGCCCATCTCCACTTAGTCTTAACTAAACTGAAACATCAATTCTGCTATTCGCAAATTATGTTAATTCAGGTATTAGATTAAAGACTTACACCAAGCAGTAGGTTTACACATATTATCAGCTGTAGATGTGGTAGGAAGAAAATGATATCAATGTACTTCTTTATTACTCTATTATACAACATCTGTTGCCAAAAAAGGAACATTTTTGGTTTACTAGTATTACTAGTATTGTCTAGCACTCAAAATTAGTAACTAAATAGACCATACTCAATTGGTCCTATTCTTGACTACTTCTTTTATATATATCCAGACAGAACTCTGATAACTCTAAAAACTTTTTTTTTCTTCTCTCCATACTGCCATCCTGAGATTTTTCCTAAAAAAATGTCTCCTTAAAAAAATCCCATTTTATAGTTCTCAAAAATCTCAAAATAACCAACTCTTTCTGCAAGATTATGGTATCTTCTCTAGCAATCTCTGCATTCATGCTTAGTAATATAACTGGCACAGTGAGTCACTACAGAAGGTTCAGAGGGTTACATCCTTGGGTGACATTTGAAAAAGAAGCTAATATTAATTAAAATTGTCATCTATTTTCATCCAATTTCCTTAGTAATCCATTATCTTATAGCTATGACTTAGAGGCTTCTTCACCCATGGAACATGATCAGAAGATATTGTTAAGAGGATATTACACCAAATATTTCATGTGGAGAAAAAAAAAAAAAAAACCTTGTGATGCAGGCACTGGGGGGAAAATTATCTCTATAGCGATGCCTAAAATTGACAAAGGGAGAGAATATGAAACTCTGTCATGGATTTACATAGTCTCCTGTTGTCAAGACTGCTGAATTTACTGAAAAAATACCAAGTGTTTGTCAAGCAATATGTATATATGAGACACTAGTGTGTGAGTTTAAGTTAGGGACTTATCTTCACCCACTGGTGCTATTTTTGATTAACTCCTGCAGAAGTGTCAAATATAACTTCTCACTGACTGCATTCATTTCTCATTTTTATTTAACAAACACAAATAATTTCAGCAAACTAAAATCCCATTGGTTTACATACTCAGGCATTCTTTCAAGGCAAAGATTTTGCTTTGGTTAGTTCCTGTTGTGCGCTTATAATCAATATCCCATGGATGGTCAGGATTTTACCATTATTTAAAGTAAATTACATATCAAATATACAGAAGATGTAGCTGTACAGAATGCAGTTTATTTTCAAGACTTTCTTTAGCAGCAGGAGTTCTAACAGAATACAAAGAATTGCCAAGAATGAGCACACACTTGCTGCTAGCATTGTAAAATTCTGGCTTCCCGGAGCTATATGGAGTTAAACTAAGAAACTAATTTGTGACTTTTCGTCTTGCTTTAAGATTACAGTTGATAGTTAAACTTTCTATGGGAACCATTACAGAGGGTTCAGAATAGCAATAATGTTAAATGGGACAAATACTTAAATACTTCAAAGAGAGAAAATTCACCTACAATATTTTCCCTAAACTATGATTTGTGCTGGTTTTAAAAGCAGTTATATAAACAA
>NW_020664372.1:15604417-15679555 GCF_002925995.2 Terrapene triunguis
CAATAGCTAAGAATCCCAAGTAAACATATTTTCCCTCTTCTGGGCACCACCGCCAGAGCCAAGAATAGCCTTCCTAATTACCATCACCCTCAAAGTACCATTTTTAACCACATGTCCACTACACTTCTAGGAAATGCAAGCACAGAGTGATGCTCCCAATGTGTACCAATGTCACTACTTCATTTGATGGATTAGTCACTATTGAGAAATATGACTCCCTCTCTCTGCACCAATAATAATATTTCCAAATTAGAGGTCATTTTTCATAAGAAGATCTCAAAGTGCTTTATGAAATACTGTGTAATTATCCCCATTTTACACATGGGGAAAGTGAAGTAGAGAAAGAAAGAATATAATTGTCTTACTCAGCAAAAAGCAACAGAGAGTCCTGTGGCATCTTTAAGACTAACAGATGTATTGGAGCATAAGCTTTTGTGGGTGAATACCCACTTTGTCAGACGCATGCATCTGACGAAGTGAGTATTCACCCATGAAAGCTTATGCTCCAATACATCTGTTAGTCTTAAACGTGTCACAGGACTCTCTGTTGCTTTTTACAGATCCAGACTAACACGGTTACCCCTCTGATACTTAGCAAGTTTATTCTGTGCTGTGATGGGGTAGAGTAGGTCTGGACGTCCCCTTCTGGAGCCCTCGTAACCCTGCCTCACTCCACCTCAGAAAAGAGCAGAGGAGAAGTCCTCCAAGCAGCCAATAAGAGGGGCTGCTGGAGTGGCCAATCAGGGGCCAAGAGGGGCATATAAAAAGAAGCAGCAGAGACAGAGCAGTCCGTTCCTGCTTGGAGCTGGAAGAGAGAGGACCAGCTTCTTTGCAAGTTGGAAGAGGAGCAGGACCACAGACTGCTCAGTGCAGGCAATGGTGAATATAGTGAGGGCTGCCAAACAGTGGGGAAGCGAAGAAGGAGCTCCTCTCTGGCTTAGGGGACTGAGCAAGGACTGAGCCGAGAACCTAGCCAGACCAAGTGTGGGTATTGTGATGGGCCCTGTTGGTCTGGTTAAGGACTGAGCCCGGGGTGAGCAGGGGAAGTGCTCAAAAGGACACACCAACAGAGATTACCATGATGGGCCCCGTTGCACTGGTATAGAGAGCAGTGTCTCCAGAGAGGAAGCCTTGGCTGAAGGTCAAGACTGTATATCCCGGAAGGGGTTTGTTTGTTCTGTTCCACCTTCAGACAGTATGTGTGACTCAGCTGGAGGGCTGAGTCACTGATGACCTACTGAAGAAACCATCAGCCAAGGGGTGCTCACAAGAGGTGGATGCTAACCTGTTCCAAGAGCTAAGAAACAGCAGGCTCACAGCCAACCAGAAAGGGGCACTCACAAGAGGCGAGAGCATCCCTTTATATGTGCCATGAGTGCCAGGTACAAAAGTGTAGTCCTGTAAATTTATTTTAAAAGCAGGAATTAAGTTGTGGTATAATACAGATCACTGACCTTACAAAACCAGATGGGAAGAGTGGTCCTCTGGTTGAGGCACTGGACTAAGGGACTCAGAAGATTTGGTACTATTCCTGTCTCTGTATTGACTTTCTGTGTTTCCTTGACCAAGTTATTTAATCTCTTTCTGCTTCAGTTTCCCACCTCTAAATGGGAATAATATTTTTTTCCTACCATACAGGGGTACTGCAAAGAT
This sequence comes from Terrapene triunguis, assembly GCF_002925995.2. NCBI lineage: Eukaryota > Metazoa > Chordata > Testudines > Emydidae > Terrapene > Terrapene triunguis. The sequence continues at coordinate 15,606,071 of NW_020664372.1, forward strand.
ATATCCAATCTTGTCTGTGTTATATTTGGTGTTATGTTTCAGGGGCAGGGATAGCTTAGTGGTTTGAGCATTGGCCTACTAAACCCAGGGTTATGAGATCAATCCTTGAGGGGGCCATTTAGGGATCTGGGGCAAAAATCTGTCTGGGGATTGGTCCTGTTTTGAGCAGAGGGTTGGACTAGATGACCTCCTAAGGTCCCTTCCAACCTTGATATTCTATGATATAATGTGCTTTTTAAAAAAAAAAAAAAAAGAGTGTCATAGCATAGAAAAATCTATAATAGAGTATACACTAATAAGAACATAAGAACGGCCATACTGGGTCAGACCAAAGGTGCGTCTAGCCCAGTATCCTGTCCTCGGTGCCCGGTGCCCCAGAGAGAATGAACATAACAGGTAATCATCAAGTGATCCATCCCCTCTCTCTCATTCCCAGGTTCTGGAAAACAGACTAGGGACACCATCCCTACTCATCCTGGCTAATAGCCATTGATGGACCTATCCTCTACGAATGTATCTAGTTCTTTTTTTAACCCTGTTATAGTCTTGGCCAGGGATTGGCAACCTTTGGCACGCAGCTCGCCAGGGTAAGTACCCTGCCAGGCCGGGCCAGTTTGTTTACCTGCAACATCTGCAGGTTTGGCCAATCGCGGCTCCCACTGGCCGCGGTTCGCCGCTCCAGGCCAATGGGGGCTGCGAGAAGCAGCGCGGGCCAAGGAATGTGCTGACCACCACTTCCCACAGCCCCCATTGGCCTGGAGCGGTGAACCGCGACCAGTGGGAACCACGATCGGCCGAACCTGCGGATGCGGCAGGTAAGCAAACTGGCCCGCCCGCCAGAGTGCTTACCCTGGCGATCCGCATGCCAAAGGTTGCCGATCCCTGGTCTTGGCCTTCACAATATCCTCTGGCAAGGAGTTCCTCAGCTTGACTGTGTGTTGTGTGAAAAAATACTTCCTTTTGTTTGTTTTAAACCTGCTGCCTATCAATTTCACTTGGTGACACCTAGATCTTGTGTTATGAGAAGGAGTAAATAACACTTCCTTATTTACTTTCTCCACACCAGTCATGATTTTATAGACCTCAATCATATCCCCCCTTAGTCGTCTCTTTTCCAAGCTGAAAAATCCCAGTCTTATTAATCTCTCCGCATATGGCAGCCTTTCCATACCCCTAATTATTTTTGTTGCCCATTTCTGAACCTTTTTCCAATTCCAATATATCTTTTTTTTGAGATGGGATGACCACGTCTGCATGCAGTATTCAAGATGTGGGAGTACCATGGATTTATATAGAGGCAATATGATATTTTCTATCTTATTATCTCTCCCTTTTTTAATGATTCCCAAGATTCTGTTTGCTTTTTCGACTGCCACTGCACATTGAGTGGATGTTTTCAAAGAACTATCTTCAATGACTCCAAGATCTCTTTCTTGAGTGGTAACAGCTAATTTAGACTGTGCATCAGATGATTGGAAGGTAGGTAATGTAATGTCGATTTTTAAAAGTGCTCCAGAGATGAACCTGGTGATTACAGGCCAGTAAACCTAAATTCAGTACTGGGCAAATTGGTAGACACTATTGTAAAGAACAGAATTATCAGACAGATAGATAAGCATAACTTGTTAGAGAAGAGTCAACACAGTTTTTGTAAAGGGAAGTCATGCCTCACCAATCTATTAGAATTCTTTGAGAGAATCAACAAGCATGTGGATAAGGGTGATTCGGTTGACATATTGTTCTTGCATCTTCAGAAAGCCTTTGACAAGGTCCTTCACCAAAGCCTTTTAAGGAAACTAAGTAGCCATGTGATAAGAAAGAAGGTCATCTTCTGGATCAGTAGTTGCAAGATAGGAAACAGGTTAGAGAAAAATGGTCAGTTTCATACTGGAGAGAGGTGAAGAGCAGAGTTCCCCATAGCTCACTACCAGAACCTGTGCTTTTCAACAGATTCATGAATGATCTGGAAAAGGGGGTGAATAGTGAAGTGGCAAAGTTTGCTGATGATAACTAGCTTGAATAATTTTTTAAGTCCAAAGCAGCCTTTGAGGACTTACAGAGGGATCTCACAAAACTGTATGACTGGGGGAAAAATGGCAGATGAAATTCAATGTTGATTAGTACAAAGTAATGCACATTGGGGAAAAAAATCCAATAATACATATACATTCATGAGTGCTAAATTAGCTGTTGCCACTTAAGAAAGATCTTGGACTCACCATGGATAATTCTCTGAAAACATCCACTCAATGCACAGCAGTGGTCTAAATGGGTAACAGTACATCAGGAACTATTAGGAATGGGATCAAAAATTAGATAGAAGATATAATAATGCTACTATATAAATTCATGGTGAGCCCACACCTTGAATACTGTGTCCAGGTCTGGTCACCTGATCTCAAAAAGGATATAGTTGAACTTGAAAAGATACACAGAAATGCAACAGAGGGGTGTGGAATGGCTTCCATACAAAGAGAGAATAAAAAAAAATAGGGCTGTTCAGTTTAAAAAAGAGATGACTAAGGGTGGATATTAGACAGGGCTGAAAAATCATGAAAGATGTGGTAAAAGGGAAAAGAGAATGTTATTTTCCTGTTCACACAATACAAAACACAGGGGTCACACAATGAAGTAAATAGGCAGCAGGATTAATATAAACAAGAGGTAGTACTTTCTCACACAATTGGAACTCATTTCCATGGGATGTTGTGATGGCCAAAAATATAACTGGGTTCAAAAAAGAACTGGATAAGTTCATGGAGGATAGGTCCATCAAATCTTACTAGTCAAATTGTCAGGCACACAGCCCCACGCTTGGGGCAACCCTCAACCTCTGACTACGAGAAGCCAACAGTGGAAGATAGGATGGATCACATCATAATTGCCCTGTTCTGTGCACTTCTCCTGAAACTCTGCTATGGGCCATTGTTAGAGATAAGATACTGGGCAAGATGGACCATGGACTAACTCAGTAAGGCAGCTCTTATGTTCTTATGTAATACAATGTAAAGGAGTCCATTTTTCTCTCAGTAAAGGGCCCCTGCATATCATAACACATGGATTGTTGTGCTAACATCATGAAGTAAATGGCCTGCTTTATATTACTGTGTAAATCCCTTGTATTTTTTGTTGACACAGTAATGCAAACTTGTTAATCACATTGATTTTCCCTAGCTCACCCAGCTTCAATTCAAATAAACACTGGCCAGAGCCAATTGATCTGCACCTGTTTCCAAATGACTCTTCTGTTGTTTGGTTTGGCATGGGGAAAAAAAATCAGATCAGTCAAGAAGGACACACAGAGGATTGGCAAGGCTGACAATAATAAAAGAGAGGAACAGAGGGATTGTGAGAAGTCACAGAATTTCAGGAGCTACTGTAAATCACTGAGAAAATGGAAGGACCCATTAGAAAGCTCATTGACCCTTTGCAAACTGCCTCTATGATGCCAATACTCTACATGATCGTCAGTCATGTGTCCAGTTTCATCAAGGGAGTTTTAAACAGAGATGAGACAAAGGAGGTTGCAAAATGAAGCACTCAAAAGTTAAGAAATTACAAAAGTAAGACCTTAACTTTGCCCCCTCATGGCTAAAGCAGCACCTGCAAAGCAGTGGGCAGTCTTAAGTCTGCAGCCTGAGCTCCCCTTCATCTGTACTCATTTCTCTTTTCAGGAGAAGGGCAGTGGGATTTAGCATTGGGCTGAATCTTGAATTAAGTAATGGGGTTTCTGCTAAGGGAATCAACTCTATGGTGTGAGGCCTTTCAACTAGTTCTATTTAATAACTCATACTTCAAAGGGGTAGAGGGTTGTAATCCCCCCCCTTTGACATCAGAGTTAATAAAGTTGTGGCTAACCATATTTAATCCATTCATGTGTCTGTTTCATGATACTTCTGCCTGTCCTAATCAAAAAAATGATAAGTTTTCTTAGAGTTATTTATTATTTCTGTAGCACAAAATGCAATAGATGATTTCCAGACAAATCTGAAGATCAAGGTACAGCACCAAAGAGCTCACATCTTAATGAACAGCAGGCAAACAAAGGATGAGTTTACAGAGAAAAGAAAAAAGCAGTGCAAGCACATATTGAAGTCAAACATTCATGTTTTTAGCTCTATATATTTTTCTTCTACAATTTGTTGAGTTCAGTGTTAGCATTTCAATAATAATTTCCTGAGTAGCTGGAAAATGTGGAAGATCTGGCTTTCCAGGGATGAGACATAGCCCTTACACCTTTAAGCATCCTCTTTAATACACATAATCTCCCATTTTTCTCCTTGAAGTTGTGTAGGAGTCTCCATTAAAGATGATTAAACTGTGTAGTTTGTCCCAAGGAAACAACACATTCCTTGATCTCAGTAAATGTAATTGTCATATAAATAATGACAATTTAAATAAATAATGTTCTCTTTTTGTGATTTACTACTGAGTTATGTCTTTTCTGGCAGAGAGCATCTGAATAGTCTGTGTTCAGGGAGCCCTTGCTTAACATCTGTCTCCACCCTCAGTTCCTACTTAACATTAGCTGTTCAGAAGCTGTGCAAAGAGTGGCACTCACTGGTAGCAGTAAGACTGACCTACAGCAGAGTCCTGCTATGAAGACCTCAGAGTGCCAGATATTGATCTAGCAGCCTATTGGCTCATGTCCACTTTAATTTGCTTCTTCCATTTTTACCCTTTTATGGGGGCTACATTTCTGCCTAGGGTGCTGAAAAATAAACTCATTGCTAATTATAGTGGTTGTAATTCTCTATGTAACTAGCAAAGCCAGAATTGAAATTGCAATTACTTGTAAAAAGTTGGACCTATACAGTAAGTTAATATCATTAGGTTGTTGTCTTGTTGAGCTTTCAACTTGTCATCTCATATGGGAAAGAGAAATGCTCTGTTCAAACTGTGACACTATGCCTGATATTCTTCATATAGATATGGTTATGATATGATTATGACATAATTAAGATGTATTTTATGCAAGGTGGTTCATGTGAGATAGCATTGGAAAGGTTATGATTTAATTAATATTATTATCCTATTTATATGCATGTACCATTTTTGTATCTGAAGGTAGGAATATTGTCTATGCATCTATTACAAATGTGTGTACACATGGGGAACACTCACTAGACATATTGCAATCAGTCTGGATGGCCGGTTGAGAAGGGCCATTAGGGAAAACATTAGGTCTTTGAAGATGCTAATTTTCCACCAGGAAGTCTTCCTGGGGATGCTACAAAGAGCCCCTGAGTTATGGCTGCAGTGTCATGTGACCAAGTCACCTGGTACCGGATTCCATGATAATACTAATATTTTTTTCCACTAACCGGGGTGGGAACCACAATGGGAGACAAAGGATTCCTGCCATATGCAAAAACTCTTTAAGGTAGGGGAGTGACATCATCGGTTGGTTCTTCATTGACTGCCCGCCCAAGAAAAAGGACTGCTGGAAACACCTGAGAACAAAAAGACTGGACTGGGGAGAAGGGCTGGACCCAGGTGAGTGGGTTGTCTCACCTGTGAATGGAATATCTAGAGTTTTAAGATGCAAGCAAGTGCAGCTTGCCTTCAAGAATCTGTACAATCTGCCTGAAACAACATTTAGTGAATTTGCTACTTATAACCAGTTTCTTTAGTATATTAAGCTTAGATTCTGTGTTTGTTTTATTTGCTAGGTAATCTGCTTTGACCTGTTTGCTATCCCTTATAATCACTTAAAATCTATCTTTTGTAGTTAATAAACTTGTTTTTGTTTTATCTAAAACTAGTGTGTGTGGAAATCATAACTTGGGGCAGAAAGTTGTGTATATTCCTCTCCACATTGAGGGAGGGGGCAAATTTCATGAGCTTATGCTGTATAGTTCTCTTTGCAGCACAAGACAGTATAATTTTTGGCTTACACTCCAGAGGGGGGTGTGCACTTGAGTAACTGGGCAGTTCCTTAGCTGAGCCTTCCCATGCAGAGCTGATCTTAGCATCTGTGAGTATAGCTGTAGCTGGGTGTGTCCCTACCTGTATATGTGCTGGTAAAGTGCAGTCCAAAGCCTCGGAGAAAGCTGGGCAGGCTGCACAGCAGTACAGTGTTAAGGGAACCCAGGCTGCTGGTGGGTCAGGCAGGCTCAATGGTACCCCAGTTTCCAGTGGCATCCCGGGGGAAGGGGAGAACTGCATCACACAGACTGAATCATGTATGTTATTCAAATTGTAATCCCAGTTTTGTGGCAGTATCCTGAATTCTTACAAGTAGATGGGAAAACCCATCATATCTACCAGTCAACAGCCATTTGTTCATCAGATGTATTCAGATCAGTTGGAAAGGATCAAATAGCTGAATGCAATCATTGGCTAAATTATATTTAGATAGTATTTGAGTAGAATATGTTATACTGTAGGTAGCAAAATACTGTTTAAGCAACCACGCTGGACTAGGATAGACTTTAATTATGTGGATTAGTTTAGGATTAAGGCTAACTAATGATGAATATTTATTAACAAAAAAACCAAATCATTTTATTAGGTGACACTAATTAAAGAAAAATTACAACTTCTTAAAGTCTTAACCACAACTCTCAGGGAAAACAAATGTATTAATCAATAATGAATTATGTATTGCTTGGAAGGAAGAACAAAATTGTAAAAAGGATTATGGCTCTTATAGTACTCAAATCAAGACTTTTAATAAGTCCTTTCTTACCAATATTTAATTTAATATATTTAGTTTCTTACTGTTAAGCAGTTTTTACCTATTTTAAGTAAAATCTACTCCACAGTAGAGAGAAAAATGTTTGAGCCTATGTATTCTGGGAATGTCTTCATCATAAACCTTACAATTTTGGGTAAGTAAATACTTTATAGAATAAATCATGGGCTCTCAAGACAGGAAATAATAAACAGGTGTCAGGAGTCTTGACACCTTTGATCTTTCCCTATTGATAAGTGAGAGGGAATCTCAGCTAGATCCTAATTAAAAGGGAGAGCCTCTGGGGATGAAAAAGGTTGAAAACAACTGCTAAAAATCACCTCTTATATTAATCTTTCCTTGAGATTGGAAGCTTTTATACAGTGAAGAACCTTCCTTGATTCTAACAGCTGCATCACATGCCAATATATTTTCTAAAAAGCTATGCACCTGCCCCTCCTCCTTGTGGCAATGTGGACCTCACTAGCTCGACCCTCACCTCTTCCACTTCATAACCCTAATTCCAAATTCAAGAGGATTAAACAGTTATGCCATTTTCTTTGCATCTGAGACCCTGCTACATACAGATTAGGCCACCAGACAACACTTTCCACCCATGGTCCCAGGAGCAATAGGAAGAAACAAGCAAAAGGACTATAACTGACACCTAAAAAAGGAAACTGTCAGACCTTTATAACCACTCCCAGACACAAAGTCTACAGTCACCCTTCACAAGATCATGATGGACACTGCCACATATCCTGATCGCAGTATCAGATCATGTCTTATAGACAATGAGACCCAAATGCAGGGCTTTTTCATCCAAATCTAGTTATTTTTTACTGCAGGCTCAATGCTGTCACCTCTTTCCCCCCATTTCAGGCTATTTTGTATGCAGCATATGAATAGTACACAAAAGAGGCAGAATAGCCATCTTAAGTCCCACCCAGCCTCAGATGCTAGGGACCTCATTGGAAAACCCAATTAATTTGATCTGTGAGGTAACAGGCAAAACCAGAGTACACTGCCAACTATTTTACAGACCTTCAGACAAAGATTCCCGGAGAAACAAATCTAGAGATGCTGACGGTCATAGTGGTGGAGTTCCCAAACTCATTGTCCTGGGATACTTCAATGTCTGTTGTGACAGAAGTAATCGCCACACTCAAGCAATCGCCCCTCTGGCCTGAGATTTGAACTAGGGACAAAGGGAACATAAATTTTATCCCCATTCCTTGGTCAGACCACTATCTCCTGCAAGTGGATTTCAGAATTCTACATCTGAAGCATCAAGCAACTACTACTATCATCATGATCCATCATGTAAAGTCAGGCAACCAATTAAATTTCAGAGCTCACAAAGGGCATTCTCCCCGGTAACTATCAATCCTGATAGGGATGTGCCCAGATGGAACATCAGTGGAGTAATGGTTCCTGATCCCGGCCCATGTTTCTTTTTTCATATGGTACGTTAAAAAGCTTTTGGAGAGTTTTTGAAATGTTTGTTGGGACTATTCTTGTTTCCGTCCAGGTGCTTATGTTAAAATGAGTCCAAATGTACAGGGTTCAAAAGGAGAGGAAAGCTATAACTAACATCCCTAAAATTCCTTTAAAATGTATGTGATGGAGCAGAGAAACCTCACCCTGATGCTGGCAGACCAGGTGCAAGCTCATGCCAAAGCCCCAGCTCAATTCACATGTGTATTAGTATACATTAAAGTAATTGTTAAATGTATGGTGTTTAAACTTCATGAAAACTAATGGGATGTTGTGTGCATTGTTTTCACTTAGCTAATCCTGTTACGTAATAGCAAACATTTACACTGTGTATACTCTGTAACTAAATAACCCATCAAACAGGAAGAGGCCTTGTGATATGCAAATGAAGAACTTTAACGGAAAAGTGCTGGTCATTGTGTGTGATGATCGGAGGTCAAAGACTGTAAATGCTTCCTCATTCTCTGTCATCAAAGGAAAAGCACCTATGGGTAAGGACACTGTCAGCTATAAGAAACTATTAGAATGGATTTAAGGAAAGATCTTTCATCTCTTTAGTGTTTGGATTCCTACAGGGCAGTGTACCAGATGCAAAGTGAAGATCCCCAGAGACAATCTTGTACCCTGAAAAGACTCTTGGGAAACTGGCAGTTTATTACATCACCACCACTATTTGGAATTAGAGACTGTGACTCACCTGTACATATATCTTGCATGCTTTAACATCTCAATAACTCTCATTTCCTTTTCTTAGCTAATAAACTTTTATTTAGTTTACTATAGAACTACCAGTGCTGTCTTTGGTGAAGATCTAGAGTACCAATTGATCTGAGGTATTTGACTGATCTCTTGGAATTGGGTGCAACCTGATGTGGTGTGATTTTTGGTTTGAGTGACCTTTTATCTGGATGACAAAATAGACAAAATAGACTGAAGAGTCTAAGGGTACTGTCGGTGACTCTATGTTAAGACTAAGTCTATGCTAAGACTAGTATATTGATTCGGGAATTCACATTTGTTACTGGTTTGGTGAAATCTAATTATAGAACATACCACCAGTTTGGGGTATCTACCATGTTTTCTAACATTCTGCCCTGAAGTAGGCACACACAGGTGAACCACTCCAGACAGTGTGACACTCACAGCAGCAGAAAAGGGGTTAAAGAGAGCTTATGAGCACAGTTAGCCCCATTCTGCTATAACTACAACCAATGCCAGCCCTGGAGGGGGAAGAAAAGAAGAGAACCTGAATCAGTTGAGGGCTGACTGGTGAAGACAGAGGAAGTAGCTATGCCTCTCCATAAAAGGGGAGCATCACTACAAGCCTGACAGCTGTTGGGGGCTGGGAACAACACTGTATTTGTGACAGAGAGGTTGTTGAGGAGACTGGGGAACACACAGAAATGAGTCAATTTTACTATTTGAATTTAAGGATATTGTAGGGCTAGGCCCCCTCCGTTCTTACACCCACTCAGACAGACCTGAGGCTGCAGCTGGATGCTGAAAAGGTCCACAAGGGAGTGCTACTCTGGTTGAGTCACTACAGATTCTTTGGGCTACACAGGCCAAACTGAAAGGACAAAGATAGAAAGTAGCCCAGGGCAGTGGACTTAGACTCACTGTTGGGAGAAGCCTGCCCGTGTTGCTTCACAATGGGCCCTGGGCTGAGACCAAGTGGAGAGGGAGGGCCCAGGTCCCCTTACCATACTTCCTTAAGGGCTGAGACCCAGATGCAGGTGGTGTACAGAAATTTCCCAGCCTATGGTCAGGAACCAGGCACCTCTATCACCTGGCCAGAGAAGCAAGAGGCAGGAAGCCAGGTGCCCTAACCACTAGGTAGCCTGGCCCTTTGAGCCCCCTATCACAAAGTAATTAAAATCGCTTTTTCTATAAATAAAAATGCCATGACTTCAAAGTTGTTTGTGGTGTTGCTGTTGGAGTGTTGGTTAAAGATCAACAACTTGGGCTTTCCAGGAATAAAACCAATGGGAAGTTAAGTTTATCCTATTTCTAATCAAGATATCGGACCTTTCTTGTCTCAATAATAATCATGATTGGGTCTGGTTTATTACCAAAACACAGTATAAATAGTTCAGAATGTAAGTCGCAACATAAATTCCATTTATCAACCCTGGAGCATATACTCCTTAAGATCCCATGACAGCTAGTACTTTGATGCCCCACATACTTCATTTTTGGTGTCTTCCACCATAACTAACTTTTCATTGGCCCTCTTCCATCCCTTTGCCAGGATAGCCACCTGAACTCTGCCAGTTGGAGTGCAACTCTTCTCTGCTAAGTGGGAAACCCCACAACTTCTCGGCCTCAAGATCATCCTCACCATGAGAGCATCCAGCACTCCCCCAGCCTATCACTGTAACACTATGTGAAGGGGCACACCCTCACACCAACACAGAGGAGGCTAACGAGCTCCGCTGTGCCTGTTCAACACCAACCAGGCTCTCCTTTAAGGCTTGTTCTGCCCACAGAGGGGGAGCTTAAAAGGGAAAACCTGCCACAGGAAGGTGGCGGTGAACAGGAAGAGGGCTGCTCCACCTCAGACAGGCTTGCTCAGAGGAAGACAGCAACAAGCCTCACCACTTCTGATGTTGGACCAGCCTCAGAGCAATACGCCCCATGAGGAGGGGCTGTAGGTGGATACTGTTTAGACTGAGCCCAAAGGGCTGACTCAAGAAGACTGCCTGAGTTCCAGGCCACTCTTACCTCTCTTTGTTTTTCCACAGACTCCCCTCTCCCATCACGGAAGAAAGAGGAGAGATGATGTTGTGTTTGTTTGCTACAAGAAACCCCTTGGGCATCCGTTGGGGGCAAGGAGGGGAGGAAAACAGTAAAAGGTCCTGTGGCAGGGTCTGGAGGGGACTTGAGAGGATCGCTGCCCTACACATCCTGCGTCCAGCTCTCTGGCATGGAGACATCAGTTAGTAAGTCCCTCTGCTGCTTCCCTCCCTTAAGCTCTCTCCAGCCCTTGTTTTCAGCTATCCTGCTTAGAGCCAGCAGACAACTCCCTCTGATATTCTCTGCCCTTCATTTTTCTCCAGCCCTCTGGCCCTGGTTCTCTGGTCTGGGGAAGATAGCTAGCTTTCTCCCAGCAACCCGCTACAGCTTCCTTTGGGAACCTTCTCCAGTCCCCTGTTCTCTGGTACTTCTCACCTGTCTTTTTCCTGACTGACTTTGCCAACCCTCATTCACCACAACTCTCCTCTCTCTAGAGCCCAAGTGCCTTCTTTTAAGCCCAATTGCAGTGATACAATGAGTCACAGGTGCACTGGCCCTACAATCTCGTAAAGGTCCAGTGTAACCATGCGATGGGAGATAAGGAAACATTTTTGTCAGTTCAATTAATTGATAGAATAGTCACCGATTATTTATTTATTTATTTCATATTTAACTGGTTCACATCCCTTGATAGGTTGATTTAATAAATCCTGTCTCATTTCTCATGGAAAGATCCTCAGTAAAGATGACTTGCTGTCCTTTCAGACTAGACAGTTATTATGAACAGCTCGATGGGAGGGTAAGAAGAAAAGGTGAACTAATTTGTATTCCTCAAAACGCAGCTGAGAGCCTCTCTACAGACACGTCAAAAAAAATCAACGTTCTGTGCTTGGGAGCTATTGTATCACTGACTCTGCAGATCATGGATGCCTTTTCTTCTCCTTGAGAGCTACGGATCTCAAGCTGAGATCACTATGCCTCTGCTTAGTAGAAGATGGACAGGGAAGTACTCTTGATGATTTCAGATGTTGTTTGAGACGGATGAGCACCAGCAAAATTTGGGGTAAGATTAAAATGAGAAGAAATCCTCTTCTTTGTCGTCCTCCTTCTCCATTTCATCTAGCTGTGATATGTGCTGTTGCCACTACTGATACAAAAGGAACTCCTACTGACTAGAGTAGGCCAGTCCTTGAGTGAGATATCAATAAATGAAAGAGGAGAAGCTGCAGTGCAGTGGTATTCTACAGATAAGGCTGTACTGGTGATGCTAAAGTTAAACCAGCATTCTAACATACTGTGCAAATAATCTGGGTGGATGATCCTAAGAGCATGACAAAAGTCAAGCAGCCCTTGTAAAATGCTTTGTGTGTGTGATTTTTTTTCCAAAATGTATTCAATCATATTGTAGCTGAAACCGGGCAGAGAGAGCACTGATTCCAGTGAACCTAAAACTACAGAAAAATACATTTTCTGCTCTTTGATGTCTATAGATGTATATACAGTTGTACTATATCTGACTACAAATTAGCATGGCAAAGACTTGTGTGATTTTTAGAAAAAAACTGAATCCATGAGCTTGTTGAGTTACTTATTTAAATAAATGATCTTGAGAGCCAGGCTGGTCTTCCCAAAATTAACAATCTCTACTTTCTACTATTTTTTATGTAGTTTGCAAAATTGAAGTCAGTACCTAAAGGCTTATAAGGTAATTGATTCCTTAAAGAAATGTATGCATCTCACTGAGGCTATGTCTACACTACAGAATTAGGTCGGATTTATAGAAGCCGGTTTTATAGAAACCGGTTGTATGCAGCCGATTGTGTGTGTCCCCACCTAAAATGCTCTAAGTGCATGAAGTCGGCGGACCGCGTCCACAGTACCGAGGCTAGCGTCGACTTCCGGCGCATTGCACTATGGTACCTATCCCACAGTTCCCGGAGCCTCCGGCGCCCATTGGAATGATGGGTTGAGATCGCAATGCCCGGATGATGCAAAGCAGTGCCGCGAGGGGTTCTGGGTACATTGCGTCAGGCCCCTCCCCCGCCGTCACAGCAACGGCAGACAATAGATTCGCGCCTTTTTACCTGGGTTACCTGTGCAGACAACATACCACGCCAAGCATTGAGCCCGCTCAGCTCAGCTTACCGTCACCATATCTCTTCCGGGTGCCGGCAAACGTGGGACTGCATTGCTAAACAGCAGCAGCAGCTTACTGCCTTTTGGCGGTAGACGGTGCAGCATGACTGGTAGCCTTCATTGGCGATCTGGGTGCAGGCAGCTGTGGGGCTGGCAGCCGTGGTGCTGCATTGCACCAGCCCCTTGCCTTTTGGTAGAAGATGGTTTATTACGATTGGTAACCGTCGTCATCGTACTGCAGTGGCTGTCAATCATGGGCACCCGGGCAGACAATGATGGTTATCAGTCGTAGTATGCTATTTTCTGCCAAGTGCCCAGTATTGTCTGCTAAGCACCCAGAAGAGGCCGATGGCGATCTGGGTGCTGGCAGACATGGGGCTGGCAGACGTGGGGCTAGATTGCTACACAGCAGCAACCCCTTGCCTTTTGGGCAGTAGATAGCATATTACGATTGGTATCCATCATTGTCGTACTGCAGTGGGTATCAGATGGTGCAATAGACCTGAAGGCTTACTGCCAAGCGCCCAGTATTTGCTGCCAAGCACCCAGAAAATGCCAAGGGCTATCAGTCATGCTGCGCCGTCGTCTTAAGATGTAAAAAATAGATTTATTCTCCATTCATTTGCTTCCCCCCTCCCTCCTGCTAAACCCAGGCTTTTGAGTTCAATCTTTGGGGGGGGGGGCATTCTGTGTGACAGTTGTTTGTGTTTCTCCCTGATGCAAAGCCACCTTTCTTGATTTTAATTCCCTGTACCTGTACGAGGTGTCACTCGCCCCTCCCTCCCTCTCTCCCTCCCTCCCTTCTTCCCCTGGTCCGTCAGATACTACTTTCGCGCCTTTTTTCAGACCAGACGCCATAGCCAGCACTGGGATCATGGAGCCCGCTCAGATCACCGCGGCAATTCTGAGCACTATGAACACCACGCGCATTGTCCTGGAAAACATGCAGAGCCTCCTGGACATGCCAAAGCCAAACCAGGACCAGCTGAGGAGGAGGCGATTGCAGCGCGGCGACGATAGTGATGAGGAAATTGACATGGACCTCTCACAAGGCACAGGCCCCAGCAATGTGGAAATCTTGGTGTTACTGGGGCAGGTTCATGCCGTGGACCGCCGATTCTGGGCCCGGGAAACAAGCACAGAGTGGTGGGACCGCATCGTGTTGCAGGTCTGGGACGATGCCCAGTGGCTGCGAAACTTTCGCATGCGTAAGGGCACTTTCATGGAACTTTGTGACTTGCTTTCCCCTGCCCTGAAGCGCCAGAATACCAGGATGAGAGCAGCCCTCACAGTGGAGAAGCGAGTGGCGATAGCCCTGTGGAAGCTTGCAACGCCAGACAGCTACCGGTCAGTCGGGAATCAATTTGGAGTGGGCAAATCTACTGTGGGGGCTGCTGTGATCCAAGTTGCCAGGGCAATGAGAGACCTGGTGATATCAAGGGTAGTGACTCTGGGAAACGTGCAGACCATAGTGGATGGCTTTGCTGCAATGGGATTCCCAAACTGTGGTGGGGCCATAGACGGAACCCATATCCCTATCTTGGCACCGGCGCACCGAGCCGCCGACTACATAAACCGCAAGGGGTACTTTTCAATGCTGCTGCAAGCCCTGGTGGATCACAAGGGACGTTTCACCGACATCAACGTGGGCTGGCCGGGAAGGGTACATGATGCTCGCGTCTTCAGGCAGTCTCTTCTGTTTCGAAAGCTGGAGGAAGGGACTTTCTTCTCGGACCAGAAAATAACCATTGGGGATGTTGAAATGCCTATCGTGATCCTTGGGGACCCAGCCTACCCCTTAATGCCATGGCTCATGAAGCCGTACACAGGCAGCCTGGACAGTAGTCAGGACCTGTTCAACTACAGGCTGAGCAAGTGCCGAATGGTGGTGGAATGTGCATTTGGCCGTTTAAAAGCACGCTGGCGCAGCTTACTGACTCGCTCAGACCTTAGCGAAAAGAATCTCCCCATTGTTATTGCTGCTTGCTGTGCGCTCCACAATATATGTGAAAGTAAGGGGGAGACATTTATGGCGGGGTGGGAGGTTGAGGCAAATCGCCTGGCCGCTGATTACGCGCAGCCAGACACCAGGGCGGTTAGAGGAGCACAGCAGGGCGCGGTGCGCATCAGAGAAGCGTTGAAAACCAGTTTTGTGACTGGCCAGGCTACGGAGTGAAACTTCTGTTTGTTGCTCCTTGATGAACCCTCTGCCCCTCCCCCACCACCCTGTTAACTCTACTTCCCTGCAAACCAACCACCCCACCCTCCCCCACTACCCTCCCCCCTTCGAGCACCACTTGCAGAGGCAATAAAGTCATTGTTGCTTCACATTCATGCATTCTTTATTAATTCAGCACACAACTAGGGGGATAATTGGAAAGGTAGCCCGGGATGGGTGGGGGAGGAGGGAAGGAAAAGGACACACTCCAATTTAAAACTTTAAAACTTATTGCTATGGAAATCATCTAGGGTGGAGTGAGTGGGTGGCCGAAGGCCCCCCCACCGTGTTCTTGGGCGTCTGGGTGAGGAGGCAATGGGACTTGGGGAGGAGGGCTGCTGGTTACAGAGGGGCTGTAGCGGCGTTCTCTGCTCCTGCTGCCTTTCCTGCAGCTCAACCATACGCAGGAGCATATCACTTTGATGCTCCAGCAGCCGGAGCATCGACTCTTGCTTTCTGATTACAAGTTGACGCCACCTCTCCTCTTCAGCCCGCGTTTCAGCACGCAACTTCTCCTCTTCAGCCCGCGATTCAGCACGCCACCTCTCCTCTCGCTCATATTGGGCTTTTTTAAAATCAGTCATTGACTGCCTCCACGCATTCAGCTGTGCTCTGTCAGCGTGGGAGGCAGTCTGAAGTTCAGTAAACATTTCGTCACGCGTCCTTCGCTTCCTTCTTCGAATATTCACTAGCCTCTGCGAAGGAGTAAGATTTGCAGCTGGTGGAGAAGGGAGAGGTTGTTAAAAAAGATACATTTTAGAGAACAATGGGTAGACTCTTTCACGTTAGATTTTGCTGTTCACAACATCACACAGCACATGTGCTTTCGTTACAAGGTCGCATTTTTCCTCTTATATTGAGAGTCTCCTGGTTTGGTGTGAGAGATCACTCACGCAGTGCCAGGACACAGATTTCAGCTTGCAGGCAGCCATGGTAAGACATATAGTCTTTGGGCTTTTTTAACCTTCTTAACATGTGGGGATGGTTTCAAACAGTTCTGCCCTCATTTCCCATACCAAGCACCCGTGCCATTTAAAATGGGTTTGCAATGTAAAAGGAGGGGCTGCGATTTCAGGTTTAACATGCAGCACAAACCCAACTAACTCCCCTCCCCCTCACACCCAATTCTCTGGGATGGTCACTTCACCCCTCCCCCCACCGCGTGGTTAACAGCGGGGAATATTTCTGTTCAGCAGACCAGGAAGGGGCACCTCTGAATGTCCCCTTAATAAAATTGCCCCATTTTAACCAGGTGACCGTGAATGATATCACTCTCCTGAGGATAACAAAGAGAGATAAGGAATGGATGTTGTCTGCATGCCAGCAAACACCGGGACCATACGCTGCCATGCTTTGTTATGCAATGATTCCAGACTACGTGCTACTGGCCTGGCGTGGTAAAGTGTCCTACCATGGCGGACGGGATAAGGCAGCCCTCCCCAGAAACCTTTTGCAAAGGCTTTGGGAGTACATGAAGGAGAGCTTTCTGGAGATGTCCCTGGAGGATTTCCGCTCCATCCTCATACACGTTAACAGACTTTTCCAGTAGCTGTACTGGCCGCGATTGCCAGGGCAAATTAATCATTAATCATTAAACACGCTTGTTTTTAAACCATGTGTAATTTTTGCAAAGGTACACTCACCAGAGGTCCCCTGTGTGCCCTCAGGGTCTTGGGTCAGTTCGGGGGTTACTGTTTCCAGGTCCAGGGTGACAAACATATCCTGGCTGTTGGGGTAACTGGTTTCTCCGCTTCCTTGCTGCTGTGAGCTATCTATGTTCTCTCCATCCTCATCTTCCTCGTCCGCCGAACCCGCTTCCCCGTTTGCAGAGAGGGACTCATAGAACACGCTTGGGCTAGTGGTGGCTGCACGCCCTAGAATGGCATGCAGCTCCGCGTAGTAGCGGCATGTTTGCGGCTCTGCCCCGGACCTTCCGTTTGCGTCTCTGACTTTGTGGTAGGCTTGCCTTAGCTCCTTAATTTTCACGCGGCACTGCCGCGCGTCCCTGTTATGGCCTCTGTCCTTCATGGCCTTGGAGATCTTTTCTAATGTTTTGCCGTTTCTTTTACTGTTTCGGAGTTCGGCGAGCACTGCTTCATCTCCCCAGATGGCGATCAGATCCTGTACCTCCCGTTCGGTCCAGGCTGGAGCTCTTCTGCGATCCTGGGACTGGGACTGGGACTCCATCATGGTTACCTGTGCTGATGGGCTCTGCATGGTCACCTGTGCTCTCCACGCTGAGCAAACAGGAAATGAAATTCAAACGTTCACGGGGCTTTTCCTGTCTACCTGGCCAGTGCATCTGAGATGAGAGTGCTGTCCAGAGCGGTCACAATGAAGCACTGTGGGATAGCTCCCGGAGGCCAGTAATGTCGAATTCCGTCCACACTAACCCAATTCCGACCCCCTAAGGCCGATTTTATCGCTAATCCCCTTGTCGAGGTGGTGTTAGGAAACCGGTTTAAAGGGCCCTTTAAGTCGACAGAAAGGGCTTCGTAGTGTAAACGTGTCCAGGCTTAAGTCGATTTAACGCGGCTAAAGTCGACCTAAACTCGTAGTGTAGACCAGGCCTGACTCTTTAAGCATTTGCATGATACTAGCCTCACTATCACTAGCATGTTTTATTTGAGTTCAGTTTCCCTCATCAAAATCACCTGGGACCTCATTCTGCATTGTTCTCCACCTTACACTGTATTCTGATTTAGTAGTGTTTTACAGCAAGAGGGAAATTTTCAATGGTACAAAAGGCAGTCAGGTCTCCAACCCTCTTGAAAGTCAGAAGGAGCTTGGTGCCTCACTGAAAATCTCCTCCCTCTTTCCATTGACTTCACACAAGTCTTGAGCAGCCATAATTTCCACTGAATCTAATGGAGGCTTCCAAGCATCTCTAAAAGTCAAGCTACTTATTTAATGTTATGGGGTTTACAAACCCCATACAGAACATAGGCAGAAGGGAGAGGAAAGTCTTCCCCACTGACATGCAACCAGGCTGATTACACCTCAGCACAGCTCAGCATAGCTCCCGGAACTGAGACCAATAAGCTATAAAGAAAGGAGAGCAGAAAGAAATGGGGAGACAGAAAGGCTTGGAATTGTCGAGGGTCAATAGTCAGGTGCCAGGCTGCTTCTAAACTGACAGGGAGAAAAAGGAAGACTGCAAGCCCTGGAATTTAAGGACTCCTTGATTGATTTTAGGTTAAGTTCATGAACTGTTCTAATTTGAGATGAATAGAGAGACCAGTTAGGAGAAAGCTGGGACCTCCAGAGAAACTGCCCCAAGAACAGATGATGCCTAAATATGGAGTTAAGTGCCTAACATTTAGTTTGAAAATTTGGCCATTGTCAATAATTAAGGTTAAGATTATGTCATGGTTATTTTTAGTAAAAGTCAGGGACAGGTCAATAAATAAAAATTCACAGAAGCCCATCACCTTTCTGTGATTTTTAATAAAAATAATGTGGGAGGGTGATGGGGACTGAATGAAGCACAAGCGGAGGTGGAAAGAGAGTCCAAGCCCTGCTTTGAGGGGCTGCAGATCCAGAACTCACCTCTGTGGTGGCTGACAGATCCAGGCCCCCCACCCCAGCCCCAGAAGCTTGGAGCTCTGGGATTCCCACTGCCTGTGGTGGCTCCATGGTCCCCATGGCGGCTGGCAGCTCCAGCCCCTGCTGGCTGAGAACTCTTGTCCGACCACCCTTGGGCTGAAGTGGAAAATGTCACAGAGGTCTCTGAAAGTCACAGAATGCATGACTTCTGTGACCTCCATCACATAATCTTATCCTTATCAATAATATAAGATATAACAATGATATGAGTTTTTCTGAATATGCTTTAAAAATCTTTCCCTTTTTGGCCTTTTCTCTGTTTTTTGCTTTGTTTTGTTTATATGTTTCACATAGTACAGCGTATTCTTCCAGACACTGATTCCATATTTTAAGTTGTTTTTTTCCAGTTATTTCTCTGTGTTCACTTTTGCATCATCTTGTCCCTTAGTATACAGCCAGTTTTGCTACATGAATGAAAACAATGCACTTATAAACTGTGACATGCCTGGGATAACTAACCAACATGAGGTTCTCTTATTCGGCAGCAGATGATAGCAAGTAGAATGTGGTTGACTAGCCATTTGCATTGCACAGCACAGTGACAGGATGTTTAGTGTGTCCTCATTATCTTTAGCTATTTATTTCTTTGAGACTTTTCAGATGAATTAATCTATCATGAGGCAGTCTCTTGGCAATAGTAATGTTTTCTCACTGTATGTAAATGGAGTGACAAAGTATTTCCAGTATTATTTAATATAACCTTGTAAAAATGCTGCAAGATGGCTGTCATTAGAATCTCATTTCTCTGGAATTTCTTTTATATTTTCTCCTTAAATTGAATTTTTAACTTCTTGTAATGGTTCAAGCTGTTGCAGACAAACACATTTCCTATGTTAATTCCTGCATATGGTCAAACGCTTAGGACTCAGGACACTCAGCTACAAAGAAGTATACATTAAAAGAAAAGGATGTAGTGCATATACTGAACATCACTTTCCTTAGATGACATTTTGATTTTTTTTTAAAGTAGACAGTGAAAGTTCATTTTGACACAGACTAGCTACAAGACAAAATCTCTTGCAGTACTGTAATCTTATCTTTTAGTGTGTGGGTTACCAAAATGACAGAACTCACATTCTCATTTCAGTTCTGTAGCGCCCCCCCATTCCTCCCCAAAAAAGCAATTTTGTAGCAAGCCACAGGAGATGCAGTGGGTGCCTAGATATGATTTGCTGTTGTACATAGATGATTTGAATTCTTAGGTGTAGAAGTGCATGTGCAATATAGGAAGAGGTCTTGGGGGAAAATGACAATGGGAGAAAATGGCTTGAGCTAGATAGAGTACATAATCAGAAAAACTTGAACTTTGTAAGATATACTGCCAGCATGGGGGAAAAAATCATTTACTCTTCCTGGACTGCTCCAGGTTGGTTGGCTGAAAGGAATAATAATTGTTCCAAACACAGAGAGAGAGAGAACGAGAGAGAGAGAGAGTATGCGTAGGGTTGATGGTAAAGAAATTTGTATGGGAGCAGGGAAGAGTATAAAAGACTATATTATCACTATCAGTGCTGGAAGAAGGAATTCATGTATAAAACAAAGCCAGTGAAATCTGGCTTATCTTTTCAAAGAGGCAAATAAAACTATATTTTCATCAGATTTGTTTTCCACCAAAAATGCTATTTAAAAAGAAAACAATTTTCACCAGGAAAGAAAAAGTTTTTCACTCAAAAGAAAATAAATATATGTATCATAGTGATGCAGGAGATTAGGGTCAGAGGGTCAAATTTCACTTGCCGCAGCTTGCGCTCATTCTTATGTCCATCAGGGAAGTCAGTGTCAGTATTGGCTAGTTAGGGCTTTTGTCCAGTGATGTGCAATGCTCCCACTCACAACTAGTGATGAGCATGGCTTCAGTCCTGCAAGAGATAGCATGAATAGATTGGGACCTACAACTAGAAAGGTTTGGAATTTAAATTCAGACCCCCCCCCCCCCCAAATTCAAGATGTTTACCCAAAAGATATTAGATCACAGCCAAACTTCTTTGTTTTAGATATTGGGCTGAAAATCTAATCAGATAATTTTTCTCAGAAGATTTCCCAGTACTTATTGTGTGGGCTATACCATGAAAGAAATCTATGTCATGGTGTTTTGATAGGTCCATTTCTAATCCTTGCTGAAGCAGAAGTGCACAAATAATGAAAAGAACTACTAAGAAAGTAATAGGGATTTTATTTTCAAAACCTCAGTAAAGGTTCTGGGTGATTCAAGTTTCGAGAAAACGTTTGGGAGAGTTCATATGGGAAGAGGTGTAACCTTATGGTTAGAATAAGCGTGGGTTCTACTCTCAGATCTTCCAGGGACTAATTCAGTGATTTTGAACAAGTGATTTAACCTCTCTAAACCTCAGTTTTATTTTTTCACCTATAAAAGTGGTAGCAGCGGTGTGCAGTTGCAAAAAGCTTTAACAATTAAACTCAGCACTTATATCATGATTTATATCTTTAATGCTCTGTTCAGACATTAGTGTATGTTACTTTCAGATCCTCTGATGAAAGGTATAATAAGTGTAAAACCTAATTATTTTTTTCTTATCTAGCTTACCCACCTTTGCTTGTGATTTAAGAGACTGGAGAGAAAATTTTGCGGTAGCCTGTGTGACGCACTGATTCTTCCACCTCTATGACTATAGGAGCCTTCAGCAAGAACTCGTATCTCATATGAGGTAGCAGACAAGTGGCGCTGAGAGACAGAGGGTCAGTGGTAGGAGGTGTTTTGCTGACACCTATGTTGAATCCAGCACAGCACTGAAGCAAATGCTAATGACCAATTGACTTCATTAAGACTTAATTACATGCTTAAGTAATTTGCTGAATCAGGGTTCAACCACAGGGTGGAGTTACTGTCAATGATATAATGAGGAGAAGCAGCCCAGTTTCCAGAATGGGTGGCTCCTGGCAGAAATTACAATTTTGCAGTCAAAGGGCCAGATAGTACCTCAAGTGTTGTGTCTGCAGGTTTACTTTCTGTACACACGTCTCCCATACAACAGAAGAAGAACAGTCAGCAGCCTTTATGGCAACAACCTCCTATCTAAGATTAGGTGCAAAATGAGTGGAGAAGGACTAAATTTGCTGAGGGTGGGGAGTAGGCAGTCCCAGGTATAAAGGTGTGACCTGCAGGAGTACTGGTAATAGACTGGTATTTATTCTCCGTGCTCAGGAACCTGGCAGTGGTCAGAGTTACACCAAATTTACACCCTTGAGAGACAACAATAATCAGTGGCTACTGGTACCATATGAGACTCACATATTTGATTGAACAATTTTCTCTTGGAAAATGCAGATGCATCAAAATTAAAATATTCTACAGGAATGTGTAGATTTTGACAATTTTTTGACAGATACGTGCTGAAACAAATTGTTTTGACTATCTTGTTTCAATAAGGTTAAAAAAGTTTGTTTTGGTACAGTAACATATTTTCTTTCAACTTTATCATTTCAACTTTTACATTATATTAAATTATTAATGATGTATTTTATATATAGTATATTATATTTAAGATTGTGTACTATAATATTTGACGTTATTGAAACAAAACATTTCAATTCTCCAAACCTACATTTTCCAGAATTTCTAGTCTGCAGGATGTTCTCACCTTTCAACTTTTCATTTGATTTGGAACAAGAAAAGTCAGGTCAGCAATTTCATTTTCTGACCAGCACTAAACTCCACATTTTGATTCCCTGGAAGAAGTGATACATCCTAATTCTGTATTACCTTTCCCCGATCCAGTCTCTGTGGAGAGATGTAAGAGAAATAGCCCTTTGGTTCTCGCACAGGAATTTTCCTATTAAATAGGATCTCAGGATAGTTCCTTCTCTGGAGTTGCACTACCAAGGAGTGGATGAGGGAAGACCTGCTCAGCAGCCAGAACCAGTGCGGGGGCTGAGGCCCTGTGAATGGATGTTCCAGGCCTTCTTCAGTTCTCCAGGGATGTTCATGGCTCAGACAGAAGGTAGAGGGTTTGTGGGCAAGCCATAATCTCCAAATGGAATGACTGAGGAGAAATCCTGGAAGCAGGATCATACAGAGTTTGGCTGACCCTTGGCCCCATGGTGTTAATTGGGGTGTCATGGCTTAATAACCTTATAAATATACCTTTGGGGCATATCAGTAACTGGTACTCATTAAGTATATGTGGGCTTCAAAAACCTCACAACTTTGCTAGGGAGTCATATTCATAGTTAATGAACATGTTATATCTTCAAAAATGAGGCTTGTTTTCTTGACCTTTTGGAGCTTAAATGAGCAAGATTTTCCATACTCTAGAAACAGAATGATCTCACACAGTAATCTGAGACAGCTACAGTTCTGCAAACCCTCTACAACCATGTGTCCCAGCCTATAGCTAAAGGTACAGCTCCCATTATTCTACTTACATTTACCTATAGCAGGGACTGGCAACCTTTGGCACGCAGCTCACCAGGGTAAGCACCTGAGCGGGCCGGTTTGTTTACCTGCTGCGTCTGCAGGTTTGGCTGATCGCGGCTCCCACTGGCCGCGGTTCACTGCTCCAGGCCAATAGGTGCGGTGGGAAGTGGCAGCCAGCTCATCCCTTGGCCCGCGCCACTTCCCGCAGCCCCCATTGGCCTGGGACGGCGAACTGCGGCCAGCAGGAGCTGCAATCAGCCGAACCTGTGGACACGGCAGATAAACAAACTGGCCCGGCTTGCCAGGGGGCTTACCCTGGCGGGCCACGTGCCAAAGGTTGCCAATCCCTGACCTATAGAATGCTATACAAAAACACATTCCAGGCTTCACTTATAAATATCAGCTGAAACAACTGTCAAATCCCCTCCTAAAATTAATAGTTTACATTCTAAAACCATTTCACCAATCACAATGATTCCAGGGTCTTCACGAAGACTCCTATTTAGGTAAGGCCTACAGCTGGTTGAATGTTGCCAAAAATATTTGTCAATTACATTATTCAGCAAAACAGGCCAAATTCAGTGAATAACTTATCTGATGTATGAGGCCTCAATGCTGCAAATGTTTAAGCACATGCTTAACTTAAAAGTGTTTGCTGGATTGGAGTTTAATGTTCAACCAGTTCTAATGAAGCCATCTGGTTGCATTACAAAATGTTGAACATAAGAACATTGTATGTAGGTCTGTGCAAAATACAGTTTAACTGAATTCAGTCTTTACTTATGAAACAACTGAATCACCTAGATATGTGAACCACAGCTCACATTTCAGTTGATCCAGTGATGATATACTGATTTTAATTGGTTGAGTAAGGCAATTTAATGACTAGTTCACTTTGTGTCAATTAATAATCTGCAACTGCCAAAGTATACTAGCCGTTGCTAACAGCACTGTCCACAGCACTGCTGCTTATCTTAGTTCAGTATTTATCTTTGCTACAGTACGTATTTCAGAATTTTTCTTATTTTTCATATTTATTTTACTTTAAATACCTTGATTTGCTTCCTGCTTAGCACTTGTGTCTTCTATCTTATTTACTGCCAGTTTTTTTATTTGTAAGTAGTTATTTCGTTTTTTGTTCTGCACACTTGCTTTTATATCAGCATTTCTCTAGTTACTGAAATGTATCTTATTACACTATTTGTCTTAGGGCCAGGTCTTATTGTTAGCATTTGTGCTATACTCATATGTTTATCTGTGTATGTTACATGTCTTTTATGTGATACATGACCATTTTCTTATCAAATTTGTGGATAGCTGCAGAACATGTTCATGCATAATGTGGACAATATAAAAGTTTGGAGTGATAATTCCAAAGCTTTGCAAGGTGATTGCCCTTGGACCTGTCAGTATTGTCACATTTCCTAAGTACATCTGCCAAACAGTACAATCATGCAGGATTTGTTCACACAAAACATGCACTGCAGTGGAGATATATTACTAGTAATGGATGAACTTTTTAAAAAATTAAGCTCTAGATAATATTTTATATTTCTATGATTTTCATCTGAGTTTAAGTAATTACCTGAACATATCAGAAATTTTTGGAACTATGCAAATTTCAGAAGCCAAAGCCCACCTAAAATTTAATATGACCTTTTACTTGGGCATTAATCTAAATGGCCGATGAAGATTCTAGGTGAAAGTGTGAAGTTACTTGTCCAAGATCACACACTGAGGTCTGGTCTATACTACCCGCCTGAATCGGCGGGTAGAAATCGACCTCTCGGGGATCGATTTATCGTGTCCCATCGGGACGCGACAATCGATCCCCGAATCGGCGCTCTAACTCCACCAGGGGAGGTGGTAGTAAGCGCCGCCGACAAAAAGCCGC
The DNA here is from genome assembly GCF_002925995.2 of Terrapene triunguis. Classification (NCBI taxonomy): domain Eukaryota; kingdom Metazoa; phylum Chordata; order Testudines; family Emydidae; genus Terrapene; species Terrapene triunguis. The sequence goes on from NW_020664372.1 coordinate 15,631,209, forward strand.
AGAAGTCGATTTTGCCGCCGTCCTCACAACGGGGTAAGTCGGCTGTGATACGTCGAATTCAGCTACGCTATTCACGTAGCTGAATTTGCATATCTTAAATCGACTCCCCCCTGTAGTGTAGATGTAGCCTGAGTCACTAGCAGAGCCAGGATTAGGATGTAGGTCTCCTAACTGCCAGTCTAGTGTCACCATGCTCTCTGTCCTGTCTCCCCACTTTTAGCTATTCTGTTGGTTCCTAAAGTCTATAGTTAATTTTGGAAATGGATCTTGAATCTTTTTAACAGTCAGCAGCAGTTGGAATCTATGAGGGAGAGTTTTTCAATTATTTTAGTGAATAATTCATAGTAAATTATTCTGTTCCTGTCTGTGAATTGTCCATGAGTAGCTTACAATGTTATCAAATTCATTTGAAATATTAAAGATCTGAAAAATATATGAAGATTCTTTGCAAATATCTGCTGGTCTTTCAGTTATTCAGGTTTGCAACATTCAGTTCTGTACACCCATAAATCCTTTAGTAGAGTACTCACTAAAGTTAAACACAAAAAGGGTGAGATCACAATTTTTTTATTTATATAAATATTGAACTTTTTTTCTCAGATGTCTGCCCAGAATGGTGCATGCAACTCTATCTGTTATGACTTCTGACTTGAGAACAGGTTCAGTTTAAAGAGGCTGCTGTAATGAATGAGCACCCTGTAATTTCTGAGAAAAACTTCACTTATGTTCTTGTTCTGTAATTTCCCTTATTCTACCAAAAAAAAAAAAACTACAGTGATTCACTTTGAAAGTATTTGGTGGCTCTTTGTTCACTAACAGACCTGCCAACTTTACAAACTCTAAGGGTTCAGAACCTTTTATGGGTCTGCTTGGAAAACTCCTAGTGTGGGGGGTATATATATTTTTAAATAGTGCCTTTCATAATTCAGGGCAACTGCATTCCCCTCAGTGGTCCAGCAAGGATACCCACTCTCAGGCTACCAGGTCCCCAGTCTTTGCCTTTCTGGGTGGAGACCCATGGGTCATTACCTTCTAACTGGGGTATTTCCAGGCTGCACAGTTCCTCGTGTTCACTGTGTTATTCCCAGAAGACAGATTGCTTCCTCTTCAGAGATGGTTAACAGGTGTAAGTGCTACAGTTATAAGGCACCTGTAATGGGGTAGCATTCACCTCTCGTGAGCACTCCCTGTCCAAATGTGTATGTCTCTCTGTCTGTGGTAGGTTTTCAATGACAGCTCTCTGGCTGAGTCACACAAAGCATTATGTGAAATACAAATCAAACCCCTTCCTGTAAACAGTCCAACAGGGATCTATCCGCATACCCCTCAGTTGGCCTTTCTCTTTCTGTAGCCCTCCGTGGGCTCAGCTCTTTACTTAGTCCAGCAGTCTTTAAATGGTCTCGACCCTGGTACTGATCTGTACCCCCAGAGCTCCCTCCCTGGAGGCAATGTCTTCGCCCTCTCTGGGCCTTTCTGGCCCCAGCTCTTCAGCTCGGCCGCTAAACAATTCAATTCTCCTTTTGGGGTGCATCAAATTCCAGGCCATTTCCCCAGTGGCTAATGGGGGGGACTCGGGCCCACTCACAACTCTGGGCCCCAGGGACTCTATTGCTGGCAGCCATCTGGTGCATCCTTTTAACTAAACTGTATTGCTGCTACGATTCCATGGGCCACTTCCCCGTGGATCCAGTACATTGTTCACCCATTCTCAGGGTCTTGTCCTGGTGGAGTCCCAGCAGCCAGCTAGGAATTCTTTCTTGCTCCCCTGATCCCTGCCAGCAACAGCTCTGTCTGAGGTCCCGCCCCAAGGGGATTCCTTGTGGTTACAAGTTCATCATAGCTTCAATTTAGAACAAGCACTCAGTCTTATGGGACCTCAGTAGGCCCAGTCCTTCTAACCCTTCCAAAAGAATTGGGGCCCTCCCTTGATCATGGGTCCTCTCCATTTGCTGGATCAGGAAGAAGACCATGAGCCAATTTAAAACCAGTCCAGATCTCCTTTCTGTGTCTGTTGGTCCCTGGAGAATCAAATTTGAATTAGTACATGTGAACCCCTGCAGGGCAGCAGCTTTTCTGGAGATGAAAATACATATAATTCCACAATCACACATACGCAATTGCAATTCTAATGCAATGAACCCCAAAGATGTTAAACTTAGTTCAATACAGTTTAATTTAATTAAATAAAGTTCATTCAGGATATGGCAGGAAATTGTCAGTCTGTCAGTGCTCAGTATATTTTATGTGCTTTCCAAACTCTCAAGAAAGGTAAGCCTTGCTTTGAGGAGCTCACAATCCTCCTCTGCTTGGCTGCCCTCCCCATTCCCCTGCCACTTGGGGATGGGAAGCCCAGCAGAGCTGCTGCATGTGTTAAGGAACAGCCTGTTCCCTCAGCATATGCTACAGGCAGCAGAGCCTCTTCCCCCTCAACCCTGCAGCAGAGGGCTGGAATGCTCTTGAAATTCTCCAACCCAGAGTTCTCAGTTCCTTTATAGCTCTGCAGCTCCTGCTGCTGCTGCTCCCTCCCTCCAGGCTGGCCCGGGGTAGAGAAGAGGCCCTCATAAGCTTCAAAGTTAGGAGTTGAAGAGGCATTTTTTGAAATAGCTGTTTAATATGCATTCAAAGCTTCCTGTATTGAGATCACAATTCAAGAATATATTTGATTATGCAAGTGCAGTGTCTGTGTTCTAGCATTTTAAAGGACTCCTTGCAAGAATTCCTTTTTGTAAAATAAATAAATAAAATAATTATTATAATATAATAATAAATCATAAAATACATTAATTTCTAATTTAAGTGTTTGAATTCCCATTTTTAGATATGGAATGAAATGGTTTCCCTGGATGTGGGGAACCAAACCAGCTGTGATGTCTGTAGCTTTGATTTTGGAAACTGGCTTTTGCAGGTATCAGAAGTGTAGGCTACAAGTTATCTTTCATGATTTAACACACCGTAGGCTTCCTATGCACTCATTTACTGCTATACATTCTTGTTCAATTGTGTTTCTGCAGTATGTTTCTCAGGTTACCCTTCCCTCCCTCCCCCAGTGTGGATCATGCTTTTCTGTGGCAGGAAATCAAATTAAGGAAACATGGATTTAAAATATTTTAAGGATTTTCTCACAGGTAAAGTTTTCAGATGACACAAAATTGGGAACCGGTAAATAATGGAAAGGAAAGGTCAGTGTTTCAGAAAAAAACTGGATTCCTTGATCAACTGGGTGCAAGAAGACAATATGTATTTTAATACATCTAAATGTCAAGTATACGTTTAGTAACAACAAATGTAGGCCATACTCACAGGATGGGGGCATTATCCTGCAAAGCAGTGACTCTGAAAAAGATCTGGGAGTTGTGGTGGTTAATAGCTGAACGTGAGCTCCCAAAGTGATGCAGTGACCACAAAAGCTAATGCAGTCCTGGGATGCATAAACAGAGGAATCTTCTGTAGGGGAAAAGCAATAAGTATCAAATATTTAACAATGGGCTCTTCACTCTAGCAGTGAAAGGTATCACACAGCCCAATGGCTGGGAATTGAAGCTAGACAAATTTAGACTGTAAATAAGGCATACATTTTTAATGATGAGAGTAATTAACCTTTGGAAAAATTTGCAAAGGTCATGGAGGATTCTCCATCACTGAATTTTTTTTTTAATCAAGACTGGATATTTTTTTTCTAAAAGATCTGCTCAGGTATTATTTTGGGGAATTTCTATGGTCTGTTTTATACAGGAGAATAGATAATCACAATGGTCATTTCTGGCATTGGAATATATTGAAAGTCCAAAGCTATACACCTTTTTCTTACACTAAAGTTTCAGAAGTGCTCAATACCTAGCTGACCCATAGAGAACAATGAGAGCTTGTAGGTGGTGAACACTTTTGAAATCTGGCTACTAATCAGTGTGTTTAAAGTACCCCAGCTTCCTAAAGAGAAACCAATCATTAAGGTGGAAGACTATCTAGGCCTTGGCTACACTCGGGACTTCCCAGAGCTGCGCGAGTGTAGTCGCGCCGCCAGCGCTGTGAGAGCTCTCTCGCAGTGCTGTATGTACTCCACCTCTCCAAGGGGAATAGCTTGCAGCGCTGCGAGTGAGCATGCAGTGCTGCAGGCTCTGATTACACTGGTGCTTTACAGCGCTGTACTCGCGCTCAGGTGGGGCGTTTTCACGCCCCTGAGCGCAGCAAGTTGCAGCGCTGTACAGCGCCAGTGTAACCAAGGCCCTAGTCTTTATCCTACATCATCTTTAGGAAGCTAGATTTCTTAACCAGCTACAAAACCACTCTGCAGTTTCTTGGGTGATAAATATATGTGTCTGCCAATCTTTAAACAGATGAAATGTGTCAAGATCCTCTGAAAATACCATTAGAGGGAGGCAATGTTTATGTAAATGATATCACAATGACAATGCTTTCCATTCCTGGAATTTCCATTTACAAAACAAAGGTAGCACTTATAGGAATTAGATCAACCCAAGTGTTTATTTATCATACCAGGCAAAATTATATGCCTCTTGCACAAGCATCAGAATAACACTATCAGTTTATCCTATATTCTTTGTGCGTCCACACAGAAATGTTTGTAGATATTCTATGGGATGCAAGCCTGTTCTAGTCAGCTTTAACCCCTCTAGAGCTTTATGGATAGTCTCAATATTGTCAAACAGAACATGTATGGTATTTCTTTATGTTACGCATGACTTTCTGTGAATTGGGAAGTACCTGAAAAGCTATGTCCCTTTGGAATTTGCCATGAAGATAATTCAAGGCTCCTCTGTATGTTTTGCCTGATGGAAAAATTCTAGAGGAATAAAAGGTGTGATTTTCAAAAGGACATAAGGGATCTTTTGACAATTGCATCAGAAAACAAAAGAGTTCTGTAGAAATTATTCTAACTATACAAGTCAATAGATGATAGTGTAGTATCCTCTCAGTATGCTTTTTTTTTTTTTTTTTGGACAATCCTAACAAATTCTATATAGGGGAAAAGTGTCTATTAAATGCTAGAGGATGCTTCAAAAAACTTGTGCAAATACTTTAATATCTTTAAAATGTCAGAAGGTATTTTCCTTAGAGGTTGGGACTAGTAATCAAAGAGTTTATATTCATTTTTAATCTGCGCAAAGTGGATTTATTATTTTTCTGAATTGTTAATAATTCAAAGAGATTAAAACATATAAGAATGTTTATTATCATACCAAGAGCAAATATGTTGTTAATTACTTTAGAATAATATGGGAAATGATTTTTATGCTCCATTAAGTGAGTCTTTATTATGCAGAAGTATTCTAATTTGCTAGACAACAAAATATCCTCTTGGCACAAAGTAATTATAATAGAAAAATTGATTTTAAAAATCATACTCATTTGAACATACCATATTTCAGATAAACACAATAAAGAACCATCGCTAGTCTGTAACTGAGCTTCTCATTACAGATCCCTGGAATTCTAATTTGTCTCATGAGCTACTTTGACGTTATCTATTTTAAAAAGCTAATCATTAACTAATCATGAAATCGAAGGGTATTGGAAAAGAAATCACCAATGGATACATTATCAATAGACTCCCACTTGCTGACTCATTTAAAATAATACTAAAACTAATCTGATGGATAAAGAAACAAAGTTATTTAATTGAGATTATTCATGCTTCATACCTGGCATATTCTAAAAAATGGCCAAACAGATATTTAGTTCATAATCGAAAAGGCAAATAAAAACGAAAATACTTCTGACACAGTAACACAAAACAATAATGGCATGTGAAATTCAGAAATAATTGTTTCTTAAAAAAAGTCAGTTATGACTCACACAAAATGTATAAATTACCTTATATTACCAACCATAATTACAAAATTCCTTGCAAAAAAAGTTAATCTATATTTCGTATAGAAGTGCATGTACAAACCAGTATTTAATATGGTTACACTTTCTCCTGGCTCTGTTTTTCTGTTTTCTGATTGGATTTCTAATTTTCAGTGGAGCAATGATTGCGTCAACACAGGGAAGATACTCGCCTTCCATAAAAGGGAGCAAGGAATAGAACCGGGAAGAGACATACATTCATAAAGACACATAAATATTTCATCAGCTATTTTTCATATGTAGAATACAGGATTTCCATTAGCTGATGTTAAATCATAGTTCCAATTTTGGACTGTCTGATCCAGTTTCCCCAATTCTTAAGGTTTGTACAGCTCTCCACTGGTTACTGCCCCAAAGGATAAGAGCATTTCATTTTCCATCCCATGAACTGGGTCTCCTCATTTAATGTATCTAATCAGCAATTCATTTGTTTTGTCTGGTCTAAGAGAGATCATGATGACTGAAATTAAAGTACTGTGCTATGTGCACAGACTTCACTGAGTAGTACATAAACATCTGTATTTGAAAAAAAAAATTCAGTAGGGTATCCTGTAACGCTGTCTGCAGTGACTCAAGAGTGGGAGTACCAACCTCAGGGCAGGAATCAGGGCACAAGCACCAAATTGGTTGTGAGTTCTGCTTTAGATTTCACCAACCATTTTATCAAGTGGAAATTCCTCAGGCACTATAACAACCTTAACATAACCTTAACCCCTTGGGTACTCTAAATAGTGCTGCCAACATTGTATTTCAAAAATATGAGACTGTTTTCTTAGCACCCGGCCAACCTCTCCTCCCAGTATTATTATTAAAATAATAATAATAATAATAATTATTATTATTATTAATAAGCATTACTCACCTACAATCACCAGGATATTTCTTGCTGCTTTTTGCAGCACTCAGCAGCTCCTAATTTTGTTGTACAAAGATGAAAAAATAAGAGATGTCCCTTGTGATAAGGGAGTGTTGGCAACCCTAACTCCAAACTATCTCACCATCCAGTTGAATGTACCTTTGTGATAGATGGTCCCTTACACAAAGAATCACAGCAATATTCAGGTTACTCCCCATCCTAAATGATCAGTCACTTACCCAGATCAATTGCACCTTGGATCTCACATCAAAGACAATGTGTTTAGCTAATCCTGTAATAAACTATATAAAGATTTATTAGATAAGAAAATGAAATTAAAGAGTTATTTACAAGGTTAAAGCAAGTTAACATAGATACACAAATGAGTTACTATCCTAGGTATAAAAAAACCTTCAAGACCAGCAAGGTCTCTATGTCCTTTAGGGCAAAACAAGCTAAGCACTTGGAAATCTCTTGCTTATGCCTAAAAACACTTTGCCCCCCAGAGTTAAGCAACATAGAGATACCAAGTTCCCTTTGTTTGGGGGTTTTATTCCCCTCCTCCCATGTGCTCTGAATTGTAAACTCAACTGATTGGAGGAGTCTATTTGCATGAGTCTACTTCACAGGCAGGAGGCAGAACAACAACATTATCTTTTGTCCTCTTGTTGATGGTACTTAGGGAAATTCCAGCTGCAATGTCCTATAATAGTTTCTCTGGTATCAATAGACCTTTCCTTTTGGAAAAGGCATTACACTTTCTGCTGACAATCAGCCCCTCACAGTAATTAATCTCTTTCCTCTGTCTTGTGATTTACACAGACACAGAAGTTCACAATACAACCTCTCAAATATTACCTTGCAATATAGGATGCAGCAGTTATAAGAGAGATTAATGCATGCAGCAACTCACAAGCATTCAACAATTTCTAAACACTAAACACATTCTTATAATTCTAATACCATTGTTAACAATACTATCGCACAGGTGCGGCAGATTGAATCCAGCTATATATTTATCAGTGTTCACTTGAAACATGGGGTCTTAGCTTGATCTGGCACCTGGACAGCCAGCATCACTTATCCCTTAATAGATTTGTGATGAAAATTCTTGGAGTGCAAAAATGTGTTTCTGTCACTATGGTCAATGCAGTGGGAGTAATAACCCTTAAGGCCATTGCTGTGATACACTTTAGCATATATACCCTATAGCAGGAGGCTTGGGGTCAAATCCTGCTCCCTCCTCTGCAGGAAAGCCTGAGATGCAGCTGAACCAATGCATTTCCACTTCAGGGAGATGGAGGACTTGTGTAGCTTGTGCAATAGTTGGAGGATCCCTGCATACTGCTGAGCTCAGTTCTTAGAGGATCCCAATTATTTCCACACAGCCAAGCTTGGATGTAGGCCAGCATATCCACCACTTTGTGGATCAACCAGCTACTGCCCCCAGAAGAGCAAAAGCAAAGAAAGTGCAGAGGTTACCATATCCATATCCTTAGGATTGCAAAGTAGCCTTGGAAGAGACAGTTAGCATGAGGTTGGGGGGGTTAGAACTGTAAACAGATGGAACAATATAAGATGCTTGCTTCTCTGCTATTCTTCGATGCCACTTCATGGCTATATATTCTCTGAAAGAATCATGGAGTCCCATATGCTGTGCAGTAATTCCATCTGGTGAGATTTGTTCTTAATCCTCTGCTGTCTTCACCTCATGATCTAAATGGTTGATGCCTAAGCCTATGAAAATTGAAGAACTACTTCTATTGCAAGCTGCTTTGTTGCTGCAGCTCTAGCATCATATAACCTGATGTGGTGTTAACTAAAAGGATTGAATTAAGTACAGCGCTGCCTTAATATAACGCGACCCGCTATAACAGGTATTCGGATATAACGCAGTAAAGCAGTGCTCCGGGGGGATGGGGCTGCACACGCCAGTGGATCAAAGCAAGTTCAATATAACGCGGTTTCACCTATAACGCGGTAAGATTTTTTGGCTCCTGAGGACAGAGTTATATTGAGGTAGAGGTGTATTCACAATCTTTACTTGAAGGGTCCAGAATTTTTTTCCTTTCCAGCGTTGTATATATCCAAACTCTGTTTTTTTTGCTGGGACTGCCAAGCCAGTTGCCAATTGTGATGTGGATACAAGTCCATCACAAACTATATTGCAACCACCAATAAGTTTCATATACAACATCAAAACCCTGTGCTGGCCTTGAATATGCTACAGCAACAACAAGCCTTCAGATTCCATCTCATAGAACCACAGAAATATAGGGCTGGAAGGGATCACGAGAAGTCTACAAGTCCAGCCTCCTGCCCTCAGATTCCTTGAGCCATCCAGTCTGCTCTTCTGTGATCTGCTTTTATCACCTTTATAATAATTCTTACACCACATCATCCTCTTAAAAATAAATACTTTTAAAATACATCTCCTTGAACTGGAGTCTGAAAGGAGGTTTTAGTGATATAGAAATGAAGATGTCCTCTTCGATACACAAGATTATTTTATACTACAATTTAGGGTAACTTTATTTGTTTTAGTACCTAATTTTTCTTTTTTTGATCCACAGAGCATTCTGAGAACTCTTTACAAAGAACAACATCCATCATTTTACAACAATGTAATGGAAAGTCATGATATCCATAACAAGGGAGTATTACGAGGAAAACACTGTAACATCAGTGATCAATCAATACAAATGGCAGTCACAAAGACTGATGAGTCTTCAATGGCTATGATTTTTAGAAGCTGGTTTTCTTAATCTATTAAACCTGAATTTTTAAAATATAGCAATAATTCTAGAGTAGACATCAAGGATGTGAAGCAATGATTATTTACAATTCCAGGTCTAGGAAACATTTTAACTGTCTTCATTTTCTTTAATATTGGATGAGCTGCAGCATATATTAATTTGTAAAGCTGCCAGGTGGGTGTGCTTTTAGAGGTCAGATTCTGAACCCTTGGAAGAAAATACCTACTGATTCTTTATTTATAACACATGTATAGATATATTGAATGTACAAAAGTAATTAGAATAGACCTTATTTGATTTATGTTTATATTATGAATCCTCAGCGCAATATCATTTGCACAATAGAAATAGCAGGTGTTGCCAAGCCTGCCACACCTCTCTATTCCTTGAGAATTGCACAAAAAGAATTAAAGTAACATTTGATAATATTCTGTTGGAGCGTGTTAGTGGCTGCCAGCAAGCACTTCTTTGATCTATGAGCAATCACAGAATTTGTTTAAGCTGATGACATGCTAGCCATCTTTCTTTCAGGTTAAATGAGGGAAATGTTAAATACAAATGTTTCAAGATTGCAGAAACAATAAAAAACACCTCCCAAGGCACTGGACTGCATAGGAATGCCTGAGCAACAACAAAGGCAGAGAGAATAACAGAGGTTTCCTTGGGGCTGGTTTCAAACTCAGGGGCTTGGGTACTGATTGGTGCAGTTGTGTGATGGTGGGGAGCAGACAGGACCAAAAAGCCAGGAGAAATCTAGGAGACATCCAGGGAAGTACTGGTGACTGTGGCACTGGAAGGAAGCTGAAAGGTAGGTTCTTTTGCACACACCAATGGCTTGAGAGCAGGCTTGGCTTTCTGAACATGGATACTTCCTACTTTGTTAAAAAACAACAACAGAATGTTGTGTATATTCCTTGTAAATGGACAGGATTGCACTAAATGTAAACATGCCTCATATAATCAGTTTCTCCTCCTAATAGTAACAACCCAGAAAAGATCAGAATATTGGCTAATATCTTGGGCTAAGGGGCAACAATATTAATTTGGCAAAGTAAATCCTATGAAGTCTTGCTACCAATTAAACCCTGTCTTTCTATGACTAGAAAGGAAGCTCTAACTACATGGGTATCATTTAGGGACACAGGAACAGCCAGACTAGAGGTCCATCTAACATTTAATCTCCAAAAGAGACCAGTACCAGATGCTTCAGAGAAAAGCAAGAATCTCTGTCAATAATGGAATAACCTGCCCCAAGAGTAAGTTAATTCCTAATATGACACTAATGTAAGCATAGATGTTTCCTTTCAATGCTGGAATCATTTAGGCGTAGAGCTTATTGACTCAAAGGTGTAGCCAATTCTTTGACTACATTTGCAGTTCATTCTTAAAAATGTTCAAGGGACCAAATAACCAAATGTAGCCAAATTTATTATCTAAAGACAAAGCAGTACAATATGAAAAAGAGACCTATATACCCTCCTTCCGGGAAGCAAATTCTTGCATCATGTTCACCTTACAAAAAAGGAGTGCTTCAACGATATGCGTTTCAGCATACAGCTGTATTATAGGATGATTTTAGAAATTACAAACCCCTTTGCACAGTCCAAAATCCAACCCACCATTGTGTACCAGTTCCTTAACTTGTTTTACTGTTCACAAAAGATGTTGATACATTGGAGAGAGTTCAGAGAAGAGCCACGGGAGTAATTAAAGATTAGAAAACATGCCTTTCAGTGATAGTAGACTCAAGGAGCTCAATCTATTTAGCTTTACAAAAAGAAGGTTAAGGGGTAACTTGTGTAGCCTGTTAATCATATTGATTTCTTAAGCATTCCCAGTTATCTCTTTGAGTGTTTACAGGTCCCAAGATCAGGCCCAGTATTATTAAAATTACCATATAATTGGGAACCCTGATTTGCACAGTTGCAACACTCATGCTATAGGAACTCTTCTGTATTTACAAATAGTTTATTAATACATTTAGCACAATCACAAACACTTTAACTCAGTAAGGTAGCTAGAGATAATACAGAAAGTATATCTAAACATCCATACTCACACCATCCCTTGAAGAACAACATGAAATGTTAGCCATTATATTCCTCATCACCATCACCTTCCTCATCTTCACCAGTGACCATCATCCTAGCACAGGGGTCGGCAACCTTTCAGAAGTGGTGTACCGAGTCTTCATTTATTCACTCTAATTTAAGGTTTTGCATGCCAGTAATACATTTTAATGTTTTTAGAAGGTTTCTTTCTATAAATCTGTAATATATAACTAAACTATTGTTGTATGTAAAGTAAATAAGGTTTTTAAAATGTTTAAGAAGCTTCATTTAAAATTAAATTCAAATGCAGAGCCTCCCGGACCGGTGGCCAGGACCTGGGCAGTGTGAGTGCCACTGAAAATCAGCTTGCGTGCCACCTTTGGCACGCATGCCATAGGTTGCCTACCCCTGTCCTAGCACCTCCCAATGGTGATATCTCTCTCTCCCACTGTCCACAGGCTGAGATGTAACTTTTATAATATGTTACACTGATTCCACTATGTCTAAAGCATATTCAGTAAGGGTATTTCCCTCTTCCTTATTTGCATTTCCTCAATCTAATGTTGATGTGTCCTTCTTCTATAGGATAGTATATTAATGATTTCAACTTATTATCATATACATCAAATCATTGCTATGGCACTCTTGCAGTTGGATGTTCTTTTCAAAACTTTCCAAAAGCTGGTGTTAGCTCATGTTTCTGTGGTTGGCTGGTGTTATTTTGGACAAAATTCCCCCTTACACTCTATTTCCAGTGTCTCAAAATTTTGAGGTTACTACTGAGCCATTCATTTGTGCCAAAGTTCCTTAGACCACAAACCTCATGCTAACTGCTCATGCTAATGTCTTACAGGACACAGACCTGTAGGATCCTTGCATTACAGCTTAATATAACAATATTGATAAACTTGAGATAATAAAGGCAAGACAATTAATATAATGAACACAATCTATCCCCATGGGCTACATTTGATTACAGTCTATAAGCATCTACATGGGGAACAAATATTTAATAATGGGCTCTTCAATCCAGTAGTGAAAATTATAACACAATCCAATGGCTGAAAACTGAATCTAGACAAATTCAAATTGGAAATAAGGAGTAAATTTTTAACAGCGAGAGTAATTAACTATTTAAACAACTTACAGTGGGTCATGGTGGATTCCCCATTATTGACAATTTTTAAATCAAGATTGGATGTTCTTCTAAAAGATGTGTTTTAGGAGTTATTTTTAGAAGTTCTATGGCCTGTCTTATACTGGAAATTGGACTAGATCATCACAATTATCTCTTCTGGCCTTGGAATCTATGAGTCTATGAACCTTCTTTATCTTTATTTTGGATACTAGCAGGTACTATTCCATGGAGGTACATCCCTATCCCTTCCCATATCTCATTTTGAATACTATATTCCAAGTATTGATGAGCCATGGAAGTACTCCCTATCTGTTATTGGTACAAAGTATACATGCACCTTTACTTTGACAAGTTTCCTAATGTTAAAACTGACTTTAGGTTTTCAAAGTGTTGTGGGATATCTGACATGAGTGAATAGAATTGTGGGAATATTACTGCTACCATCCACAGGAAGGTGTCAGCTTCTAATTTACATTTCAGATGATCCATAACATTTCGAGGCTAAATTCAATTAACTGATAAATCCAGATTTTTGCCTGCTCCTATACAGTTAAAAGCTACAGGTAACTTCCCACACTTATAATGCATATAATGCATATTAGTGTGCTGTATTCTGCACCTAGCATATATGTATTGGCCTTCATGAAGGTGTGGTGGTTCAGAGCAGTCAATTCAGAGTTGAACCTATATGTTCATTCTATAAACAATACCCCCCTATCACTTCTCCTCTAGTTCAGAAACTCTGGTCTAAAGATAATGCCTTTGATCTATAGGGTTAGAGGCCTCTTGCATGCAGAGCTGGCTCCAGGCACCAGGTCAGCAAGCAGGTGCTTGGGGCGGCCAACGGAGAGGGGCGGCACGTCTGGCTCTTCGGCGGCAATTTGGCGGCGGGTCCCTCACTCCCTCGCGGAGTGAAGGACCTGCCGCCGAAGAATGAAGCGATGGCAGCAGAGGTGCCGCCGAAGTGCCGCAGATCGCGATCGCGGTTTCTTCTTTTTTTTTTTTTTTCTGGTTGGGGCGGCAAAAACCCTAGAGCCGGCCCTGCTTGCATGGAGTGTATTAGGACAAAGGGAAGAAAATACACACATTCTGCACTTTAGCCAGTAAACTGGGTAGTTCCCACCCTGATTAATCCGTTGCTAGACTTTCACCTTCATTGAGTCTAACAGCATTTTTTTTCTGTAGTTGGTTATTAGGTTGATCTAGTTTTATCTTAAGTTATAAATAGAAATTAATGACTCTTTATTTGCGTATATAATTTATTTAATGTATTTTTTGTCCACTAAATACTAATTAAACAGCCTACTCCCCACCTTGCTTAATTCCTACCCAGTCTAAATTTTCACTGTGCCTTTCTGGGTAAGCTCCTCTTATTAAAAGGGATGAAATGAAAAACCATGGCAAGTCACTTACACATTTCAACAATATGGGAACTGGCAGAAATCTGGATTAAGAAGTAAATTTAGCCCAGATGTTTTATTGATCATCTGTGCTGTAAATTAAAAACTGTCTCCTACCAGTGGGTGGTAGTAGTAATCTGTTTTTCTATATGACACATTGTTTTCTTTTTAATTTATAAAATAAAGAGAAACTTCTCTATCACTGACTTTTCCATACAGTATCTCATCCTCACATATCTGGGCATAACAAAAGCAGTCCATCTTAGAGTGGAGAACTTTTCTTATCTTGTGTTATGTAATTTTAATGATTGACAATTCTAACATTTATTATTTTCTCTGCTAGGATCTTATAAAATGTGTAGTTAAACAAAACAACAACAACAAAAACAATATGTACAGTATCACAGAACTGGAAGATGTTTTTTCAAGCTTCCTCATATAGTTCCCCCCCACCCTTGCAATCTGTGCCATTACAGTCCCAAACACAGAATATGAGGTCACTTTGTGGCACATGTGTAATATGGACTTAGTTGAAACTATTAAGCTAATTTCACATGTACTCTAAGTCAGACATGAGCTAAAGTCTTTAGCGTTAGTGTGATAACCTACTGTGCCAGCTAACTAATCAGTTTTTAAACATTTAATGGAGCATTTTCATTGTGACTGATCATGCATTGTTTACAATCATGAAGCATTCAGCTCCACAGATCAGGACACACCAATTCAAAACATCACCAGACCCTGTCAGAACAGATGCAAAATCTGCAAAATCTGCAGATGTATCTCCAGAGTTATGATGATGAATACCTCCCACAACACACCTTTCAAGATCCATGGATGCTTCTTCACATAACTGTCACAACATGTAGTGTTTGTCATTCAGTGTATAAAATACCACAACAACGAAGTGGTTGAAACCAAACACTATGCTCTCAAATGAATTCACACAGAAAAATGATAAAAGACAAAAACACCCTATCACCCATGGGCAAACAGTCACTCCATATCTGACCTCTCAGCCCTCATCCTAAAAGGAAACCTGCACAACACCTTCAAAAGATGAGTTGGGAGCTTAAATTCATAACTTAGACACTAAAAACCATGGACTCAGTGGAGACACTAATTTTATGTCTCATTACAACAATCTGTAACCCACTAACCCTCCTTTGTCCTATGACTTCAGTGGTGTTAATTGTCCACTTTATCTTGAATGGTTCCTTGCAGCATATGTTAACTCCTTATGCTTAATAATACACTAATAGTAAATATTAATAATTAATGTAATAGGCTGCAGATTTAAAACAAACAAAATGAAGTTTAATAGGCAACAAGTCTAAAACAAACAAAAGGAAGTATTTCTTCACACAATGAACAGTCAACCTGTGGAACTCTTTGCCAGAGGATGTTGTGAAAGCCAAGACTATAACAGGGTTTAAAAAAGAACTAGATAAATTCATGGAGGATAGCTCCATCAATGGCTATTAGCCAGGATTGGCAGGGACGGTATCCTAGCCTCTGTTTGCCAGAAGCTGGGAATGAGCAACAGGGGATGTGTCACTTGATGATTACCTGCCCTGTTCATGCCCTCTGGGTCATCTGGCATTGGCCACTGTCGGAAGACAGGATACTGGGTTAGATGAACCTTTGGTCTGACCCAATATGGCCATTCTTATGGTCTTATGTATTCCACTTTGTATTTTGTTGTGAATCTATGATTACCTTTGCCATGTCTGAACAAGAACTCTCTGTAGTTTGAAGGGGTTTGTTTTTCAACAAAATAAGTTGGTCCAATAAAAGAAATTACTCACCTTTTCTCACTCATATCATTGGACCAAAATGCCTACAACAATATTTGAAAACAACAAATTAATATATCTGTTTAGGGGCAGCAGGAGTTTGTGTGGTTGTGAAAAGGAGCAGAGACAATGCATTCACAAGGATGTTCCCTTCATTCTATGGACTCCTCAAATCAACATTGATATCAGGGAATGCACAAATTATAGATGTGGAGCTCCTGGCTTCTTCTGTCCAGAATGTGGCCCTTTGTGGTTACATCCTTGAAGTATAGGTACATCTGGTCAAATAATGCAAACCATAGTGAACTAATATGTTCACTAATAAAAAGGCAGTGAGACAATAGGTGCATTGTTATTTGTGGGGCACTATACTTGATTGTTCATGGTTATGTAGATGACCACCAGATATAAAAAAAAATTGTGAATTCTGGAAATCTTACAAAAGTTAGCACAAATAATTATTTGTCTAAAGATTTGTACCATATGGGTGGTGTTCATAGTTAACTATATTTATCATCTCCCATTCATGGTGATCCAATCTGGGAGCAGAAAACAATACCATGTAAGATGAGCAATCATACATCACAAATAACAAATAGTGAATTGTCAAAGTGAACATCAGTGAACAACTCACAGGCAAATACATATGAATAATGAATAAATTCATAAACTCAGGATTGGTTTGCAAACAATTCACAAAAAGAAAAATGGGCTAAATTTGCAATGAATATTATTTACAATGAATAATTCAATTGATGCCACTTGTAGATAGTTTTAATGACACTTCCTAGTGGTTTCTTTACCAAGCTATGTATATGTAATCCTTATAATCTTTCCTTAGAAATCAGTTCCTTCAGTCCAACCCTTACAGAAAAGCCCTCTGATTCCTATACTGACACTACAAAGCTCATTCCAATTGTAACCTTGCATTCAACTTCTAGATGAATTAACCCACTATATTAAAGGTAACTTGGTTTCTAAGGAATTATGTTATATAATATTTAAAAATGCTATCTTTGTTTTCATTTGCAATGCAAGACTAGCAGACATGAGTGAAGCAATTTCTTTCTGGTATTCATTTTATATTGTAAAACAGTGGATGTAATAGACTAATGTTAATGTACCCAGAGTACAAAGAGCTCCTGATCTGGTTTAGAAATGTCATTCTGCACTTTGCCAGAAATATCCTTAATAATAACTTTTAAAATTTATTTTACAGATGTTCAGTTTAAGAAAATGAAAAGTTGAGGTAGCTAAAGTACAGTCTACATGCCATAGTTTTAATCCAGAATCTCACCTAATCCTTTCTTTTCTTCAAAATTGAGTAAAAATATTCTGTAGATTAAAGAAAGGATATGTAATAGAATATTTTTTACTTGTATATTGACTAAAGATGAGTTCAGTTTCCTGCCTCCAAAGTGACCAAGAGTTGTTTTGGTCTTCTGCTCAAATTCAAGATGTGTATCTTCAGTCTTGCCTTCTCTAATGTAAATACTTAGCAGTGTAAACGTTAAAGATAAACAAAAAAATTCTACCATACCAAAAAACTTCACTGAACACAGAATTGTCCCCAGGGAGAGGATGAGACAAACAACAAACAACACACGACTGATGTTAGTCACATTTCTAAATGCACTAATAGAAGATGCTCAGACAGTATGGTGATGAGGGTGGATTAAGAACCTGTATAGAATTACACACACACAAAACTATGTTAAAAGAACATTATTAAGATTTCAAAGTGAAGCACTCAAAAGTTAGGAAATGCCAGAGTTAAGGTTGCCTGTGCAACTTTATTAGGCTCCCTTGTGTGTATGCATTATGATACAGACACAACCCTGTCTCATGCCCAATTCAAGACAAGTAGGATCTGATTTTTCAGAGTACTCAGCATTACATAGCAGCACTTTACATGGCTCCAATTGACTTTAGTTGAAACTGTGAGTGCTTAGCACTTCTGAAAATCAGACCCCAGGATATCAAGTCAAGCACCCCAAAAATGAGAAGTTTGGTTTAAGTGACTCAACTATCATTACCTAGGAAATGTGGAAGAGGCAGGGATAGAATCCAATTGGCCAGGGCAGCATTCTACTGCTTTACCCATGAGAACCTCCTTTCTCTTCCTGAAGGGCTGAATTAATGAAACAGGAGGTCCCCTTTTCAGGAACACGGCATCAATGAAACAAAAAAGTACCTAGCTTATGGCAATCAACAAATCATGTATATTACTGCATAAATATGAATAGAAAATCAAAGACAATGAACACGTTATGTAGTGCCTCAATAAACATAAAAACATAAAACATTAAGATTGAAATGAAATGCTATGTGTTTAAATTGGCATCTTGAGAGCTTTAAGTGCTGCACATTCAGATATTGTATCCTCAATATCTGAGCAACCAAAGTAAATCCCATTCAACTGATACGATAGCAAGAGCATTCAGCTTTGTTTCTACTATAGTTCACCAAAGACAATTTTTTATTAAGGCTAACATAGAGAATGATTGCTCTGCTTCACTGTTGGCAATGGGTACAGTCAAATACAATATCAACATAATGAAAGCATTCAGGAAGATATTACTCATCTCTTTGTCATGCAAAAATCTGATGATTCCAATAGCATTCTTATCCTACATGTCCCAGAATCTTATAAATGCTGAAAATTGATATATTTTGGCAAAAAGCTCAGGCTCTAGATCATTTGGGTAAGTGTGAAGCAATAATTGAGTGCATGCTTTCATTTCCTCTTCACTTTGTACTTGATCAAGAGAAGTAAGGAAGCCAAACTGTGTGGATAGTTCAGCATAATGTTCACTTCTTTTTAGTTCCAGACTTAGCTTGTCAAGGATAACATAAAAGAACTCAAGCATGAATTTCCTTCTTTCTCAAAATATAGTGTCACTTTTGCCATCTGGAAATGTTTGCTTTACATTAAAGTGCATTGGTTTTTTTCATGGTAGGATTCATCAACATCACTTCCCAGTTTTTTTTCTTGATCCTCAAAATCTTCAAATTGAGACCGTAAGCTTGTGAGAAACTCTTGCAAAGAAGTTAGCAAATTAGCAATAACGGCAAGATCCAGATTGGTCTTTTTGAAGCTTTGCACTAGTTTTGTCAGACCTTTCTAGTATCACCCTCCATAAGATACTCACAAATACAGTTTCTCGTTAGCACATTTTCTTGTAGAATTTTCTTGTAGAATGATTGGGCTTTCCTTCAAGTTTCACCATTTTCCTTGGTATTGTCCATTGTTTCTTTCAAATAATGTTGAATGCCTTCATAGATCACTACAATTGTTTTACAAGATTCAGCATAATAGGACAATATCATATCTGACAAGGTTTTTAGGATAAAGAGAGTTCCTTGGTCACTCTTTGTAAGATTATTGCACAGAAATTGCCAGAATGGGCAGAAACTGCCAGAAACTGGGCAATGCCACAAAAAATACAACACAATAAAACAAACAAAAAGTTTCTGAACAAAATTGAAAAAGTTTATGACTTCCATGCAAGAATCAGTTCTGCAAGTTCCAGCTAAGTTCAGAGAATGAGCTGTGCATGGCATAGTGGATTTAGTTCTTGATCTGAGCTTCAAGACCTTCATATTTTCCAGACATGTTACTTGCGTTATTGTATGACTGACCTCTGCAGTATTCAATAGCAATGTTATTTATGTCCAATAAAGACATCCTTGTCTGAAGACTTACTTGTCGTTGTGGCTTTCATTTGTTATAAACCCAGAGAAATGCTCATATATGGTGCCACATAAGCAGTGTCATAAAATGGCAGATAAGTGACCAATATGAGTGAAATCAAGAGTTGAATCTACTATCAAAGAGCAGTATTTTGCCTCTTTGATTTCAGTCACAATGAATTCCAAAACCTTGTATCCTATTAGCTCATCGCATATTGTTTTTGACAATTTAACACTTGACATTTGGGCGACATTTCACTTTGTTTCTGTCATGTTCCTGTACCAGATATGGACTGGCTACAGAGCTTGCTTATACGTACCAGAGGTGTTCATCATGAGATCCTTTAATGCTCCCTCAGGAATGGCTGAGGTTTGTCTATTTTATACATAGTCCCTCCTAGTGGCTGACCAGTATAATTTAGTTTATCATTCCATTAAAGCAGTGGTCCCCAAACTTTTCAGGGTCGCCCCCCCCATTACCCCTGTCTGCCCCACCCCCAGGAGCCAGGGCCAGGAGAGGGACCATGGTTCCCGGGGAGGGGGGAACTGCAGACAGAGGTAAGAGGGCCGAGGCTGGGGGCAGGGCCAGGGGTCAAGGCTGGGAGTGGGACCGGGAGTGGGGAGTAGAGTTCCGGCCAGTCCATGGCCAGGGGCCAGGAGCTGGACAGGACCTGGAGCTGTGGCTGTGGCTGGGAGCAGAATGGGGCTGGCTGGCGCTCTGGAGCAGAGCTGGGGACAGAATGTGGCTGGCTGGCGCTCCCTCCCCAGCCCCTGTGGAGGGCTGGCCCTGCCCTGCCAAGCACCCTTAGGGGGCACACTTCACATTTTGGGGACCTCTACAGTTTCCATAGCATTTAATACACTAACTTAGAAATAACTCAAATTCAGTGATGGCTTAAAGAATACCTACCTAACTTCTGTTTTGACAAGACCGTTAGGATAATTTCCTCCCTTCCTTTAAATACTATACCACGTTCAGAGGATAGCTTATCAACTGTCACAATGCGCCTTAAAACTTCCTTCCAGTAAGCAGTTTGTATTAGAAGCAGCTGTGCCATCTCCCTGTTGATGTAATTCTTGCCTTGTGAAGCTGTTAGCCATGCAACTTTGGCACTGCAATGTTCCACACTGGTTTCATGAGAGCAAGTCATCTCCTGTGCTTTTTTTCAGTCAGAAAAGCCTGGGGTTCTGAAGGTGCTAAGCTTGTTAGGCGATTTCCACACAAAAAAGAAGACTGCTCCTGTGGACTTAGAATACATTAACCAATGCTTCTGATAATGCTTTCTGTTTGGTAGTTTTCATTCAAAAAGAAGTGAGAGATACTGTTTATGAAATCTGCTGTAAATTTGTCATTGTGATTCTGAAAATAGAGCAGACCTTTCTCGATACACAGAGTGTCAAACTCTTCTGTTATCAAAGAAGGTAATTTAGCTGGATCTTGTTTGATGCTCAAGGCAACATTATCCCCTTTATCACTACTATTCTCTCCATCTTCTATATGGACAGATGGTAGGAAAGTGGGTCATCTCTTTCATCATCACTTTTGTCCTGGATTTGGAACACTTACCTTTTCTTCTACCCTCTCCTGAGGGAACAAGTTCATATCCCTATCTTCAGTTTGATGATCATTTTCTGAGAAAAATGGTCCAGCATCTTTGGAAGATGATTCTGAAACAGCACTAGCATAGAAATAGTTAGTAAGTCTGGGTAATTTGCTTAAAGTTTTCTCTCTTTCTAATTTAGCTTTCCTCTTCTCTACTCCATTTGGAAAATGCCGACCAGAAATCTCATTGATGTGAGGTTAAAACAATACTAAAGAAGTACTGTGCAATTCCTTTCATTATAGCCAGCAACCTGTGATTAGAACCACAAATTTGCACCCCGTCACCAGCTACTGAAAGGCTGAAAAATATGAATTAAACTTTAACTGTCAAAGCTTAAGAAACTGTTACAAAAATCAGGGTCAGCAGAGGGCATACATGATTTCTTGTTCTTTTATTTTCAGTGTTAGTAGGAATATGATCAAAACCTCCCTTGTACATAGTATATATTTCAAGGATTGGAGGCCCCCCAGAAAACAGAGGCCCAGGGATGCAGCCTCTTTAGCCTCCCCATTAATCCAGCACTTTCAATTTCTGCAACAAATGAAGCAAGGTGCTACGGACAACAATCTCCTTTAGTACAGAACCCTGATTCATCCCCAGAGCATTTCCATCTTATTCACCGAATGAGTCAGGAGTCCAATGGAAAAAATAGCATATGATCGCTAGAGCAGATCTGAAAGTTTTTCATAGAAACGTGTCAATGTTAATGAAATTTTATTTTGAAAAAAAAACAAACAAACTGATAAGGCAAAAGATTTAATACATTTTCTTCAAACTTTGCACAAAAAAAAAACGAACACTCTGCTTTGCCTTCAGAATACGTCTGGGTATTATTAGGCCAAACCAGTTTTCCAGGCTTTAAGAGAGTTAAAAATAAAACTTTATCGTAGAAGTTAGATGCAACCTTAATTACAGAGATTCCCACTTTCCATAATAAAGACAATACAGAGCAGGAACAATTTGCAGCTTCTCATTTATTAAGAATTCTAATATCAGAGACAGGTTTTTTTTCTGCTTTGAAGAAATATGATGTAGTTAATGGTACTCAGAGGGAAGAATGGCATCTAACTGAATTACTGGGACCATATCCTACAGCACACTGGGTACATGTGGCTTTAAAACTAGTCTTAATCAAACAAGATGTACTTAATTTCATATTTCTTGGAAAGCAATGTTTAAGTTTCAAGACTCTTTTTTTCCATGATGCTAAATGTCTATAATCTACAGTTGAATTGCAAGGAGTTGAATATTGATGTTTCTGATTTTATTAGGAGACTGAGATGAGCCCTTGCAAAATGTCTGATATAAGCCTGATAAATTATTTAAGCAGGGAGAGGATCCCAATATCTGTAATTTTACTCTTCTCTGTATGCTTCTGCTTGGCTGTTTCTTTTAATATTTTTAATGTCACTATGGCTAATTACCATTTTCTTGTAGGTCTCTTTCTGTGGTTAGCATGCTACCAGTTTTTACATACAAGAAGAACTATTTTGTGATCCTCTCTCCAGATTTCTCTTAGTACCTACTTTTTTTTAAAGTAGTTGGAAAGTAATTGCTCACTCCTGGGGTCTCTCTCAATTGATCCCTCCAGAGCTGTGATTCATCTTTCTCCCAGTCAGTATGGTGGTGTGCATGCAATACTGCGTTGTTCAGACATTTTGTCCAAAAGTCAGTTTAAATACTGCCATAGACAGCAACTAGTTTTCTGTTTAAGCTTTGCTCTCTAAAAGTCCTCTACTTTTCCAATTTCCCTGGCATTATTGTATTGCTGTGAAATTACTTTCCAGTGAACCCCCTCCCAAATTCCAATTACAAGTATCCTCAAACAACAGTTCCTGAAAGCAGAAAGACCGTCTCTGAAGATGAAATAAGCTCTGTGACTGAACCCCAACACCACTTCCAGCTTTAAACCCCAGATGATTTTATATGGGTCCATGCAATAGGGCAGAAAAAGCATGGAATACCTCAGAACAATTGCTAAGCAGAATGTTTCATCCAACTAACATTCCAGGGTGATTTGGCTTCTATATTTCACTTATGTTTAAACCTCAACAAGTGGTTCTGTTAGCCAGTGACTCTCTTGCCATGTATCTCTCTTCTCCCACTAAATAATGAGCAATATTGTGATAAACAACAACATCCTGTGCATTAGTAGTATGCTGTAGGTACATACCTCTGGTTCTTTATGATACATGAAGTAGAAAGCAGTGTGCCTTTAGCCATCCAAGAAGTGCACAAAAACCGCTACTTTTTACTCCTTTGGATTCTCATTCTCTTTTCACCTTCAACCTCCCACTATTTCTATTCATCCCCTATTACCAGATCTATGTCCATTATCTATGTCCATTCTCCCTCTCATTTAACATAATGGATGTAGAGAGGTTTTTTATTTGTGTCTGTGATGAAGTCACAGCCTTGCACTTTTGGAAGCTGGGAGATGGTTGTAATATCAAAAAGGCACAACCAGCCCATCACACTATGGCATTGGACAATCAGTGTCCCTAGTGAGACTCTTATTATACTTAGTGCTTTTGATCCATAGAGCCCCACTTTTACAAGTGAAGCATATGAAGTATAGTGAGGATAAGCAACACGCCCAGTGTGAGAGTGAATCAATGCAAACCAACAATAGAGTTTAGTCATGTATTATGCCAGTACTCCAGTCTATTACACACTGGACCACATTGCCTCTCTAAAAAAGGTAATCTTAATGAAAGGCTGAATATGTTTTGAAATGAATTCCTAAAGCACGGTAATAGGTGAGTGCAAGTAAACTAAGCAGTTAACTGGATAATATTAAAAATAGGATGGCCCTGAATTCTCTAATAGTTTTTTTGGGAAACAAACAAGCAAAACCTGCTGAGTTATTATTTTATTATAATTGTTCGAGGGCCTGATTTAGTGGGAGACATTCCATTTATTACAGTGGGCTTTGGATCAGGACTATTTTTGCACAGCTCCCACTGCTTATTATTTTATTTTAAAATATTGCACATGTGAGATAACAATAAAGGTAGATTTCAAAATAAATACTTTTTTCTGTATTCTTAATGGAAAAAATATCCTCTCGTAAAAATGTAATGCTTGTATGTCACCATCAGAACCCACCTCTTGGCACTTTCATTCCTATGTGATTAAATTGTTCAACCAACGGACACAGAGGTCATCAGGTTTCAAGGTCAGCATAAAAAAATGATATTTGATACAGAAAATACAACATTTTGCATTATGTCATGAAACAAACACCACACTTACATCAGTACAATCCTCTTGTGTAAACATAATTGTGCTAGAAATATTGATTTTTATATTACAAATACTAAATTGTAATTGGAAATCATACATTGAATATTTTATTTAAATATGCCCAATAAATTGTTTAATATACTGTCTGATGAATCAAAATCTCTCCCCTGACAAAAGTAATTTTCTGCTACATATAGTCTTAGCAAAAAAACAATAACAAGATGCAACATATTTACAACCATCATGTTTTAACAATAATTTAACAATAAAATTACAGCTACAGATCACTCAAATGTGTCAGTGGTATACTATAAAGTCAAACTTTAATGACATTGTATATGTATTTGTCAGTGTATAGGTATACATTTTACATATCTAAAATCATATAAGAACATCTACTATCTACATCTAGGTCAGCAATATTACTTGAAGAACAGCAAAAGCTCTCATGGTATTCAAGGCTGTCATAAAACATTTCTAAGGTTTTTTATTTTCTTTTTTAGAGAAGTGAGTAGATGATGATGGAGAATAAGAACAAGACTTTCCCTCCATTTATGGGAAAATCCTATCCCTGCTCAGGTTCACAACCAGATAAACTAAGCCAGAGTGCTGACTTCTGACCCTATGGTTACAGGGCACAAATGGAATCCTCGGGGGATCTTCTCTAAGGGACTGTTGCACAATTGTTATGCAACAGTACAATTCTGAGCCCTGCCCAAGGAGTAGGGTCTATAATTCTGTCCTCCAAGCATTTGAGGCTATGGTTCGGTATTCTGGCACAGAGGTTCCCTCGGGCTGTGGAAGTGGACTCACTTTTTCGAAGCCTTACAGATCAACAGGCATTTCTTTTAACTATAAACCAGTCTTACCAACCACTTGGGATGATAAATGTTCCTCCCACCCCTTTGGAAATTTTCCCATCCGCATGAAAAAAGCAATAAGATGAAGGAAGCCCCATTATGAGATAAGAATCAGAACACCTGCATAGCCATAGCCTGCATAGTCCATGTCATTACTGCTGTTAAGAGATGAATAGTGGGTGTTTGGCCACTGGATATGCCCCATTGTACATGGTGTACATTTTCTCTCCACCTTCTCCAAGGTACAGTTCCACACAAATGACTTCTCAACTTCTCAAGCTGAAGTGCCACACAAGAAGTCTTCCTTCATTGGTTCTCAACTGATGTGATGCCCTGTATGGTGGAAACACATTGTTTCCACTGCTTTAGTCCATATCCAGCTATATAAGTGCCCTAAGTAGTGGACCCTGAAAATAAATTTCTAATTTTCATTTGAGACAGCCATTATTTTTGAGCCTGTATTATACACCACATCGATAACTATGGTAGCTTTGAACCTCATCACTTCTGTGACCCTCAAATGGATACTATAGACTAGAAATTAAATATATATAAATAGCTTATTGGAAACTGTGAAAGTTAAGTAAAAGAAGTATTAACATAAATGATTATGGTCCAGATCATCACTCGAAGCCAGCTAACCCTATACAGTGACAAGAAACTCTATAACTTTCCAGTCATGCAATCACAACTGTTATTCTACAATTTTTCAACAGGGGCTAGGTGATTTTTTTCATACATTTTTAAGGCCACAAGGGACTATTATGAAACTCTAATTTGATGTCCTCCAACACAGGTCATAGAATTGAACCTAGTAATTCCTGCACATCTATAACTCCTGTTCAGTTAAAGCATATCTTTTAAAGATATCAGTCAAAATATAGACTTGAAATGGCAGAGAATCCACAAAATCACTAGATAAATTGTTTCAGTGGTTAATTACCATACTGTTAAAAATTGCACCTTTCTTATAACCTGAATGTGCCTAGTTTCGGCTTCCTGCCAGTGGATATTGTTATGCCTTTCTTTGCTAGGTAAAAGTGCACACTACTCATCTCTCCATCTTATTACTTACAGATCATGATCAAGTTATCTTGTAACCTTCTCTTGGATGAGCTAAATAAACTGAGTTTCTTAAGTCTGTCACGGTAAGTCAATTCTTCCAGACCTTGAATCATTCTTGTATCAACTTTATGAACCCATTTCTGACCCATTCCTCTGGCTCTATGAGTGGAAGCTGAGGGAGGGGGGGAAACCTTCACATGGAGGTCCTGTTTCTCTGTTCCAGGGGTGGAAGAAGGCTGAAGGAAGGGCAAGCATCTCACAATGGAAATGTTGTGGGATGTCATAAAGAAGATACCTATTTGGAGGCAGAGGTCCCGAGCACAGGAAATGATAGACTAGCCCAGTCCACCTCATATTGAAAGAAAGTTCTGGAATACTCTGAGAATACTTAAAGGACAGGGAAGTCAACAGATGAAAGAAGTGGGTGCTAATGTGGTACATTGTGCTGAGGAAGAATGGCCACTAACCTCCCTTATTGTCACCAAGGCATGAAGTTTCCAGAGGTGATGGTAGAGATGCTCCAGTCATGTGTTTATCCTGCAATAAAGTGGGACACATGAAAATAAACTATATGAAAATAAACTACCCTCTCATTGAGCATGACTTTGTGGGCTGCTATTTTAGCCAGGCAGGGTTGATGGGGGTCTTCAAAGTGGCTATCTTCCTGAAGAGGAAGGACAGTGTCCGCCAAGCTTTATTTTCATTGTAGAAGAAGAAGAAGAAATAAACAGAAGACTTGCCATTTTATGAATTCTTACCATGAGGGGGAGAAACCATGATCTTAGGACAGTAGGAAAGAATAGTTTGCACCGGGAGTAGGACATAGCCCCTTGAATAGTCCAGAGAACATCAGTATGGTATACAATTTGTTAGCAGGGATTGGTAAACTACCCATATCAGGAAGAAGAGTGGCAGAGGAGTAGACAGTGGAGAAGCTTTGAGCTTAGCATTCTGAACAGGTGAACCTCATAGCTGGATTTACCCCAGATGGAAGGCAATTTTGGGGAGCAGCTGCTGGTTCAGGAGATATGGGAAACCAAAGCAGATCGCAGAAGGGAGCAAATAGGACCCCAGACCATACTCCAGGGGGTTGCTATTGGAACCCAGAAAAAGTCCAATGGGGAGGTGGTGGCCATGCAAATATTGACACCAAAGATGACAAGAGAAGAATGTGTAGCCCAAGCTCTTCTCAGAGAACACGGGTGCAGCTAATGGATGAATGCCAGGCAGCCCTTGAGGAGCGAGGTCACTCACTTGTCATGATAAGTGAACTCCAGGAGAAGCTGAACACATTACAGACCCAGTCCGAGTCTTCATGGGGATGACAACATAAGTAAAAGAAAGAATGGGGGAAGGTGGGGAAGGAAAGAGAGAGAAAACATTTCTTTCCAGGTAGAACTTGTCCTATGATAGGCAATATTGTAAGTGTAGGTAACAGGGTGGCTTATTTGTGGGCTGGAGAGCCTGGGACAAAGACAGCCCTGATTACAAGATGAGCCCCATCTGAGGGGAATCAATATAAAAAGACAGCAGGAAGTTGCAGGAGGGTTGGTTCAGAGAAGTAGCTAGGATTGCTAGGGGCAGGAAGCCTGGTAGTAAGTGACAGAAGAGACTGTGTGGAGCTGGATGATGAAATACTTTGTGTTTGTTTTAGGATTTTTGTGGTCAGTTTTTTACAAACTCTGTTGCCACCCTGGTAAAGATTGAATTGAAGAACTTAGAATAATAAAATCATAGAATCATAGAGATAGAAGGGACCACAAGGATAATCTAGTCTCACCCCCTGCCAAGATACAGTATTTGTTATGTCTAAATATTTAACTTGTTAGTTTTATTTCTGTTGTGTCTGATTCAGGGACAAGAACCCAAATGGCAACACTTATAGGATCAGCCTACAGACTGCACACCCTTAGTTGTCACCTACCACCCCATACTACAACCCATACAGGTATCAACAAACAACTACCATCAATACTCAATGGGGACCGCATTCTGAAAGAAATCTTTTCTGAATCCCCACTTCTGGCCTTCAAACAACCCCCCAACCTCATCAGACAGATCTCCAATGCTACAATGATGAGCACCCCCTACAACCCACCTTTTAAGATCCATGGATCCTACACATAGGTCTATCACAACATGTGATATACCTCATCTAGTGCTCTAAATGCTCCAACAACACCTATGTGGGTGAAACCAGACAATCACTACACTCTCAAATGAACTCATACTGACAATGACAAAAAACCAAAAACACCCTATCACCTACGTGTGAACACTTTTCACAAAACAGTCACTCTATATCTGACCTATCAGCCCTCATCCTCAAAAGAAACCTGACAACACTTTCAAAAGATGAGTCTCAAAGCTTAAATTCATAACTCTGCTAGATACTAAAAATCATGAGCTGAACAGCGACATTGGATTTATGGATCATAACAAAAATCTATAACCCAATAACCTTCTCTTTTTTGTTCAATGACTGCAGAGGTGTTAATGGGCCACTCCACCTTTAATTGTCCCTTATAATATATGCTACCTACCTATGCTAAACAATCTGTTCCATCTAGTATTTAGCTGTGACACTCAGAGAGCTGACGAAGAGCTGTGTGTTGCTCGAAAGCTTGTCTCTCTCTTATCAACAGAAATTGGTCCAATAAAAGACTTTTCAGACCTTGGAGTCGAACAGTAATTTACCTAGAAAAATTCCAAGGTTTTGCGCTTAATACTGTGTCAGCATCACCCTGGTCCAATCACTCAGATAGAATACTAAGAAAAAGGATTCCACAGGGAAAGAGGAAGGAATTGATGATGTGAAGATAGCTCTCTGCTTTTCCCTGGGCCAGGATCAATTTGACACCAATTCTCCATAAGAGGAGGCTGATGGGACAATGACTTTGCTTTCCTTCAACTAACCAGAATTCTCACCTTTCACACCACCAATGTTGCTGGTGCAAATTTATGAAGTTATTTCAAGAAAATGTTTGAGTTTCTTTTCCTTAGTCTAAACTCTGTTTTGTTATATAAGATATTGTGAAATTCTGGAGGAATCTGGGGACAATAATGATTAATCTTCATTCAGTGTCAAGAAAAATGTTACATTAACTGTGTCATTAGGGAATTTTGCACTCCAAATGCATTCAGAAACCACAAATAATTCTTTAATATTTTAGGAATAAAATAAAATAAAATCCAGTGTCATAAAAAAGTTACATTAACTATGTTGTGAGGTACTTTTCAGTAATTAGGAACATTTTTTTAAATGTTTTGGTGAAATAACTTTATTTAACTAGCAAATTAAAAGAACTAGCAGGAGTCTCATTCAATGTGAGGCTAGATGCAATTTTCACACACCAGCATCAATGTGGAATGGTCAGCGCATACAAATTCACTGCATTCTCCACATTGCTTGTGTCTCTTCCAGTCAACTGACCTTGGGCAAATGTGGCAGTGTCACCTGATGAGTTTGCTATGTGCTTCATAGTGGCTGGGATTTTTTTGTTTTTTTTTTAATGGTAGCCATGGAACGAGAGCGCAGCTTTGATGGACATGATGAGATGATTGATATCAAGGATTCTTCTCTTTATATGTGCATCTGAGTCATTCTCCTAGATTGACAAGGAGCAAGAGCCTTCTTTGTCTTGGTCAATTGTGGTGCAAAGCAGTATTACTACTGACCTAAACGATGAAATTTGCAATGCCAGCAACATGACCCATGTGTCATAAAAGAACCATTGGACACCTGTTTATCTTGCACCTGTACGAGTACATGCTTGTAAGATGGTCAATGTTATCGACATCAGTTTTAGTGTAATTGTAGTGGAGAATTATGTGGCGTTTCTTTTTGTCTCCTTCCACAAATTTTCCAGGATGCATCATTGATAGCATTTTTACCAACTTTCCCTTCTTTGGAACATAAGAAACCTGGGTGAGTGGCCCAGAAAACCTGAACGCTAGTGGCAATTTTTCTCTGCTGTGGTGTGGATGATTTTACTAGGTAGATCTGGCTTGTTTCATCCAATTGTTCCAACAAACATCAACTTTTCATTTAGTAGATCTTGAACAAGTTGGATACCGGTGAGGAAGTTATCCTCAACTACATTTCTTTTACTGTCATACCAAGGCTGAACATAAGCTCCTCATTGTCTGAAGACGAACCTGATGAGCAATCAATGGAAATGTAGTCTTTCTTCTCAGAGCAACTCTTGACACAATCTGGAACAAAGTCACTATCATCTAATATGTTATCATCACTTTCAGAATAGCAAATGATTTTATATGGTCAAAAGCTGAATATTGTGCCTGTTTTTCACCATCTTGAATTACGCAACAGAGGAAAATCTCCTCAAGAGTCTCCTTAGTCTGCAGTGTTTTGAGCACAATACTTTGACAGAAAATCCACTTAAAAGTGTTAGGCAAAAAGACCCAGCTTCTGTCTACTCTGTGATGAGGATACTTAAGAAGTCTGAATTTGAAGTGACCAGCCTCCCTGGAGTACCTTCTCCCTTAGGGTGACTATATGCAGCACTCACTGTCACTGTGATGCATTGTCAATTAGCGTATGCTATTACAATACAAGATACTCTCCCTAGAAGCAAACAGGTATACAACCCCCCAACCTAAAGCAAATACTCACCAGCAACCACACATCACTGAACAAAAACACTGACCCAGGAACCTATCCTTGTAACAAAGCCCGATGCCAACTCTGTCCACATATCTATTCAAGTGACACCATCATAGGGCCTAATCACATCAGCCATACCATCAGGGGCTCGTTCACCTGCACATCTACCAATGTGATATATGCCATCATGTGCCAGCAATGCCCCTCTGCCATGTACATTGGCCAAACCGGACAGTCTCTACGCAAAAGAATTAATGGACACAAATCTGACATCAGGAATCATAATACTCAAAAACCAGTGAGAGAACACTTTAACCTGTCTGGCCATTCTATGACAGACCTGCGGGTGGCTATCTTAAAACAGAAAAACTTCAAAAACAGACTCCAACGAGAGACTGCTGAGCTGGAATTGATATGCAAACTAGACACAATCAACTCAGGGCTAAATAGGGATTGGGAATGGCTGAGCCATTACAAACATTGAATCTATCTCCCCTTGTAAGTATTCTCACACTTGCTTCTTATCAAACTGTCTGTACTTGGCTACCTTGATTATCACTTCAAAAGTTTTTTTTCTCTTACTTAATTGGCCTCTCAGAGTTGGTAAGACAACTCCCACCTGTTCATGCTCTCTGTATGTGTGTATATATATCTCCTCAATATGTTTCACTCAATATGCATCCGAAGAAGTGGGTTGTAGCCCACGAAAGCTTATGCTCTAATAAATTTGTTAGTCTCTAAGGTGCCACAAGTACTCCTGTTCTTTTTGCGGATACAGACTAACACGGCTGCTACTCTGAAACAGGTATACATAGAGCTACTAAAAATATTGGATAACAGTTCGACATATTTCACCACATTTGTACCCTACATACTTCTTTGATTCTGAAAAAAATGTTTTATGTTAAATTAATCCCCCCCCCCATTGAACTGTGTATAGGTGCCTAGGTGGCAATGTCCTAACACAGTATATTTGGAGGGCCACTAGTTCATGAATTATCACCACACATATGCTTGTGGAGTACAGCATTACCCCAGGAATGTGGATAAGGGTTAAAATATAGTTGTAAGTACAGTAAAAGCTTTATACTGATCACTACAGAGATCTTTCAGATTAAGGGCAATGCTGCATCTTGTCCTTTGAGTAATTTGAGTTATAGCCCTATTTTAAAGTTGTATTTATCTAGGCAGGCCAGAAAAAAATCTAAAACTCTTGTATAACAAGGTAAAATTGTCCTGTCAATGTATTTGAATTCTGGACTGTTATGGAGGGTCAGAAAAATAATTGACAAATTGCAAATCACACTGGATGAAATGATTGCTACAATATCTATCTGTCTATCTATCTAGTCTACAATAAATTGCAACGACTATGAGAGTACAGTTTATTATGTACTGAAAAGAAAAAAGCTGAGGAAATATTTTATAGAGGAAATATACATAGGAATTAGGATCACCTGCAAGAAAACTCAGAGGAATAATAAAGCTAGTGTGATCCAGCTAATGAGAAGAGTTCTTACAAATGCATCAGGAAAGTTTACATGACCAGAACTGTATAGTTTTCCCAAAGGAACACATACAATGCCTGTGGTAAGATGGAGCATTTTGCAGTTATTAGCAGGAAATAATAATAATAAATATTTTCCTTGCCTTTTTACATGGTTATAATAATAATATTATTATTATAATATTATAATATTATTATAATAATAATATAACCATGTAAAAAGGCAAAGAAAATGCATGGCCAGATCTTCTTCTGGAAAATAGAAGATTTCAAAAAGCCATGTTTCATTTAGCGACTCACTGTATATACCTTCTGTAAGAGACTAGTACTTGTTCTCACTATTCAAAACCCATTTTTCTAAGACACTTGCTGTGAGGTCTCCTTGCTTCTCAAAGTGCAGTACAAAACAGTGCCAGTATTGTTGATAAATAATTCTATCAAAGTCTTACACTAGTTCAGTTACAGGAAGGGAGTATCTTTCCATGCCTGAAGTTGTAGCAAAATATTTTTTTTAAAAGATGGAATTCAATTTTGCACTGAAAACTGGAATAAATATTAAAATTACTGCTTGAAATATCTGATGGGTGAAGAGAAATGTTTGCAGTAAAGTGCCTTGATAACATACAATCTTTTCTATTAGTCTGTCTAATGTTGGTCTACAGAAAAGAAGATTCAAATCACCTTTACACAAAACATAGAGTAAGAAATAAATATTAAAACACTCTTAGGCTTAGTGATGACTTACAAAGAGGTTTGAAAGCATGTTATAAATAGAAAAAAGTATATGTAAAATGTAAAAGTTTGGATACTCTTATCTTCACTGATTCTCAAACAAGAGAAGGGATCATTCACTTCTTTCACGTTATTAGTCACTCACATATAATCAGTGACGATAAGAATGTCAATCCCCTGCCAATAGTCATTCTGTGTAATGTTTTTACTACAGCATTTTCAGGCTTTCCATGCATGGAACTCTCACAACTCTGCAAAAGAGAAGGCAAGTGAAATTACTGTAGGACTACTGGGCTCCTTTTTGATACATGCAATCTGGTTCTGCGGCTGTGTGATGACAGCTTAGGAAATGACTATAGGATACAGTTTGATTGTTTGGGCTCTCAGGCTGATTGTTAGCGTGTGGATGGAATTTTGAGTGGTGGGTTTGAGTTATGTGTGAAAAAGGTACATGCTCACTTATTTACTTTATGAAATGAAACTAATTAGCAGTGAAAATTAAGCAAATTACTTTAAAAATATTAATTATGTGTTTGTTTGTATTGAGGCTATGTACAAGTAAATTAAACAAACCCTGTGTATTTGTACTGGTCACACAATCACAATATTTGCATCAGAAATGATACATTTGGGAAACTGTCACCGGTCTACCTGTGATAGACGTGCTGGACAAACTGGGAGGCTGTGGGCACAATCTGCCTACCCCACTACACCTTCACTAAGTGTTAAACCTGAAGGGGAAAATTAAAAGGGCTGAACATGGCTCAGTTAGGGCCTGACCAGGAAGGAGACCAGGTCGCTTGTTCTCACGCAGTGAATGAAGGCTGGTTAGAGTCAGGGAGCTGATTTGGACAGCTGTCAGAGAGAGCCTCCCTGAAGGAGGGCATGTCTGAAATAGGGAACCTAAGGCAGTTGGGAAAGAAAGTCGCAGGAAGTGAGTCTGCCCAAGAATCTCTGCCCTGGTGGAGTAACCTGCAGTGAGCAAGAAGACTCCTTTTGAGTCAAGGACTGCCCTGCGAGGTGCATGGAGAAAACTCTCCTTCATCAGAACAAGCTGAGTGGCAGACATTGCTAAGGAACTCCACAGTGAACCTGGGCAAAAAGCTTAGAAAGGCTATGTCTGCACTATGAACTAGGGTTGTGATTCCCTTGGTCGGGTACAGATGAGGAGAGCTAGCACAATTAAGTTAGCACGAGTTTAAACAGCAGTGTAGCTACAGTAGCCTTGGTAGCTGACCTGTGCCAAGTACGAATCCTGCCTGAAACTGGTCAGTATGTATTCGGCTTGGCTCAACTTTGCTGCCACTGCCTGTATCACCATGACTACGTTGCTATTTACACTCATGCTAGATGAGGGCTGGTGCAAGTATCTGTACAAGACCACAGGAATCACACTCCTAGCCTAAAGTGTAGATGTATCCAGAGAGCAGAGCTGAAATGCCGGGAGTCTGGGAAGAAGCTGAGACAAAGGCCAAAGACAGGGCAAAGTAGGAAGTAGTCTAGGGAGAGAGCCTTGTGTTTGTGTAGTCAGGCCTTGACTGACAATCCAAGGGTCCCTGGACTGGAACCCAGTGAAGAGTTCCCCTATCAGCCTGCCAAGGAAGGTAGAGAGGACGCCTCACCCCCAACAAGGGGTAAGTACTATTGAAACTCCCTGATGCCAGCGGTAAGGAGTAGTGATTCCAGACTCGGACCAATGGTCCAAGGTGAAGTTGATAGGCTATTGGTCATTGGACTATTGGTTTACAGAAGGGATGGGGCTCTATCAGATCCAGTGAGAGGCATGAGTTCCAAGAAGAAGCAGACCACTGCAGGGCTGGCATGGTTGTCAGCAGGGGACACTAAAGGAGCAGAACATACTCTGTCACACCCACACATCAGGTGAAATGTAGATTTACATGTCAATTTTTTAATGACTTATACAATTCTCTACAGTTCAAAACTGTAGATTTGCCATCTTTGAAAATGAAATCCCTAGTGTCATATTTTAAGTTTTAAATTTTTGTAACAATGCTGATGGTTGTTTGCCTTTTTTTAAAAAATATCTAATTTGATACTGAACAAGTAGTTAATATATTCTTCTAGTATCCTATTTTAATATCTGTCAGAAGATTTCCCTATATTCATAGTCTAACAACAACAACAATAATAATAAATCAATATGATAAATTTTCAGTAAAAACTAGACTTCGTTTCAAAGAATGAGGTCAAAGAAATATTCCATAATATTCAAACAAGCAGGTAATAGTGAGGAGAAAAAGGAGTACATCACTATTTTAAGCAAGGTTTTAGTGGCTCTTTCTATGCAGGTGGCTGCCCTAATACCAGTTTAAAGTGGAATTGTCAAGATTTTTTATGTAAAATATAAAATTACCACATGACATAATAATATAGAATATATAAAATATAAACACTTATAGAAACATATTTAATAGATTAAATACAATTACGTAGTCTATACAGTGGCCACCGTTAAAAAGTAGATTTTGCTAGCAATTCGAAACAGTTATTTTCCTATAATTGCAACAGTGAAATGACATGGTAATTCAGATATCACTATTGCTATCTGTTGAAAATTATGTCTTTTTAACGGAAACCACAGTAATTTTTATTTGACTATTTTAATTTAGGGAATTAACAGGATTCCATATAGAATATTAAGGAATGATTCTTATTGTGCTTTCATGCCAATACACTTTCATATTTAAAAACAGAAAGATGGAATATGTCCGATGGTCAACTTACAACTGAAATTATTAAGCTTCTAAAATTGGAGAGTGTTTTCAATGGGAAAAAGTGATCAAGTGAATTTTGCTAATCTTTTCCATAGAAGGAGTTTATTAGATACTAATAAGAGACTCAAAGCCAATATAATTGTCTCTGTATTTCTCGTATGCACACAAATTCCTTTTGCGCCACAGAGGTGCCAATCAAATGCCAATTAAAGTTAATAGAAAAGCTACCATTGACTTCACAGGCAGAGAATCAGGCCCAAAGTGAGAAAAAAAGAACAATGGATAATGATATGAGAAAGAGTACCATTACTTCTTCAACATGATTGGTATGAATAATAACTTGTAATAAGGGAGACCATGAACAACACAAGAACTTCAAGAAACAATTTAGTTGCAAACTCTGAACTCTGGTAAGCAATTTACATTCACAGTGGCTCCCTAGAAAGCTGACATTTGCTGATATTACCCTTTAAATGTCATTTGTGATAGCTCCCCCTTCTATGTATAGGGCATATGTACAAATACTGCAAATGATATAATTGTGAAAGCAGTAAACAGGCTGAAGGCTGCTCATTGTACATTTTCAAGGCTCCCATTGATTTCAATGGGGTCAGAATACCATCCAGAGAGAATGACTTATTTTTTCAAGGATAATATCCCCCACCCCCACAGATAGATCGTTCAGCACAAAATGAGAAGTATTAAAGGGTATTTAAAATATGTAATGGCTCAAGAAGAAAATGTAAATACACTGAAACTGGAACATAGGGAAATAGGACTGGAAGGACCGGGTCATTGATTCACATTCAATCTACAAATAACTGTTCTCCAAAAACGGATGTCTGAAATATTAGTACAAATCGATCCTTTCCTAACATGAAAGGACCTCTTTTTCTTTAATCAACATATTAGTCAGAGTCCCATGAGAGCAAACCCTTCCCTCCACATCCCTGCTATTTTCATTAAAATCAAAACTAAAAAAAAGGAAATAAAATTCTTGGAGTCTTAAATCATAACAAAATAGTTACCAAACAAAGTAAATAAAGCTTTTTAAACTTAACACCCAAGTCCTTGCAGCCTTGCTTCTCAGAAAGAGCTGATCTGAATGCCTATTGGTGGACTGCACAGGGTCCCTGTTGGTAACTTTAAACAACGAAAAACTTTCATTTAAAAAAAAAAGTGTTTAGTTTCTTCCTAGATCTGGGACACCATAAACCCGATTATGAAATATTTGTGAGCAAGGAAACCAGTCGAGTTATTGGAATACAAATGAGTACATTATGCTTTTCATGTTTGCAAACCTAGGGCAATTTTTTTCCTGATATGTGCAGCAAATCTTTGATGCATAATATGGGTGTCTGCTGCATTCTATGTGAAGAACTTCTACTGATGTTGTTAATACTAGCTTCACGTGTGAAATGTGTGCAGAATATGCCATTGAGAACCCACGTGTAAAATGGAGACAAGAGTTTTGCCTTATGTTTTTTAATATAACTGACATTTACATACTGTAAAGCAGGTTTACTACAAGGTAGAGATGAGTATAACTGGTGAAAAAAACTTTTAATTACATTTCAATGCATGTATTATTGGCCAGTTTATTTTGCCTGATTTCATGCTCACTCTGTACTTCCCTCTCTTTTTTGTGTGAATTGTTGAGACTGAAAATCTTATTGAAATGTATGAAAGATAAACAGCCATACTGTAACTCTCCTGTTGTTACCTCTGTGGGCATGAACTAAAAGGTTTGCACAAACAGGCTTACATTAATGCAAACTAAGATCCTTTTATTTCATGTTTGCAGGGTCCACATTGGCCGGGAACGGCGAACCGCGGCCACTGGGAACTGCGGAAGGCCGTGCAAATGTATCTATCTATCATCTATCTATCTATATTATGTGTATTTGTGATAATAGTGTTGAGTATTAAGACACATTATGACACTGCAACCTTATATTCAGGCCATCATCCTGAAAAGACTTGTGCACACACTACTTGAAATACATGACTAATCTCAACAAGTTGACATTAAGCACATGAATGTCTTTGCAGGATCGGGGCATTAGTTTGCACATGTCCTACATAGTTCTTGAATCTGCAGAACTCTCTCTATGTATATATTTATTCATGTTTTGAATTTCCTCTCCCTTTGATGTATGATTTTACAGGCATTTGTATTTTATCTTGGCTGAAGGATCAGTTAGCATTTTACTAGCCTGCTATTGCCAAGCTTATGTCTTTAGCATGATTAAAAGAAGCAGTGTTAAAGAGTTCTTTACTGTGAAGTGGGTTGAAAATGGATGGTATGGATAACTGAAGATTTTATTCTTTTTCTTTTCTTTTTTTTTCCAAGGACATTTAATGAGTGTGTAATTTTAGTTTGAGATATACAAGAGATTCCAGTTTCAGGGACGATAAATGCATTAACCTTGTGCACTAGAGCACAAATTAGAATCCTAATGCAAAGAACAAATAACTGGGCAGTGTCTGGGATATTCCATGGAGCTTGGAGGGGGTGGGAAGAGATTCCTTCCCGACAGTTGATCCAGAAGCAGCCTCTCTGCCACCTGACGGCAGCTCCAACAATCCCCTCCTATTGGATAGACTGGCTAGTGAATGTTCATTATTAGATCTATTGCCCCAGACCCTCTCCCCAGCTCTCCTTATATGGGAAACTAAAGTGCAGGAAGACCCTGCTCAAGCCCAAAAATCTAGAGTCCCCCCTCTAAGCACAGTGTCATGGTATGCATGTGCAGGGTTCTATCATTTGCAGTCAGGGCTCTTCCAAGTCATGGAGGAAGGGACAGAATTTACCCTAAAACTGTGAATATAACATAAGGGTATAGAGAAAAATATCCTGTAGCATACAAAGGTGAAATCCTGACGCAGTGGAAAACAGTATGGCCTGTGATATATAGGTGGTCAGACTACATGATCTAATGATTCCTTCTTGTCTTAAACTCTGAAACAATGGGAGTTTTGCCTCTTATCTCATTGGGGCCAAGATTCCACCCCAAGTGTGTGGATACCAGCATGGTGTGTCTGACCAATAAGTGTATATGTGTTTAAAGGTATTGTGTGAATAATGAAATGTAACATACATTTATTTTCTTCTATGAAGAAAGAGCACATGCCCCTCTTCTCCTTAGTTTCTTCAATATATTTTTTCTGATAATATTTTATTTTAGGGGTTAAGGAAAAAGTCACAAAGAGCTGTGCCTTCTGAAATAGTTATTTTCCTACCAAACTGTGAGTTAAGCATAGATCTAGCTAGCATTATTTACCTCACCTGACTGATCAGTCTCAGACAGAACATAAATATTATTTAGCTTTTTCTTTTGTATTTAATATTCCCAGATAGTGCTAATGCTGAAGCACATGAGAATATTCAGCTTCTGGTAATTGAAGCACCATTCTCCTACTGTATCTTTACAGCATTTCAATAGATGACAATTAGAAACAAAAGGAGAAAAAAAATCCCCAAAATATAAAAATAACATTTATCCTCCAAAAACTCAACCATGCATGCGGTCAAAATTGTTTGCAGCTATTATACTTCCTAAGGATTATCCTACGTTCATTGCAGGAAAATATCTGAAAACTACAAAAACTGAAATTAATCTATTCAAGAGGGATTCTTGGAAAATAGAAAACTACAAAGGAACCCGGCAGGAGGTTTGGCCTCCAGATTTTGATCCCAGGTTTTCAACTTGTACCTCTCTATCTGCCACAGCACAAATGTGAAATGCCATGTGTGAAAGACACAAAATGAAGGAGACAAAATAATCATCTACACAGGAAGCTTAAAATGTTGTGGGAGTCATTCCTTAAGTGTTATGGAGTTTTGGCAACCTCACCTTCATGATTCTGAATTTCCGACGTAAATAATTTTCAACAATACAAGTAAAGAGACGCCCTGTTTTGGGACACTTATGTAACTTTGGTATTAAATTTGGTATTTCTAGAAATACAGGATGTCTGAGAGGTGATGGATCTGCTGTTGGCAAGGACAACCCACTTAGGTGCCTCCTGGTGCCATTGAGGGTCTCCCCAGGGCATCTTCCAACTACCTTGAAGCACTGCCCTGGGAATCCCCTTAAGAGTAGATTTGAGTCAAAGACCATTGCTGTTTAGGGTTTACTATGTTTTATGCTTACATTGATGTTTACTACATTGGGCTTTGCATCAGGACCACAGTGCAGAGGTGGCTACGGGAAAATGTCAACGTAGATTCAAAGTGGGGTAATTTTTTGATGGATTCCTTGCATGGTTTTTGGTGTGGGGTGTGTCGTGTTCACAGCATACACACAGACATTAGATAAAAATCATAAGTACTCTTGCTGGATGGCTGCAACATACCACTAATCTATTTTTGAGACTTCAGAATGATAACACACAAGAACCACCAAAAGAGGCTCCTCTCTAAGACAGTGAGTCACAGTTCACCCCTCCTTGCTTTAAACTGGCTATTTCCTGAATAGCTGTCTGCTGAATGACTCAGACAACCCAGATCACATGACTTTCTCCAGAGTACCTTAGCCTGCTGGACCAGAAAATCCCTCACTTTTAAAGTGATAGCCTGCCATGTCTAACCAGTTCACAATACAGTGTGTGTGTGTGCACGCGCACATGTGCTCCAATCTCCCCCAGCTCTGTTCCTGCCTTTCCACTATCCACCCTATCCTTCACTGACAGCTCTGTCTAGTAGGATTCAGCTGCACAGGCAACTGACCCCCTTATGGGAGAGGTAATATCTGTTATTGGACCAACTTCAGTGGGTGAGAGAGACAAGCTATTGAGCTAACACAGAGCTCTTCTTCAGGTCAAGGAGGCTTACTCAGAGTGTCACACGTATGCATAGATGGGGAAGAGTTGTTCACAGAAAACCTTCATGCATGAATCCAAGGGTTTCAATCAGACTGTGGGTGGCTACAGCAAGCTCAGCGGGATTAAGTTGATTTTAGGGATTGAACAGCAAGGCACATCATCACTACAGGTCTTAATAATTTCAACTCAGCTGGAAGGGTTAGCTCACAAATGTTCCTGGAATACTCAGAGACTTATGACCTTGAGCAGCCTAAGTTTTGAGTCTTTTACACTCCATGCTGTTCAGTGCTGGGCTTTCCTCAGCCCATGGTGCAGGCAGAGTGTCTACTTCCCAGGAGACAAGGTGAACTTCCATGGCTCAAATCTTTCTTTTGAAGGTCTACTTTTGTAAGTACAAGTTCAACAAAGAATTTACACACATTTTTAATTTTAACTTGATGCCAGTGGTTCTTAAGCATTGATTAAGTCATTTTTGAATAGGGTTAGACTGTTGAATCAGGGCCCTGGGACTGACAGGTGTATATTCTCTTTGGCACGGGCCAATAATTTGCTTTGAAAAGAAAGAAATATCTTAGCTTCTTACTAACCTTGGTGGTGGTGAGGTACACAAACACAGTCATACTGATCCAGGGTCAGCAGATAAGAGCATACTATTTTGTATATCCATAGCTAAATAAATATTGCTAGTAAGATAAATGTATCATCATAATGTCAAAAACATCTTTTTTTATTGATCACTAGGTCACGCATAGCAAATATAATGCTAATTTACTACAAATCAAAATTCTGACAAAACAACTTGATTCAGACAGTTATTAAGAAATCATAAACTTCATTTAACTTAATTAATATAGTTCACTCATATCTAAAAATACAATTTCCTAAGTGTTTTTTATTTATCTCAGATGTTAGTGGTATATCATGTGTTTCAATAATGAATAATTACAGCATGTCATCCTATATTAAATTATCATAAGCAAGAACATCTGTAAGCATATAAGATAGAAGCAGCTTAATTTAAAAATGATTGGGTGCCAGTGGCATAGATATAGCACATTATTCAGCCAACTGAGGCTTAACATCAAAACAGACTAAGGATCCTAGACCCTTGGCCTATGGAAGCTGGTTATGCAGTGGAAGTGATGTGCTTTGCCTGACAGGGACGGGGCTATCTGCTTTTTTTATAGAATCCCTTACGGTTTCATTAGTCACCAAGTGTGAGCTTTTCTCTCTGTGCACCTGTACTCCATGCAGGAGATAATGTGCTGAGACAGAAGTCAACAAGAAAAAGGATAAATGAAGCAAAAAAAAGAAAAAAAGGAAATTAATTGGGATGTAGATAATGAACCAAAGCCAAATAATATATTTCTCGGATAAGGCAATAAAACATGCTGCATGAGATAGAATAAACCTGTAATGAAAATATTGAATAAAAGTCTTACTCATTTATAAAGATTTATTTTAACCTTATATAAAAAGAGCCTGCTTAATTCAGCTCTGTTAAGTTTTAATTCACATTCAGTTTGAATGACTTTCTGCTTAATCAGCATGCCATTTGGCATGTGTATCTTAATAACTTTCCTGAAGCTATTTTGAGATGCATAGAGATAAAAAATAAGAGCTGAAAGTTTTACTTTTCTCTTCATATACTTTAGTTTCCTGTATTTGCTGACTGATCACTGGGGTATGTGCTTAACACTTAAGCATATGCTTAACTTTTTCCTGAATTGGAATGGACATAAGCATGTACCTAAGTGCTTTTTGTCCTAAATATTTTTATATTTATATATTAGCCATGCAAGATTTAACTCTACTCTGACATCTTAAAAATAAAATGTGCAGTTAAAGTGCAGATTATAAACATTA
Source organism: Terrapene triunguis (assembly GCF_002925995.2). Classification (NCBI taxonomy): domain Eukaryota; kingdom Metazoa; phylum Chordata; order Testudines; family Emydidae; genus Terrapene; species Terrapene triunguis. The sequence continues at coordinate 15,673,836 of NW_020664372.1, forward strand.
TTAAAGATGGTTCTAGAGGAAACTAGAGGGTGATAAGACAATGATAGATGCAGGTTGCTTGAGTTCTGAAATGGCACACAGGGAATCCCCAAACATCATCCTCTAAAGCCCACCATCCAAACCTGAGAAATATTGTGCACGACTACTGAAACCCCCAAGATGCTCTCTAGCTTTGCATTTTCCTCTCTGAATCTGAAAGCACAAAAAAACTAGAGGAACAAACAAACAAAATGGTGCCTGAACCTGATGGAATGCAGCTGATGGCTGTACTACAACTGGTGGCTGCAGATACTTTTGAAATTATATATACAGTATCCACCCTGCAGATGACCATGACTGAGATTCAGAATGTACTACAAGGTCTATCCAGACAGATGGGTGAAGCAGATCCCAAAATTTCTGAAGTGGAAAATGATCTCAAAGATAATATATTCTAGGTTATAAAGAACTATAATGATCTAAAAAACTACTGAGACCAAGTTAATTGATCTAGAAAGCCACTCCCAACAATGTAACATCAGAATTGCTGGTTTAAACTAGAGGAAATGGTGAATGCTCTGTAACTTGAAGTCTTTAAATCCTGATTTGAGGACTTCAGTAACTCAGCCAGAGGTTATGGATCTATTGCAGGAGTGGGTGGGTGAGGATCTGTGGCTTAGATGCGCAGGAGGTCAGATTAGATCATCATGATGGTTCCTTCTGGCCTTAAAGTCTATGAGTCTATCTATCTATGAGAATTATGGGTGTCCTTGAGAGAAGAGAGAATGGTAAACTGTGTGGATTTATCCCTACACTGCTAACGCAGTTGCTGGATCTGCTGGTAGATTTGTTTTGAAATAGACTGGCAACACTGGAGTCGCAAGCCAGCTCCAGGAGGTCAGCATTGATTGTGAAGTTCCTGAAGTTTACCATTAAAAAGTTTATGTGGCAGAAATACAGAGTGTGGGGTTTTTTTTTGGTTGTTGTTTTTTAAGAGCTATTTTGGGGAGAATGACTGATTAAAACACTGCTCTTTCAAGATTATGCCCATGATGGTTGAACTAAGGCAGATTTTAACCAAGTAAAACAATTGTCTGGGAAGATGGACTTGAAGTACAGGCAAGTCTCATCTTACGCGGGGGTTCCGTTCCGTGGTTAGCGCGTAAAGCGAAAACCGCGCATAGTGAAACACTCATTGAGTTCAATGGCGGGCAGAATCACCTGCACTACAGATGCAGTTTTTATATTGTTGTTTTTCTTTTTCCCCCCCGTTTTTGACGACCGCACAAAGCTGAATTCACGCATGTTAAATGCGCCTAAGATGCGACTTGCCTGTAGTTTATTAAATAGCCAGCAATGCTCCATATTAAGAATGGCAAGAAGATAGCATCTTTCTGTTCACCTTAGGAGTCAGAAAAACATCTCAAAAATCTGCAAACTCCTCCCTTGCAATAGGAGACATCCATGGAATGATCGAACAGTATGGAATTTATGTGGTGCTCTCTGAGATATGATATGTCTCCTCTAAACAAGTTAATGGGCACTGGTTGATATTTATATGTTAGTTCCTATTCTTTTTTTCTCTCTCTCATTAGGGTGGAAGGGTTGTTACCAATTTGCATCCTATTGCCTTAATTCATAGGAAAGGAGCATCAATGTAAAATCAATCATTTGATTAGTAATTTTATCGATAAATATCTATATCTATCCCATCTACCTATATATAATTGCTTTATTAGATGATGCTTGCTTATGGTTTCAAGAGTCTATTGGTTACAGGTGATTTCTGTCATTGTAGTGTTTGCATGCACAGGGGCTGTGAAGATCTGGAAGTTTCACTTGATCTAGCTGCCCCCTAGAACGTCAATTGTGATGTGGGTTTTTTTTATTTTTATTTTTTTGTTTGACTGTTTAAACAGATTCTTATTTTTTGATTGTATGTACTAATACAGGGATCGGCAACCTTTAACATGCAGGCCAAGGCATGTGCTGGCTGTCGCTTCCCGCAGCCCCCATTGGCCTGGAACGGTGAACCGCGGCCAGTGGGAGCTGTGATTAGCTGAACCTGTGGACGCTGCCTGTAAACAAACCGTCCCGGCCCGCCAGTGGATTTCCCTGACGGGCCACCTGCCAAAAGTTGTCAATCCCTGTACTAATATGTATCTTTCTTTCTTTCCTTCTTTCTTTCCTTCTATTTTGTTTTTTCACTTATTTAATTCCTTTTTCTGTCCCCATCCTGTCACCCATCCATGCTGGGAATTTCCTTGCTTATCCTGTAGAATATGTACTGGGAAGCTGCTTTTTTTTTCCTGATGATGTATACAAGAACTGTATCCTGTTCAGGAAAATTTACAACTTCACATTTATTCACAAAGCAACTTTATATTTTATCCAGTATATCTTAACAATTATGGCTCTGATAATTAAATGTGTCTCCTAGAATATAAAGGGTTTTAATAGCCCTATTAAAAGACAAAATATATATACTCAGTGCTAAAGAGAATGTTAACATCTTCATGCTCCACAAGACACATCTGACAGAACTTCAAGCTTGTAAACTTGAATAGAGATTGAGTAGGCCTCTCAGTTTCTAGTTGCTTTAATTCTAAAGCAAGGGATGTTGCTATGCTAACACCTAAAAAATAATATTAATATTTTGAGCACAATTTCTGAAAGTGAGGGCAGATGTAATGTCCTCAAGACTGAAATTGGCAATTCTATAATTGCCTTTGCCAATCTTTATGGGCCAACCAAGATGATGCCATTTTTTCCCCATTATTTTTTATGAGCATAAATGATATGGTCCATCATACTACTATAGCTGGATACTTTAACAAAACTCCAGACCCAGCCCTTGATAAATTTTTTGCATTTCCACATGGGAACACTAATATTTGTTTAGTACTACATACCTACAGATAGACATACATATGCCATCTGAGCAAATCAACATATTCACGGTATCAGGGAGGGCCAAACAGATCACAAAATTATTCTCTATGAGGATGATGCTGTTGTATTTATAGCTAAGCTTGAGGTGACTATACCTAACCTTTTCAAAAGTATTAATAAGTTTTGACACCTCTCAGGATACAAAATTAATTGTGGTGAATCAGAAATCCTAGGCATTAACAAATATGCCCCCAAGGGCCTTTTCTCAAATTGGGAATTTCAATGGCAATCCTGTTATATGAAATATTTATGAATACTGTGGCAGAGCTCTGACCTTGTCCCCGTGGGTCCTGCGCTTCTAGGCAGTATATGCTAGCCTCAGTGGCTCTCTGTGACCCTCCATGTAGCCCTTCTCTCTCTAGGGCCAGGGTTATAGTCTACTGAGTCCTTTTCATCATAAGCCAGCAAGGAGGTTGGTGAGAGAACTCCCACAGTCTCTGTTGTCCCTAGGGCTTGTTTTAGAACAGTTTAGCCTCCTGTCCTGACAGGGGCCTGACTTCCCCTCCCAGGAGGTGTTCCTGTAGTGGTGGGTTGGGGGGAACCCGGGCCCACCCTCTACTCCTGGTTCCGGCCCAGGGATCCTAATGGTAGCAGCTGTTGGCAGCCAACCTTTCACTGCCAGAGTTGCTACATTTCCCTGGGCCACTTCCCCACAGCTCTCCTGCTTCTCCCTTCTTCACCCTTACCTTAGGGCTCCCTTATCAATAACTTGAGGGTGTCTTCATTAACCAGCCCTTCAGCCGCACTTCCTCTCCTCTGGCTCCCTGGCTCTCCTCTGCCTGACTGGAGTGAGCCCTTTTTACAGTATCAGCGGGGCCTTAATTAGAGTCAGGCGGTCACATTAGCTTAATGCCCTCACCTGACTCTTTGCAGGTTAATTGGAGTCAGGTGTTCTCATTAGCCTGGAGCAGCCCCTGCTCTGGGCACTCAGGGAACAGAAAACTGTTAATCCAGTGGCCAGTATATCTCCCTTCTGCTATTCTGCTGCACCCAACTGGCCTGGGTCTATCACAACACTGATTCCCAATAACATTAGGACATCCCTATAATAAATGTAGAACCAATTATTGCCCAAGTGGCTAACGATTTGGCGAGATGGAGCTTGTTAATCTGTTTGTGGGGTAAAATTAATATACTAAAAATGAATGTCCTTCCCAGAATTTTGTATGTACTGAGGGCTATCCTCACTTCTATTTCTCAAACTTATTTTAAGAAATTCAATATATATTTTTTCAGCATGCTTCTTTGGGGTGCAGGTAAGATACCTAGTCTGGGTTTGAACAAATTTCAGCTCTCCATATCACTGGAGGATTTTGTTTTCTGAATATGAAAATTGATCATATCTTCTTTTTGTTAAGACAGACGTCTTTGTGGCTGTTAGAGATGAGTGCCTGGACTTCACTTTGGGTTCAGACTGAATGCAAATTGGTATTACCTCTCCCACTTTCAGGCCTTATAGGATCAAATTATTATGGGTGGCTCCAGAGCTCCCATAAAATTAGCTGTGAGGGCAAGTTTAGTCAAATTTTGCTAGAAAGTTCTGATTCCATCCATTCTTCCATTTAAAGGCAGTCCTAGAGCAATTATATCCTTAAAATTAGTGGCAAAACCTTGATGTGGAGAGATTGGATGGAGAGAGGAATTATGACTGTGTCACACCTAATTGACTATAATAAATTTAAGCCATTTGTAGATCTTACAGCAACAATTTGGGTTGCCCTCCTTCAGAGTATGGAATTCTCTACAAATGAAGCATTTACTCACGAATGTATTTTGATTGGATGCATTGGGAGCTCCAAAACCTCCAGAACACTTCTTATTTTGGAGGAAACTTCCTGGATTTAGCTGGCCAGGATTTAATCTTTTTTAAGATTTTCTGGTAAAAAAAGCTATGCCAAAGATTCAAAATTTGAGAGTTGATTGGAATAGCCAGCTATGAGCCAGGATGGGCAGAAATGGTGTCCCTAGCCTCTGTTTGCCAGAAGCTGGGATTGGGTGACAGGGCATGGATCACTTGATGGTAACCTGTCTGTTCATTCCCTTTGGGGCACCTGCCATTGGCCACTGTCAGAGGACAGGATACTGGACTAGACAGTCCTTTGGTCTGACCCAGTATGGCCATTCTTATGTTCTTATATCCTGTCCTGCTTCCTTCCCACACACAGATCCTGGATGATATGTAAAGCTCTACAAGAGGAACTTGAAGGATGTGATGAAGTTGTGGAGGCTGACATTTTCATAGGCTACTTGGAATAAGCCAGATCCATGCTCAAGGGAAGTACTGTTTGGGTACATGTCAGAGGAATGATGAGTGGGCATCAGGAGGATGAGTTTTAATGGTTATTTATGTGAGACAGCTAAGTGTCTCTTTAAATTTCCTGTGATGTGGGGTGTGGGTGGGGTACTGCACTATTAAGGACTGGAGCATTCTGAGATAAAGAGCTCAGAATGACATCTCAGTTACAAGTAGTTGCAGGTGGAGTTGACTGGAAACTGACCAAAGAGGGGTTCTTTTGCTTATAGTTAAAGACACTGTCTTACTGTGCCAAGCTGTTTATTTAAGTGTTCTGATGCACTTAAATCATCTGGCCATATTTATGCTCAGCACAGGAGAGGGTGTGGGCATCAGGGAGCAGCTGGCCGTAACTTCCTACCACTTAGAAATGTCTGAAAGCAGCTTCAAGTGTGTAACACAGGTGTAGGGTCTAGACCTGAGTGGAACATAAGAGCTCTAACTTAATTGAAAATATGGCTCAGTGCAATTAAATGGAAAACCATGGTAGGCTGGT
>NW_020664372.1:15679565-15697561 GCF_002925995.2 Terrapene triunguis
GCTGGTTAGATATGGAGAGATATAACAGGATCCTATTCTCCCACTGCAGGATAAAAATAAGTACCGTGGATGTACTTTTTGTTGGACGGTAGAGCCAAAGGACTGCCACACAAGACTCTAGGGGACATAGATACCTCCTGATAATTGTGTATAACTCCCATTACTGCCTTTGACCAGATACACACAACAACAAAAAACAGATTCTCAGGTCTGGTATTTTTCCTTCTGTGCAGTTTAACATAACATATATTAGATACATATTTTACTTTCACTGTAGATGTACTTTAATAGGGTTAAGACAGAGCTCTAAGGACAAGTACCAGAGTATTATCTCTCCAGTAACTTTAACTCTTCCTTGGTTTAGAAACTTAGAAAACTAAAGGGACAAAGGCCCTGATTCTGCAAACAACTCTATATATAGGATTTGTGTTAACTTGCATGGTTGTGTCTAGAGAGAAAGCAGAGCTGGCTCGTTTTTGAAAGTTTTGCTACCCTCCCATGATGTTCGTCCATCGTTATCGATGAAGACCTCAACAACTCATTCTTTCGATGACCGGGCTCTGTGCGTCCGAAGATGACTGATCAGTCCGATTCGGGTGTGGAACGTCCTGTCACACATCGGGCAGACATATAATGGCACTGTCGATGGCGTACAAGCAGTTCTGGACTTGCGCAGCTCACGCTTTTTTTTCAGCCTCAGCAATACACCTCGCCTCAGAGGTATTACTGCCTGTGTGAATGAGGCTGTGCCATGCTGAATGGTTCAGTGCGAAGGTTTCCCATGTGGCGATGTTGATCTCGAAGGACTTCAAAGAAGTCTTCACCGTGTCCTTGAACCGCTTCTTTTGTCCTCCATGGGAACGCTTTCCCAGAGTGAGTTCTCCATAGAAGAGCTGTTTAGGAATGCGTTCATCTGACATTCTCACAACATGTCCGGCCGACCTGGTCTGGGCTCTCATCAGCAATGTGTGAACTGACGGCAGACTGGCTCTAGTAAGGACATCAGTATCGGGCACTTTGTCCTGCCATCTGATTTTTAGAAGCTTTCGCAGACAGGAAATGTGGAAGTGATTGAGCCTTCGTGCATGACTCCGATAGACAGTCTACATCTCCCAGGCGTACAACAGAGTTGGAAGCACCACTGCTCGGTAGACCTTCAGCTTCGTTGGTAGGCTGATCCCTCGACGTTCCCAAACATTGGAGCGCAATCGGCCAAATGCAGAGCTGGCTTTAGCAATTCTGCAGTTTACTTCATCATCGATTGACACTGCTCGGGAAAGGGTACTGCCCAGGTATGTGAAGTGGTCCACTGTCTGAAGTCTCTGTCCATTTACAGTGATGAACGGTTATGAGTACGAAGCATGGGGAGCTGGCTGGTACATGACCTCAGTCTTCTTGATGTTCATGGTGAGACCGAAGTTGCTGCATGCAGTTGAAAACTTGTCCATACTGGCTTGCATTTCTGGCTCAGCATTCAGAGCACAATCATCGGCAAAGAGAAAGTCTCGAAGTACAGTTTCCTTCACCTTGGTGATGGCACGCAGTCGCCTCAGATTAAATAGTTTCCCGTCTATACTTCAGGTCTACTCCTTCAGTGCAGTGTTGAAAGGCATCAGTCAAAGTGGCAGAGAATATCATGCTGAACAAAGTGGGTGCTAAAATACACCCTTGCTTGATGCCGTTGGTGACTGGGAAGGCCTCAGATGTTTCACCGTCATCCAGGACATGAGCCATCATACCATGATGAAATTGACATACCATTCGTATAAATCTGTCTGGACAGCCAAATTTCGACATGATCCTCCACAGGCCCTGGCGACTGACAGAGTCAAATGCTTTCGTGAGGTCCACAAAAGTTGTGTAGAGTTCACGATTCTGCTCTTGATATTTCTCCTGTAGCCGACGCACAGCGAAGATCATGTCAATAGTCCCACGTCCCTTGCGGAAGCCACACTGTGATTCTGGCAGTAAGCCCTTCTCCAGGTGAGTGATCAATCGGTTCAACAGAACCCATGCAGGAACTTTCCCCGCTGTAGAAAGCAGCGAGATTTCACGGTGATTGTCGCATACCTGGCGATTGCCCTTCCTCTTATAGAGGTGCAAGATGGATGCGTCTCTAAATTCTTGTGGAATGGTTCCCTGCTTCCAGAAGGACTGAAACAGCTCAGTGAGTTTCCGTAGCAGCATGGGTCCACCGACTTTGTACACCTCTGCTGGTATGGCATCTGACCCTGGGGCTTTGCCACTTGACAGCTGATTGATAGCTTTCTTCATTTCGTCCTCTTCTGGTGAAGCATCCATGGAGTCATTGACTGCAACCTGGGACATCTTGTCAATGGCCTCATCATTGATGATTGAGGGGCGATTGAGAATTGCTTCAAAGTGTTCAGCCCATCTCTGGAGAATCTGCGTCTTCTCTGTAAGGAGCACAGTACCATCAGAGTTCAGGAGGGGAAAGCTCCCAGAAGACTATGGACCATAGAGTGTGTTAAGGGCTTCATAAAACTGCTTATAGTCGTTCCTGTCCGCATATGCCTGTATTTCATCTGCTTTGGTGCTCAGCCACAATTCCCGCATTTTGCGCAGTCGGTTCTGTACTGTTCTGCGAGCGTTGATAAAGGCGGTCTTCTTTGCCGCTGAGGATGGATCATTTTGATATGCACGATGCAGGCGGTGCTTCTCAGCAAGTAAGGCCTGGATTTCTGCATCATTTTCATGAAACCAGTCTTGCCGCCTGCATGTGGAGGGCCCCAATACCTTCAATGCAGCTGTGTGGACAGTGTTGCGGAATCGCTCCCAGTCTTTCTCAGTGTCATCCTCAATACAAAGATCAGCAAGTTCATTCTCTAGGTCTTCCACTAGATTTTCAGTGATGCGGCTATTCTTCAGCTTCGACACGTTGATCCTTTTGAAAGCCTTACAGCCTTGTGATCATCTCTTCGGTATGATACGGAGCTTCATTTTGGATACTATGAGCCTATGATCCGTCCAACAGTCAGCGCCACACATAGCTTTTGTAACCCTCACATCTTGTCTATCCCTTCTCCTGATGATGACATAATCGATCAAATGCCAGTGCTTGGAACGGGGATGCATCCACAAAGTCCTGTTACGGGTAGGAAGGCGGAAGACCGTATTGCTGATCAGAAGGTCATGTGCTGCACAAGTTTTCAGCAGTAACAGACCATTGCTGTTACACTTTCCCACTCCATTTTTCCCAATGACTCCTTCCCAGGCTGCGGCATTGCATCCGACTCTTGCGTTAAAATCGCCAAGCAGAATCAGCTTGTCTGTGCGGTGCACTGACGATAGCAGAGTATCTAGTTCTTCGTAGAATTTATCCTTCACATCCTCTGTGTTGGTCATTGTAGGAGCATATGCGCTGATCAAAGTAGCTTGTTTTCCTTTTTGAAGCGGAAGCTGCATTGTCATGAGCCGGTCATTCATACCCTCCCATATTAACTATTCCAAGCAAATGTCCACTTACATGTTTTTCATGCCTTGCCTCATGACAATCTTTATTTCAGAAAGGTTGTTTGCATATAAAGTGTTTGGAAGTATATTACTGTATGAAGCCATGAAGACTATGGAGAAAAATTAGATACACAGCTCATAGTCTGTTTGTACCAGCAATTTTATTTCAGAGCATTTCCTCTATTAAAAATGTATTCTGGCAGCAGTGTATGATGTTGCAAATGTATAATACAGAGACTAAATGGAAAGAAATCAAATGCATCTTAACATTGTAGACTTTATTTAAAATTCCTCAAATCTGATTTCACAAGCCCCAGAGGATGAATTGATACACATTTTGCTCCAATGTTTTTGGTTTCAATGCATATAGTTAGTGTGCATCTAGAAGAATTTTTTTTTTTGGGTAGATATATCTATGTGATAAATTGAAAGACCATGTGACCACCACCTGCTCTCTGCTATTAATCTCTAATCTTATGAGAATATTATAATCTTATGAGAAGCTTCAAACAGACAAACTGTTATTTTGGGCGTTTAAGTTAACATCCCCATAAATGTTTCCTTCTCCCCTCTTCAAATAATGGAAAATTTCCCCAAAATTGGACCTGTCTAGGGCCTAAAAGGAGGAAGATTCTGTAACGGTTTGTTTCCAAAAAGAACTCATGACTGAAGTATAAAAAAATAGAACTAACATATTTTTTTATATGCTGTTAATTGGTTGAATGGAAGAGCCGACTCTATTGTATTGCCTTTTGTTTGTAATTTTGAATAAGTAGCAGGGTGCAAGCCTGTGCAAGTGTGATTTTTATTTATTCTAAAGAAATTAAAAAACATATTTAAAAGTTTTCTAAAACATTCCTTTAAAAAACAAACAAACAAACAAACAAAACACATAATGCAGGGTTTACATCGTTGCACTGGCTGTATATAGTTATGTTTATTTAACTGACTGATTTTGTTTTATTTAAGTCATTAGCTAGACAATTGTATAAAGTAATTTTAAAAAATTCCAGCTGCCCAGTCTGTGGTTCTATACTAATGTTTAAGGGAGATAATTATCAGCATCTTAAAGTTTCTTCCATAAAAGATGTCTTGGCTGCATGATATCAGTGAATTCATAGGCATGCTACAACAATGGAGAGAGAGATTAAAATGCAGTTTCTTCTGTCCTTCTTTTGGCTGTCTTTGGAAGGACTCTAAAGAAAAGTCTAAAACAGGGGTCGGCAACGTTCGGCATGCGGCTTGCCAGGGTAAGCACCCTGGCGGGCCGGGCCAGTTTATTTACCTGCTGACACGGCAGGTTCGGCCGATCGCAGCCCCCACTGGCCGCGGTTCGCCGTCCCGGGCCAATGGGGGCAGCGAGAAGCGGCGCGGGCGAGTGATGTGCTGGCCGCGGCTTCTCACCACTCCCATTGGCCCAGGACGGCAAACCGCGGCCAGTGGGGGCCGCGATCGGCCGAACCTGCCGCGTCAGCAGGTAAATAAACTGGCCCGGCCTGCCAGGGTGCTTACCCTGGCGAGCCGTGTGCCGAACGTTGCCGACTCCTGGTCTAAAAAGATTCCACGAGAGGCAAAATGTCATAAATAGGCTGAAAGCATGAAGAACATCTCTGCTGAATAGGGTTCTTATTTCTTCTCATGTCAACATGAGTCTTTAATACAAATCTAATATTATATAATCTATCAATCTATCTATGAATAACAAAGATTGCCAACATAAAACTTTAAAATGTGTTTTTCCACTGTGGAAAAATTAATACATTATAAAAGCACTGAAAATGCTGTTCGTATTAAAAATGGGATAAGTAGATATTTCTGAAATCATAATTTTCAGATTTTGAGCATTATATATTTTGTGCCAAGTTTTTCATACAATTTTTTCAGTAACCTCTCACCAAAATATCTGTCAAACCAAATTTGGCTCTCTTCAGTTTTGCAATTTAGGATTTATTTTTTTTTACAATTTTGGAGGCAGTATAATTGATGTAACCTCATAATTCCAGGTTTACATGCACTAATATAGTGACAACATGAAATGCTCATGCACAGGTCAAGAAGCCTGTCTGAATACTTCCTTCAACTCCTTAAAGGAATAGCATATGGTATTGTAGTATTGAATATCTGTTCTGTGTCTAAAGATTCATGTTACTTAGGTGTCCTTATATTGCTGAATATATTGTGTAGGTGTTAACAAATGTATCTGGAAAGCCTGTGTTGTTGTAATTTGTATTATAGCAGTACCTAGAGGCCACAACCAAAATTATGGCTCCATTGTGCTAGGCAGTCTTCATACACAAAGTAAAATACAGTCCCTGCCCCAAGGAGCTTCCAGTTGGAACATAGAAGACAAAGGAATGCACAGAGAGATGAAGTGACTTGCCTAATATCCACAAGAGAACAATGGCTGAACCCAGATCTCCTGATTCCCAAGCTAGTGCCCTATCTACTAGATCACACTACCTCTTTGCATGTTCAATATGCTAATTTTTTTTTCTATACATATTATCTTAAACATGCCTGCCTCTACCCAACGGGTGTTTCCTTCTTGAACCACATACAGTATGGCTTTCTTCCCCATCATTATTAATTTATGGCCAGATTCTCAAATTTTAAGGTCCATTTTTCCATATTAAGCAGTACATTAATATATACACTACAATCAAGTGCATGCAAAGCAGGTAACTGCATGTGCAGTTGGGTAGGGCAGTATGTCTTTAGCCTCTTGCATATACATTTACCTGATTTGTGCACACAAAACCAGGTATAGAATTCCCCAAGCAGCCTAAATAAATTCTAATGTTTCCTAGAGCAAGTAGAAATCAGAGACACTCACTGTAAGCAATGTACCATATGAATAGACTCATACCCATGAATCTTTGAGGTGCTACTTTGTCTGCTGGTATCTCCATCTGATAAACAAGTTGTATCATTTTTGAGGAAGGCATAAGGTAACTTACACTGGAGGATGAGCTTCACATAGGTGATTTCCTTTTTCCCAATTTGGCACTTTGCTTTACTTAACTTGATATGGGGTTTTTATCATATTTGCTGCAATACCTGATGTAGCCTTTCACTGTTCTAAAAACCTTGGCTGACATCTAGAACTGATTTTTTTTTTTTTTGCCTTGGGTATTCTGGAAATAATATCATCTATAGCTCTCACTGGGCACAGCTTACATCAGATTGCTCTGTTTGTGTCTTCAGGATACATTCCTTAGCATATATATGCCATCAGAGGGCTGTTAGATTCTATATAAATATGGTGAGATCCCTTTTATATAACCTGGTCTGTGAAAAACAACTCCATATTCACTGAGTATGTCAGATACATTACCTAACCCTCCCTGATGTCTTTTTTTCTTTTTTTGCATTCTTACACATGTGATGAGTCTTATCACTTGAAAAAAACATTCAGGCCCATGACTCAAACTCTGCATACTTGTACTGTGCTTTATACTGAGAGGCCAATGCACTTTTCCTGTACTGATTCATTTTATAATCCTCAGAAGCACACTTTTTGCCATTATCTGAATAGGGAAACCAATCACCGTTTTTAATGCAGCTTTTGAAATGATGCTAGACTATTTAAAAATGATACATGTGAGTTATTAATGATAAATAAGTCACAGTCCATGCTTTGATTGTCACCTTTTTATTTTGTCTGTCAGAGCACCAACAAAGAATTTTACATTGAGCTGTGATCTACATCGTTGTCTTGTTCTAGTTAGTCCTTTTATGTACGCCAATATAATCTGCTGGCTGCAGTGCCCTGCACTTTTCACACTTTGTATGACATAATTTGCAAGATGATTAGGTTTTGCTTGCTCTATTTGTGCTAGACACTTGCTTTTTCTATGTCAGCTGCCAAGCCTAGTACAGATTACTGAATATATGCAGACTTTTATGCTTTGTTTAACTTGTTTGTGTCTGCTGCTTTGCATTGGATTTCATTGCATATCCTGTCAGCTCATTCCAGACCTTTGAGCTGTGCCATGCTTGCTGCTTTAGGTGTGCCAGTATCAACTTCTTGGGGTAGCATGTTCTCCAAGTAGCTTTGCACTTACTTTTTCAAATTAATTATCCTCCAATAATTCTGTCTCTAATTAAACTGTCTGCAAGCTGTTCACATTTAACTCCACTGCACAGGGATCAGTTGATCAACCATTTCCTTTCCATTAAATTTTCCCTGTGTGGAAAAATGTTACTGCAGTATTGCTGATACTTGTCAGTGACATTTATCATATCAATGTATATCTGAATTTATCTTGTTATCTCCCTGATCTCACTGCAAGGAATTAGGAAATTGTAGCACTGCTGAGGTATCTGATTTTTGAATGAGTCTACTAGGATAGACAAATTTGTCAAATCTTTGCAGTCCATACTTTCAAGTTTTCAGACACCTTCCCTTCAATATTAAGCGTTCGGGGTGGCTTTAATTAATTATAATTTGTTTACATTACTCATGAAAGAATTGTAACAACTCTTTTACTACTTAGACTTACTGGGACAAACGGGGGTTAGTTCAGAGCAAAATGTGACCTACTGTTGGTTTGAACTTGTTAACTGGGATAAGGAATCTATGTTTTTGCTTCTAGCTGAAGGTTTCACACTTAGGCCCCAAATGTAAACTTTGATGCCTAGAGTGAGAGGCACCCTTATCCATGGGTCAGCAATTCAAACCCTGCTAATGCAGCAGAGCTGAACTACTGCAGCTGTGCCCCTATCAGTTCTCCTGTGTAGCTGCTCTATACCAGCGGGAGAGAGTTCTCCCATTGGCATAATTAAAGCACCACCAATGAGCCGCGGTAGCTATGTCAGTGGGAGAGCGTCTCCCGCCGACATAGCACTGTCCACATCGGCACTTTTGTCGGTGAAACTTATGTCAGTCAGGAGTGTGTTTTTTCACACTCCTGAACTACAAAAGATTTGCCGACAAATGTGATAGTGTAGACAAAGTCTAAGTCACCTGTAGACTAGACTACTGTAGACTTTGTGTCTGCACACAGTCTGAGGACTTGTCTTAACAAATACTTAGGGCGTGGCAAGCCAGGGTGTGAATGTACAGCACGTTAGTCACATGCACACTAAGTTAATGTAAGGACCCTGCTACTGTACACTAAAAGTTCTGTAGTGCAGTAGTTCTCAACCAGAGGTCTGGGGCCCCCTGGGGGGGCTGTGGGCAGGTTTCAGGGGGTCCGCCAAGCATGGCCGGTGTTAGACTCGCTAGGGCCCTGGGCAGAAAGCCAAAGCCCCACTGTGCAGGACTGCAACCTGGGTCCCTGAGCCCAATCACCCGTAGCGGAAGCTGAAGCCTGAGCAACTTAGCGTCACGATGTCCCCTGTGGTGTGGGGCCAGAGGCATTGCCCTGCTTGCTAGCCCTTAATGCTGGCCCTGGCTTTTATATGCAGGAAAACACTTGTGGCGTAGCTGGGCCATGGAGTTTTTATACCATGTTGTGGGGGCATCAGAAAGAAAAAGGTTGAGAACCTGTGCTGTAGTGCACTTTGACATACAACTGTTTCAAACCGCAGTGTGGATGTACTTACTGAATCTGTAGACAAGCCCTCACACTGCTGCAGAATGTGGCTGCCGGCCTGGTAGGAAATGTATAACAGCAACAATCCAAGAGCGGAACTGTTTGCCAGTGAGTTTCTGGGTGGGGTTTCAGGTACTACTTGAATCTATAAAGCCTTAAGTGTTTTGGGTCCTAGTTACCTGAGGACCCACCTGTCTCCCTGTGACACACTGCCACAGGTAAGATCAGAGGTGGTATTTAGGGAATAAAGGATCCTTGATTTGGGAATTTTCTTCTTTCCTTGCTCCATCAGAATCCAGATTTGTTAACCTTCTGAAGATTCTGCAAAGTCCACCATTTCTTTTTTTCTTCTCACTCAAGAATATAGTTAGGCTACTGGACTATACATGGAGATAAATGGGTGAGTTAGGTGAATTCATGAGCTATGGTTGTGCAGAACAGCTTTAGCACCTGTAGAAAAATAAATGGAAAATTTGTATGTGAAAAAAATGCGGAACTACAGTTTTATAGTGAAACATTCTGATTTCTTTATTACCTTGTGAATTTTCAGAGCTATCTATTGCTCTGCATTGTCAAAAAGCTGAATTAATCCATGGACTAACTTTCAGAGGTCCTGAGGAAAAATAGCCCCCATTGACTTAAATTGACTTAAATCAGAAGGTAGTAAAAGAAGCTTTGTTTCTGGCACCATCACATATTTGGCTTTAAAATATGACCATGCCAAAATGGTGACATTAACTAGTCAGCTCAAACTAGCAGTACCATTTAATATGAGAATGGTGACATAAGCCTCATAAAGCAAAGAAATATTTATATATCATCACAATTACTTGACACATTTGCAGAAAGATTCTTGATTTAATACCAACTTGCACTATCCATGATTCTGGGGTATCTCAAGTTTCTTCTTCACAATATGCTGGATTACCTCTGATATTTCTTGTTCTATTAGCTTACTTTTTCCTCCAGCTCAGTTCCAAACTTTGGTTCTTGCCTAATATACTTATTTGTTTTCTTCCTTTCTCAGTGAATATACATAGTTTCACCATAGTTAATCCTGCTGAGGCCATCTTTTGGCTCTTTTCATTGCATTTATGTTTTATAATTCTACAATAATTTGACAGTTTAATTTTCCACATTCTGTAAATTGTCCTAGATATTTCCTTTTATTTTGACAGTAGGTGTGAAACTGATTTCACAAAAAAGGTTTTGTGAGGTTGTTTTAGACTTGAAATCAGTTTCACATCTTTTTCACACCTACTGTCAGAATACAGTATTCTGAATACAGAATATTGCTGGCTACAAAAGTCCCATGTGAATGCCTGTTTTCACTTTCTGGTGACATTGTGAATAAGAAGCGGGCAGCATTATCTCCCGTAAATGTAAACAGACTTGTTTGTCTTAATGATTGCACTTAATGAAGTAGGACTGAGGGGACTTGTAGACTCTAAAGTTTTGCATTGTTTTGTTTTTAAGTGCAGTTATGTAACAAAAAAAATTGACATTTGTAAATTGCACTTTCACGATGAAGAAATTGCACTACAGTACTTGTATGAGGTGAATAGAAAAATACTGAGTATTTTTGTTTATTATTATTACAGTGCAAATATTTGTAATAAAAAATAATAATATAAAGTGAACAGTGTTCACTTTGTATTCTGTGTTGTATTATCAATATATTTGAAAATGTAGAAAAAATATTTAACACATTTCAATTGATATTCTATTGTTTAACAGTGTGATTAAAACTGTGATTAATCATGATTAATTTTTTAAATTATGATTCATTTTTTGAGTTAATCGTGGACATTAACTGTGATTAATTGAGAGCTCTTAATTTCATTAAGCAATTATTCTAGGTATAAATTAGTCCATTAGGAATCCTGGAACTTGCAGGTATAAGTGGGAGGGAAAAAATTGTTCTAGCTATTGCAGTAAGTGATCACAAACTTAAAATTAAAATTAAGATTCTTAAAATCTACCATTAATTTTGCATGAAATTTCCATTAACTTTACCAAGCAGAATATATATACAAATGTATAATTCAAAATAAAGAGAAAGCTCAGTTGTTTGATGGAATAATAGATTGGGAAGTGGAAAGAGTAAATCTGGTCTTGAAAAACAGACCCAGATTAAAATTAGGTTATAAAGGGAATAATGTAACTGATTTCAAATATAGCATAGATTAGTCAATTAAAAAAAATTAATCTACAAGTGCTAAGTTTATTAGTACAATATAAAACGTGGCAGAGAATATTCTTTTGTTACTTTGGTGGTAGCTCAAACTGTAATGATTTGGAAAGGTAATGAGTTTAAGTATATTTTTGTTTGAAAACTCCATACTAAGAACATGTGAGATCAGATTTTGGCAAGCTTGGGAGGCTGGACAGCTTGTCACTAATGAGTAGGTTAAATAAAATCTTCCCTCAGCAGTAACAGCTTCTAATAACTATTTCACAGTAAATCCGAGTTTCACTCTAAAGTTATGTGATAAATCACTCAGTAAACCATTGAGTATGATAATAGATACTCCATAAATTCCTTAATATTGTATGATACATCATGAAAATTCACAATAAAATAGCACAATAAGTTCCAATGTGTTGCCTAGTAAATCTAGGAGTTTCACGAGTTATATAATAAACTATGTTATATCTGCTGTTTTAATGGGGTACCTGTCAGTTCAGGATAACATCAAGTGAATGTCCCTCCTTCCCTCTCATAGATTCCACCATAGCAAGGAGTGAGTACTGCTATTTCATGTTTCCTTTTGGAAAACATCAACACTTAGAAGATAATGTAATACACAGATAATCACATTGCACCTCTGTAGCATCATTCATGATACAAGTAATAGTGCTTTACACAAGATCAAACTAGTTACTTTTAAAAGTTAGCAAAAGGCAACCTAACTGAACTGCAAAGGCTGTGAGGAAAGCAAATTCCTGACAGGCCAAATAAGGAAAAAATTGCACTAGGTCCTCAGATCTGTCAGCTATGTTAGAACAGGTGAAGCAGCTCCCACAGATTTTGTGGACTGAGGCAATGGGATATGAATATCTTTTGTACACAAGGTAATCTTAAAATCAAAACTCAGCTTCCATTAAAGCAGCGGCATTCTTTCAGAAGGAATAATGGACTCCTTGATCTCCCATGAGTAGTATGAAATTGTAGGGCTTCTTCCACAATTGTACATAATGAAAGAAAATAGTCAGGACTGAGCAGGTTAGATTACAGTTCGCTACCATAATATGGCAGGGTTGTAAAAGTTATTGCTACTAGGATGGCAGGATAATGTCTTGCCAGTATTGGTTATGACATTTTAAACAAAGCTTGGGTGTTAAATATGAGCTGATGTTTGCAAGCAATAAACTAATACCAAGGGAAATATATGAGGACAGAGATTTCCAGACACTGGGGCTGGACGGAACTGTCTGTAAGGCTGGTCATCTAGTCCAGTCCTTGCACAATTTCATAAGTTCACTACATGTTCTATCTACACTGGTAATGAAAAAAATCTATTGATGCTACCTCAGTGACTCTTCTACTTAACTGCCATTTACAGTTAATTCTTTGCTAATACCTAATAAGTTTTTCCTAGTTCAGATTTCTAGTTTTAGACTGGCACACTTAAGATTGCATAAGACTATCCATATATTTTCCATATCACATCTCAGTCATTTATAGATCATTATCACATCTCCTCTTTGCTACCACTTTTCAAAGATGTGTATATTTAGTTCCTTCTGTTTTCTTTCAAATGATACACTTTTCATCTCTAAAAGTGCCCAGGGCATGGACACAGAGAATGCAACATTTGAGAATCACAACACTAGAGCTGAGATACTCCAGGTGCAGATTTGTCAGGGTTATCAGAAGACAAACTTAAGGAGGAATCCTATTGTATCTCAAGGAAAGAAAGGAAAGAAGGAAAGTTAATGTGAATAGTTCTAGGAACATCAAAGAAGGTCATCTTTGTCTTCAGAAAATGACAGTGTTCTTCCAAGCCAATTTCTGATATGACTTAAATCTATAATAATATCTATTAAACAGTGGAGAAATTCAATTTGGAAATAAAATTTTGTCCCACTTGATCAGAACAATTGATAAATCTATGCAAGGAGAAATTTTCACCTGAGTTTTACAAGAGATGGCCTAGTTTTAGTAACAGCATTTGTCTTATCAAGTTTCTTATTTGACTTTCAAACCATAATAAAAGAGAGGTAATCATGCACCCAGTGAGAGTAATTGCAGGGTATAGAGAAACCAGCAGATATACTTTGGTGTCATCTGCATCTACATGATACAGGAGAGTAAGTATTAATGTATATTAATGCAGGAGAGAATTAATCTCAAGTGAGCACCCTAGTATGCTAAAATTCCTAAACCTGGATTAGAAATATGGGAAACACAAAGACATGAATGGTTTAGTCTGAGAGATATTCAACATCTTTATTAATTATCTGGATGATGGGATGGATTACACCCTCAGCAAGTTCGCAGATGGCACTAAGCTGTGGGGGAGAGGTAGATACGCTGGAGGGTAGGGATATGGTCCAGAGTGACCTAGACAAATTGGAGAATTGGGCCAAAAGAAATCCGATGAGGTTCAACAAGGAAAAGTGCAGAGTCCTGCACTTAGGACGGAAGAATCCCATGCACCGCTACAGGCTGGGGACCGACTGGCTAAGCAGCAGTTCTGCAGAAAAGGGGATTACAGTGGGGATTACAGTGGATGAGAAGCTGGATATGAGTCAGCAGTGTGCTCTTGTTGCCAAGAAGGCTAATGGTATATTGGGCTGCATTAGTAGGAGCATTGCCAGCAGATAGAGGGAAGTGATTATTCCCCTCTATTCGGCACTGGTGAGGCCACATGTGGAGTATTGCATCCAGTTTTGGATCCCCCACTACAGAAAGGATGTGGACAAATTGGACAGAGTCCAGCGGAGGATTACAAAAATGATCAGGGGGCTAGAGCACATGATTTATGAGGAGAGGCTGAGGGAACTGGGCTTGTTTAGTCTGCAGAAGAGAAGAGTGAGGGGGGATTTGATAGCAGCCTTCAACTACCTGAAGGGGGGTTCCAAAGAGGATGGAGCTCAGCTGTTCTCAGTGGTGTCAGATGACAGAACAAGGAGTAATGGTCTCAAGTTGCAGTGGGAGAGGTCTAGGTTGGATATTAGGAAACACCATTTCACTAGGAGGGTGGTGAAGCATTGGAATGGGTTACCTAGGGAGGTGGTGGAATCTCTATCCTGAGAGGTTTTTAAGGCCCGGCCTGACAAAGCCCTGGATGGGATGAATTATTTGGTGTTGGTCCTGCTTTGAGCAGGGCGTTGGACTAGATGACCTCCTGAGGTCTCTTCCAACCCTAATCTTCTATGATTCTATGCTTTTGTTGTATTTGTAATGCCTAATTTGTCATGTTTTATAACTGAATTAAGTAAAACCTTTTTAACATAGGAAAAAATGGTTTTAGTATTTTATTCAAAAAGTTATAGCATGTTGAATAATTCAGCAGAAATATAGGTATTTTATAGCACTGAAATATCTACAAATACATAAAAGGAGACATTTTCATATAGGACCCCATCTGTTAAATACTGTACCCTTAAGTTTAGTTTTGATTGTGAACTGAGATTTTGTGGTTTATAGACTTTTTTTCTTATTTTGTTGTCTATTTTTGGAAAAGCATGTTTTCCACTGTCTTGGATGATGCATCACATTACATTGTTCTGTCACATCCATTCAAACAATAGCCTATGACAGCTGCAACCTGATGTGACTTATAACAAAGCAGTGACTAAAAAGTTTAGAAAAAAATAGTTTTGTGTTAAACACAGTTTGGGGAAATAGTTTCACATGATTTAATGTCTTAGCAGTGCTAGTTGTGCTACAGACCAAGGGCTAAATTTTGTTTTCAATTACATTCTAGTAAAAAAGAACAGAACCTTTTCCCAGAAGTGAGCTAACAGGTGTAAGGTGTAAAATCCTGCCCCTACTGAAGTCAATGGGAGTTTTCATATTGAATTAATAGGACCAGGATTTTTGCCATGGAGTTTAAGAGGTCCAGAGATGAAGGCTCTCAGAAGCTCTAGGAATAATCACTACAGGGACTCCAGCATGGTTAGAATTACCAAAAGGAAATGTAAAAGGAGTACTTGCAGGGCTTATTCAACTGCTACAGGGGTTCTTGACGAAACTTTCCCTTTACTTAGAACTTCTAGCTTTCAAATTACTATAGGTAAGTTGTGATGGGCACGCTCACCTCTCGTGAGCACCTTCTGTCAGCTGTTGTCCTTGTTAGGTGGATCTTCTGTGGCTCAACCCTCCAGCCATGTCACACACAGTCAAACTCATAAAGGAACCCCTTCCAGGGTAACACAGTCCAAAAAATTTTTGTCCCTCTTTGGAGTCTTCAGTCCTGTCTCTAAGCCTGTTTAAATTCTAGCTCTTTTCTTGGGCTTTTAGTAATGAGCCTTATTACCTTCTTGGGGCTTATGACATTTCCCCAGTGATCGGTGGGGACACCCGGGCCTGTCCACCACTCTGGGACACTACAAATATCAACCACATGCTGCTTTATTTAATAGTTACTGCTGCTGCAGTCCCTGGGCTGCTTCCCACTCTGTCCCATCATCTTCTTGGATTCTCTGTCTGTTCCCTGTTTGAGCAGGGCATCTCCCATGCCTCCTTGTGTGGAGAGTTTCTCCATCTCTTTCCTGACTTCTCATGGTCTTCTCTTAGGCCTTATTGCCACAAGAGTTTGTAACAGTCTCTGTACACAATTCTCTCTCCCAGGCCTCTGTGCTTGGAGAACTTCCCAGTCCTATCCCTGCTTGAGCAGAGTTTCTCCCGAGTCTCTTTACCTATGGAGTTTCATAGAATCATAGAATCATAAAATATCAGGGTTGGAAGGGACCTCAGGAGGTCATCTAGTCCAACCCCCTGCTCAAAGCAGGACCAATTCCCAACTAAATCATCCCAGCCAGGGCTTTGTCAAGCCAGGCCTTAAAAACCTCCAAGAAAGGAGATTCCACCGCCTCCCTAGGTAAAGCATTCCAGTGCTTCACCACCCTCCTAGTGAAATAGTGTTTCCTAATATCCAACCTAGACCTCCCGCACTGCAACTTCAGACCATTGCTCCTTGTTCTGTCATCTGCCACCACTGAGAACAGCCGAGCTCCATCCTCTTTGGAACCCCCACTCAGGTAGTTGAAAGCTGCTATCAAATCCCCCCTCATTCTTCTCTTCTGGAGACTAAACAATCCCAGTTCCCTCAGCCTCTCCTCATAAGTCATGTGCTCCAGACCCCTAATCATTTTTGTTGCCCTCCGCTGGACTCTTTCCAATATTTCCACATCCTTCTTGTAGTGTGGGGCCCAAAACTGGACACAGTACTCCAGATGAGGCCTCACCAATGTCGCATAAAGAGGAACGATCACGTCCCTAGATCTGCTTGCAATGCCCCTACTTATACAGCCCAAAATGCCATTAGCCTTCTTGGCAACAAGAGCACACTGTTGACTCATATCCAGCTTCTCATCCACTGTGACCCCTAGGTCCTTTTCTGCAGAACTGCTACCTAGCCATTCGGTCCCTAGTCTGTAGCAGTGCATAGGATTCTTCCGTCCTAAGTGCAGGACTCTGCACTTGTCCTTGTTGAACCTCATCAGGTTTCTTTTGGCCCAATCCTCCAATTTGTCTAGGTCCCTCTGTATCTGATCCCTACCCTCCAGCGTATCTACCACGCCTCCCAGTTTAGTGTCATCTGCAAACTTGCTGAGAGTGCAGTCCACACCATCCTCCAGATCATTAATAAAGATATTAAACAAAACCAGCCCCAGGACCGATCCTTGGGGCACTCCGCTTGAAACCGGCTGCCAACTAGACATGGAGCCATTGATCACTACCCGTTGAGCCCGATGATCTAGCCAGCTTTCTATCCACCTTACAGTCCATTCATCCAACCCATACTTCTTTAACTTGGCGGCAAGAATACTGTGGGAGACCGTATCAAAAGCTTTGCTAAAGTCAAGGAATAACACATCCACTGCTTTCCCTTCATCCACAGAGCCAGTTATCTCCTCATAGAAGGCAATTAGGTTAGTCAGGCACGACTTCCCCTTGGTGAATCCATGCTGACTGTTCCTGATCACTTTCCTCTCCTCTAAGTGTTTCATAATTGATTCCTTGAGGACCTGCTCCATGATTTTTCCAGGGACTGAGGTGAGGCTGACTGTCCTGTAGTTCCCCAGATCCTCCTTCTTCCCTTTTTTAAAGATGAGCACTACATTAGCCTTTTTCCAGTCATCCGGGACCTCCCCCGATCGCCATGAGTTTTCAAAGATGATGGCCAATGGCTCCGCAATCACATCCGCCAACTCCTTTAGCACCCTCGAATGCAGCGCATCCGGCCCCATGGATTTGTGCTCATCCAGTTTTTCTAAATAGTTCCGAACTACTTCTTTCTTCACGGAGGGCTGGTCACCTCCTCCCCATACTGTGCTGCCCAGTCCAGCAGTCTGGGAGCTGACCTTGTTTGTGAAGACAGAGGCAAAAAAAAGCATTGAGAGCATTGAGTACATTCGCTTTTTCCACATCCTCTGTCACTAGGTTGCCTCCCTCATTCAGTAAGGGGCCCACACTTTCCTTGACTTTCTTCTTGTTGCTAACATACCTGAAGAAACCCTTCTTGTTACTCTTAACATCTCTTGCTAGCTGCAACTCCAAGTGCGATTTGGCCTTCCTGATTTCACTCTTGCATGCCTGAGCAATATTTTTATACTCCTCCCTGGTCATTTGTCCAATCTTCCACTTCTTGTAAGCTTCTTTTTTTCGTTTAAGGTCAGCAATGATTTCACTGTTAAGTCAAGCTGGTCGCCTGCCATATTTACTATTCTTTCTACACGTCGGGATGGTTTGTTCCTGCAACCACAATAAGGATTCTTTAAAATACAGCCAGCTCTCCTGGACCCCTTTGC
>NW_020664372.1:15702561-15806712 GCF_002925995.2 Terrapene triunguis
CACCTTGTCTCTATAATATCCTGTGATCAACACGGCTACAACAACACTGAGTAAAACAAGCTTTTTTTGGCATGAGAATCTGAGTGAGCCATCCACTGATACCATGTACACAAGCAAACATCAATAAGATGTAATAAGAAAAATAACATATCCTTATTCTACATTCCCCCCCCACGAAGGGCAAAAGAATGTTATTCTTAAATTCAAAGTCTATTCCACCTACATCATTTCAATAAGAATAAATTGACATTTCCTGTAAAGTTTGATTTTTCTATAGCCAAACACAAGAGGTGAAAGTATGGTTTCATTTATTTCAATTTGGCCAAGATTTCATCCTGGCTATGTTCTCCTTAGAAAAGCAGTAAAAATGAGTATCAAGACATACTCCCTTCCTTTTACCTACTTCATATTTTGAAAGATTCAAATCTTTACAAAAGTAAACATGACATCTCTGTTGTACTAGTTTTATCCGTTTGTTCATTCTCTCTGTTAGTAAGGACATTGTGGCATCTGTCTCAAAATTAATTTTAGTGATCCAACTCTTACTTTAATATAATTGTGTTTGTTTTCTAGGAGGCCAAAGGTGTGTTCCATAAACTTATTGTGTCTTTTCGGTAGCTATAAATGTAACTGGATTCTCTTTGAGTGGTTGGCACTAAATTGGGTTACTATAGATGCAATGATATAATAGGATGATTATGTTTTTCCATTTTGTTAAATGATAACTTATGGAATTTTAAAAACCTTTTCTTATTACTGTTAATGCTGTTTTCCATTTTTGTTACTGCAAATTCTAAGAACAAGAACCTTTCTGAAAATTCTAAAACTACAGGAGAATAGAAGAATAACACTTCTGAATTTTTGGAAACATCCACTTGCTCTCCCATTGAAAGTGAAACTGTAAGAGTTATACATTGAACATGTGTTACGGAGAGCAGTTTGAGTGGTCAGGAAAAGTGAGACATTTATTTTACCCTAGATTAAATTTCTGGTCACCCCCTGCATCCTACAAGATGGGAAGGGGTGCCCAGAAACGCACTGGGAAGTTTTATCCCTGTTTCTAACTAGCACCCTTTTCAGATTATAGCTTCTAAAAGGGAATATTAATTAGTTATAAAATAATTTTTAAATGGGTCCATTATGGAATTGAGCACTTTTTAAAATAGATTCACAGTGTTTAAACTGTTCTACAGGATTACCAAGGGAATTTATGCTCAATCCTTTTCAAAGTAACTCTCTTCTAGGTTGCAGTCCCCCATTTTATGTGTGAGACTTGATTTCTTTTTTCCTAGATGTCTGACGTTGGATTAGACTATGTTAAAATGCATAGTGTTCAAATTATCCCATATTACCAAGAAATCTAGGTCAGTCTGCAAAACTGATGCCTATTATTGTTTACCACTTCACTAATTTTCATTGACATCTTGGCTTCCCTTATCAATTGTTTGCATTTCCTAACTGCCACTTTGTAATTGTAACTATCATCACACCGACTTTTATGTATTGTTTATTGATGCCTACACTTCCCCTCTTAACCTGGATGTTTTTTAACCAAAGAATCCATCCCTCAATAACGTGAAATTGTGTATGGGGAGATTTCCAGTATTTAATAAAGAATCCTTAAACAATTCCGATTTTATCATTCACATGTTTACGTTGCTTCTCTCCATCTCAGAATGGGGGAAATTTGTTAAGACCTGCAGGAGGATGGTAAACTTTTGTGAGAGGGAAGGGCTTCTCTGCCTCCCAATTCCCACCTTGGCAAGGTCAAGGAAGCCAGTTGTCTCACATGATTTCATGCTCAATTAAAAAGTCTTCATAGGGACCCAGGGTACATCTTGACCTCCCTGCCTGTAGCTGAGGCATATTGAGCTGTGTTACCAGGATGCTGTGGGTCAGACCAATTAACTGTACATACTATTTCCACTTTACTCAGCACTGATAAGGCCTCAGCTGGAGTACTGTGTCCAGTTCTGGGCACCAAAACTCTGGGAAAGACAGTATAAATTTGAGAAAATCCAGAAGAGACCAACAAAAGTGACTAAAGGTCTAGAAATCGTGACCTATTGGGAAAGATTGAAAAAAATGGGTTTGTTTAGCCTGGAAAAGAGGACATTATAATAATCTTCAAATATATAAAAGGTATTTATAAAGAGGCGGGAGATACATTGTCATTCTTATGCACTGAGGACAGGGCAAGAAGTAATGGGCTTAAATTGCAACAAGGGAAATTCAGGTTAGAGATTAGGAAAAACTTCCTAACTCTAAAGATAGTTAAGCACTGGAATAAATTATCTAGGGAAGTGGTGGAATCTCATAACTGGAGATTTTTAAGAACAGGTTAGACAAATTCCTCTCGGGGATGGTCTTGATAATACATAGTCCTGCCTCAGTGCAAGGGACAGGACTAGATGACATATCAAGGTCCCTTCCAGTCCTACATTTCTGTGATTTTATGTGTCCATGCATACGGTTGTGTCATAATCTCCTATTGGCCATATCTAAAACCCAGAAGCACATGTCTGGTAGCAAGTAGAGGGCGAGTAAACTAGCACCTCTGAGGGGTGTGCGTAAGTACACATCTTAGATTGTGCCATGACCCTATACCCATGAAAGTTTGCAGTGTAGATGGGGATAATAGGTGTGTACCAGGTCTCGAGTTTCAGTAGTCCCCCACCCAGGTTCAGAAATATCCAAAGTCCCAAGGATACAAAAGAGGGATGGGGAAAGTGCAGTTACTGTTACATGCTTACAGAAAGCTCTAATAATTTTGAACACAACAAAACTCTAAATCACAGAAAAGTGGTAGATGAATGTGTTTATGGCTTAGTTCACATGCAGAAAATCAAAACACAATTGCAGTAACAACAGAGGCAGTGATATCATCCCACACTATCCTGGGTGTAGATGGCTCCTCCTTCCCTCCACGTCCCAGAAACCTTAACCGATTTCAACCATAGCAGTATCAGTAATCTATAACAGCTGCAAAGTGTCATTGACAATGATTTAAAAAATATGAACGCGTATACCACACACACACAACTCCCAAACAAATCTTCATATGATTGTTAAAGATCAAGTGCTCCCTGTAACAGAATTTTGTGAGTAAGTGTGAATAGTGAAGACAAAAACATTGCTCAATGACTGCATTTCAATTTAGCCACCACCCTCCACAGTACAAACTCAACCCCAACGTGATAATCCCATTATAATTGTCTTTAATGTGTGCAATGTGACAGGAACAAATCACTAACGACCTTTGGCTATAGGGAACAACATCCTAACAAAGCCACCACAAAAGCATGTGCTACTGTGCCGTCATGTGTATTTCCAGTAGCTGCACAGGGTGTGAAAGTGTCTGTCATCCTCTACCCTCCTGCTGTGGCAAGGTCTGTGAACATCTGGCATCTCTGATTTCCCTTGCCTGCTGGACAAGGACAAGTGTACATGTGGGTGGTATCTGGCTGCCTGTACAGAGGTTGTAAACCAGACTTGTCCTGAGCCCACTCGGGATGGAAGCACTCTCCTTTACCCTCACAAACATGATAAAGTGTGAAGAGTATACAAATGGCATTTGCCAAATTGGCATCCACATGGGTGAGTAGGCAGCAGCAACAAGATTTCAGTCTACAAAAAGGCACACTCCACAACCATGCGGCCCATCAGGGTAATAGCTGGCGGGTAGTGAGACATTTTGATTACATTGACCATCCGCAGGCACTAGCCCCAGCGACTGACAGTGGCCAGGATTCACTTGCTGTCCACCGCTTCCCGCAGCTCCCATTGGCCAGTGAACAGTGGCCACTGGGAGCTACAGGGGGGCTGTGCCTGAGGATGGTCAACGTAAACAAAATGTCTCACGGCCCGCCAGCATATTACCCTGATGGGCCATGTCTGGAAGTTTGTCAACCCCTGCTCCTAGGCCATCAGTTATGTGGATGACACCTAACTCTGCACCTATTTTGACTCATTCTCTGATCCACAGATCTGCAACCTTTGGCATGCAGCTCGCCAGGGTAAGCACCCTGGCGGTCCGGGCCGGTTTGTTTACCTGCCACAGCCGCAGGTTCAGCTGATCGCAGCTCCCACTGGCTGCGGTTCACTGCTCCAGGCCAATGGGGTCTGCAGGAAGCAGCGGCCAGCACATCCCTTGGCACGTGCCGCTTCCCGCAGCCCCCATTGGACTGGCGTGGCGAACTGCGGCCAGTGGGAGCCACGATCGGCCGAAACTGTAGCCGTGGCAGGTAAACAAACCATCCCGGCCCGCCAGAGTGCTTATCCTGGCGAGCCGCGTGCCAAAGGTTGCCGATCCCTGCTCTGATCCCTCTATCTGCTTTATTTCACTTTGTCAGATTACCACTATATATTCTTTTAACTTAATGCTTTAAAGGAAGAAGTTCTCTTTCAAGCTAAAATGCCCACTTTATCCGTTTCTACCTCCAGTCTAATTTGTTCAAGATATTTTGGTCTTGATTCTCTTTTCACTTTCCCAAGATTCACACTTTTTTATTTCCTCCTCTTCAATAGAGTTATTCCTGCTTTAGATCAAGAAAATGGAACAGAGAATCTGTCCCTTTATTTGCTCTCAACATCAGAAATCTAGGAGTCATGATTGTTCTTTAATTTGCTTTAATATCTAATATTTCTTTAATAACTAATTTAATATATAATGAATTAATATATCTACGGTATCTAATATTTGATTTATATAATCTCCCTTGTGTGCTTCCCATACTCCCTAATGTGTCCATTGCACCAGGTCTTCTCTGGGGCCTGCAGCACTTCCCAGAATCTCCTCCTACCTCCAGCCTTGACCCTGGCATCCTCCCTCCTACCCTTACATCAGGGCTTGTGAGGAATTCCTCAGATGATGCTTTCATTCTAAATTGGTGTAGCATACACATAAAGAAGAAGTTGAACCAACTTTGCAAATTACATTATTTTATACTGCCTCTAGGCCAATTTGCATTCTCTTTGATTCATGGCCACTGAAAAAACATAATTTCTAACGCATGACATATTATATATGAATATAATGCACTGACTCTCAGTGCAAAAGAGTCTGAAGTTGATTCAGTATATACACTGAAGGAGCAGAAATAGAGTGTAGCAAGAAAGTCAGCTGGAAGGAGGATATAAGAAAATGTAAGTTAATGTAAGCCAGTCACCTCTGCTTTAACTTTTTGCACTGAATGCTGGCTGTTGGCATATATGTTACATAAACTGAGGCTACGTCTTCACTACGGGGGGAGGGGGTCGATTTAAGATACGCAAATTCAGCTACACGAATAGCGTAGCTGAATTCGACGTATCCGAGCCGACTTACCTTGCTGTGAGGACAGCGGCAAATTGACCTCCGCGGTTCCTCCGTCGACGGCGCTTACTCCTACCTGCACTGGTGGAGTACAAGCGTCGATTCGGGGATCGATTGTCGCGCCCCGACGAGATGCGATAATTCGATAACTGAGAGATCGATTTCTACCCGCCGATTCAGGCGGGTAGTGAAGATGTAGCCTTAGACAACTTTATATGCCCTTACACATGTCATTAGTATGTAGATCTAAAGCAGAGGTCCCCAAATAGGGTGGTATGGAGGAACACTTAGGGGGGCACGGTGGGGGCTGGAAGAGAGGGCCACCCAGCCCTGCGCTGCTCCCAACTCTGCTTGGGCCCACCCCCAGCCACCGTCCTGCCTCCCAGCCCCACACTTGGTGTCTCCCCCACCCTTAGCCCCCAACCGTGGCCTGGCTGTGGCACTTCATCTGGCCCCGGCTTCCTGGGGCAAGGGGGGGGGCATGGACAGGGATAAGGACAGGCACAACCCTCAAAAGTTTGGGACCCACTGGTCTCAAGGATTTCTCAAACACAAAATTGCACACTGGGGGGAGGGATAGCTCAGTGGTTTGAGCATTGGCCTGCTAAACCCAGGGTTATGAGTTCAATCCTTGAGGGGGCCACTTAGGGATCTGGGGCAAAATTGGTCCTGCTAGTGAAGGCAGGGGGCTGGACTCAATGACCTTTCAGGGTCCCTTCCAGCTCTAAGAGATAGGTATATCTCTATATATTATCACTTCTGCATATAAGGGCTATATCCACAAAGGGGATTCAGATTCAGTGTTGCAACACCTAACTTTTAGGTGTCCTGCAACCCAAAGAATCCACAGTCCCAAGGTAGGAGCCCTGGTTTCCTATACCATGGCCAGAGTTGGGTACTTAAGACAACAATTCACAAATGCCAGTGGGCTAAGCAGCTAGCTGCCTAAGTTAGTCAATAGGAAACACCGAGTAAGGTGACTATCTACACTTAGGATTCATAGCAATGGATCATCTCCTGGAGTTAGGCATTTAAGCCAAGCTAACCCTTTCTCATAAAAAAAAAAATGTGATGGTGAAACCATCTCCTCCCATATATGGAATGGCCTAGTGTTTAAAACACTCACCCTGGCTGTGGGAGACCAGGATTCCAATTCCCACTCTGCCTGATTTAGAGGATGGACTTAAATCCAAGTGCACTATAGAAGGGCTTGTGGGTCTCTCTCGATCTTTTCTGTTAAAACCGTCCTACTTTATATCAAAAAATTAAATATTGGGCCATAAAAAGTAAGAATGCACTAATCACCAGATTGTAGTCACTCACTTGGGAGTCCCAGGTTTCAGTCACTGCTTCAGTGGCAATTGCATGCTTAAGTCTGATGTCTGATTTATTCAGGCCTATTTTGACTGTTTCATTACATGCCCAACATATGTCACCTGGATTATACTGGTGGGCAGTTACCTATCTGGTCTCATCCAATATCTTTAGGTCCGAAATAGCAGAGATGTTGTTCTTGCCTGCTGGTGAACTATATGGGGATAGGCTCATATCATGTAGTACTACTAAGACTTCACTGTGAGCTGTTTATGTCTGAAAATTTCTGTGGAGGCATTATATTTTTAAGCATTGTCAGTGGGGGGTCCAAGCTGTTTCTAGCTGACCTGATGTTATTTTGGTTTCCTGAGACATCAGTCCTCCTTGTGTTCCTGAAACGCCACACAGCATCCACACATCCTTGTGACCATTAGAGACAACCTGACCCTATGTACTTAATCATTTCTAATCAATTGTCTCAATATTTTTCAAGGAACTTATAATTTTTCGCCTGGCCTTTGAAAAAATAGTGTACTTGCAGTGGAGGAGGATGGGTATAAGAAAACAGATCTTAATTTCATACTTCAAAAAAAAACAAAAAACAACAACAACAACAAAAACAACAACCCATAGATAACAGCTACTGTAGGTAAAACTTTTAATTCTATCCAAGGAACCTTGATTGTGTCATTTTTAACCATGTTAAGTTTCTAACACCAAATGGCAAAACACCGGAAATTCAAAGCAAAGGTCATCAACCATACCTTATCCTATTGTGAAAAGGAAAGCAGGACTATTATATGACTGCAAGATAGTCCACAAAACAACTAAGCACGATAACGATAATTAAAATGCTCACATTAGAAAAGAATCCTTATTAACGTTACCTAACTGGGGGAAAAATGAGTCAGAGTTAAACAGAGTTATGAAATATGACATGCCTCAGGGATTTACTGCAATATACACAACTAACCAGATTTTAGTTGGCATATTGCACTACTGTCCATGTCTAACTTTTTTCTGCTTTTTCCAACAACATTCTCCTGCTATCATCTGAAGTAGCAACTTTTAGTCCATCCTTTGCTAATTAAAAGATTGATGGTAATTTCATTCCTGATTCCTGGTTTTCTGATAACTCTGCTCCTGCACTACTTTATTTGATCTGGTATGTTTGTTCAAAATTCAGTTTTATGAGAGATTTACAATTTGTAAACAGCCTGCCCATTGAAAAAATATGGCTGCACATTTTGTAATCTTATTAACATTGACAGGTTTCAGAGTAGCAGCCGTGTTAGTCTGTATCCGCAAAAAGAACAGGAGTACTTGTGGCACCTTAGAGACTAACAAATTTATTTGAGCATAAGCTTTAATGGGCTACAGCCCACTTCTTCGGATGCATAGAATGGAACATATATTGAGGAGATATATATACACACATACAGAGAGCATGAAAAGGCAGGAGTTGTCTTACCAACTCTGAGAGGCCAATTAAGTAAGAGAAAAAACTTTTGAAGTGATAATCAAGATAGCCCAGTACAGACAGTTTGATAAGAAGTGTGAGAATACTTACATGGGGAGATAGATTCAATGTTTGTAATGGCTTAGCCATTCCCAGTCTCTATTCAAGCCTAAATTGATTGTAACTAGTTTGCATATCAATTCAAGTTCAGCAGTTCCTCGTTGGAGTCTGTTTTTGAAGCTTTTCTGTTGCAAAATTGCCACCCTCAGGTCTGTTATTCAGTGACCAGACAGGTTGAAGTGTTCTCCTACTGGTTTTTGAATGTTTTGATTCCTGATGTCAGATTTGTGTCCATTTATTCTTTTCCATAGAGACTGTCCGGTTTGGCCAATGTATATTGCAGAGGGGCATTGCTGGCACATGATGGCATATATCACATTGGTAGATGTGCAGGTGAACGAGCCCCTGATGGCATGGCTGATGTGATTAGGTCCTATTATGATGTCACTTGAATAGATATGTGGACAGAGTTGGCATCGTTCTTTGTTGCAAGGATAGGTTCCTGGGTCAGTGTTTTTGTTCAGTGGTGTGTGGTTGCTGGTGAGTATTTGCTTCAGGTTGGGGGGTTGTCTATAAGCGAGGACAGGTCTGTCTCCCAAGATCTGTGAGAGTGAGGGATCATCTTTCAGGATCGGTTGTAGATCTTTGATGATGTGCTGGAGAGGTTTTAGTTGGGGGCTGAAGGTGACAGCTAGTGGTGTTCTGTTATTTTCTTTGTTGGGCCTGTCTTGTAGGAGGTGACTTCTGGGTACTCGTCTGGCTCTGTCAATCTGTTTTTTCACTTCAGCAGGTGAGTATTGTAGTTTTAAGAATGCTTGATAGAGATCTTGTAGGTTCTTGTTTCTGTCTGAGGGATTGGAGCAAATGTGGTTGTAGCTTAGAGCTTGGATGTAGACAATGGATCGTGTGGTGTGTCCTGGATGGAAGCTGGAGGCATGTAGGTAAGTATAGCAATCAGTAGGTTTCCGGTATAGGGTGGCATTTATGTGACCATCGCTTATTAGCATAGTAGTGTCCAGGAAATGGACCACTTGTGTGGATTGATCTAGGCTGAGGTTGATGGTGGAATGGAAATTATTGAAATCATGGTGGAATTCCTCAAGGGCTTCTTTTCCATGGGTCCAGATGATGATGTCATTAATGTAGCATGAATAGAGTAGGGGTGTTAGAACAACGCTTCCTTAGCTCTCGTCCCCTAAGTCAGCCATAAAAATGTTGGCATGCTGTGGGGCCATAGAATCATAGAATATCAGGGTTGGAAGGGACCTCAGGAGGTCATCTAGTCCAACCCTCTGCTCAAAGCAGGACCAATTCCCAACTAAATCATCCCAGCCAGGGCTTTGTCAAGCCTGACCTTAAAAACCTTAAAAAGCCATGCGGGTACCTATAGCAGTGCCGCTGAGTTGAAGGTATATATTGTCCCCAAATGTGAAATAGTTGTGGGTGAGGACAAAGTCACAAAGTTCAGCCACCAGGTTAGCTGTGATATTATCGGGGATACTTGTAGTCCATCTTTGTGTGGAATATTGGTATAGAGGGCTTCTACATCCATACTGGCCAGGATGGTGTTTTCTGGAAGATCACTGATGGATTGTAGTTTCCTCAGGAAGTCAGTGGTGTCCAGAAGATAGCTGGTAGCTTAGGGCCTGAGGAGAGAGTCCACATAGCCAGACAATCAGGGGCTCGTTCACCTGCACATCTAGACTCCAACGAGAAACTGCTGAACTTGAATTGATATGCAAACTAGATACAATCAATTTAGGCTTGAATAGAGACTGGGAATGGCTGAGCCATTACAAACATTGAATTTATCTCCCCATGTAAGTATTCTCACACTTCTTATCAAACTGTCTGTACTGGGCTATCTTGATTATCACTTCAAAAGTTTTTTCTCTTACTTAATTGGCCTCTCAGAGTTGGTAAGACAACTCCCACCTTTTCATGCTCTCTGTATGTGTATATATATATTTCCTCAATATATGTTCCCTTCTATGCATCGGAAGAAGTGGGCTGTAGCCCATTAAAGCTTATGCTCAAATAAATTTGTTAGTCTCTAAGGTGCCACAAGTACTCCTTTTCTTTTATTAACATTGAGTTACATTGCTGAATACTGTGTGTTTGAAATGTGCAAAACCAACTTAAACTGTTTTAGCCAGTTTTTGTTTTTTGTTTTTTGTTCTATCAGCTTCATTTCAAATTGACATACCAAGAAACAGGAACCCAAAATCATTCTGAGTCGTAAACAACTTTTTTATCCTGCATTATCTACAGATGAGTGAGGAGTGAATTTAATTTTTGCAAATGTTTTCATTTGAAGTGAACTTCCATTTAAATGTGTTCACTTTTAATGAACATGGCATGGTTCAAGCTTTTAGTGCAAATACTTGTGAAATGTCCATATTAAACTCAAATGCTTGAATATTCACCAAAAGCAAATTTCCATTGTATATGCCATAGCACTTCAAGCTAACCGACATGACACAAGTGATTAATTTTATCATATGTAAAATTTGTAACTTATGGTGTATTTGTAATTTATGAAAGTCATGTGACAATGGTAATGAAACACAGAAAGAATAATCCAGTCCTAAAATGGAAGAAGAAACTTTATTAGAATAAGGAGAACAGAATAATCCCCAAAACTACTCTGTTTCTCTCTGATTTCTTGCAGAGCTCCTGCCTAGAACATCCCCTCTCTTTGTCTGGTTTCCTGATACAGTCTTAAAGAAATAGTGCACAAATATTGCTCACAGTATTACTTTTATTGAAAATTTGCGCCACTGTTGCCCACGTTGAAATAACTATATTCATGCAATGTGAGTTTTAGTCTTGTGTACTTATTTAGGACAAAGAACACAGGCACAGAATGGAGATTATTGAATGAATGTAGAGTTAACTTAACATAGCAACTGCATTTACACAAATGGACCCTTGTTTGCAATATGGTGTCTCAAAAAGAGCAAATGCTACTGTTTTAGAGATTACACTTAATATTAAGTATGCATACAGAAGTATTTTTCAAAACAATGTTCTGTCAGTGTGTCACCTTTCATATCATGTGAACTAAACTAAATGGGTGTTAAGGAGCAGTTTCCAGGTATACTGAATTCTGTTGATCAATATTTTATTAAAAACAAATCTCACTCATTTTGATACAGAGTTGTGTATGGTAATGTGAGAGGATACATACTCAAATTCTCCTCACTCAGGGTTCATTAACGCCTCCTTTGTCTCCCTAGACAGGCTTCCAATTAGCAAGGACCTTATAATATTTTCTTGAAGGAAGAGAGCCTGCTGAAGTCTAGCAGCAGCTTTTTCTTGAATCTTTAAGTTGCCAGTTGAACAACAATTTGAGCTTCTTCTTATGAAGAGTTTGTATATTAGCTAGTTTCCATCTTATGAACTGCTGAGTTCCCT
Organism: Terrapene triunguis; assembly: GCF_002925995.2. Lineage (NCBI taxonomy): Eukaryota > Metazoa > Chordata > Testudines > Emydidae > Terrapene > Terrapene triunguis. Next base: position 15,714,126 of record NW_020664372.1, read on the forward strand.
CAACTCCTACTGTAATTTTTGTAATTCTGTAATTTTTATGAGCATCCTCAGGACAGATGGAAAAATTTAGTATCAAGTAAAAATTTATTACAAAATAGGCTAGAATAATACTTTGTTGCTGGCTAGCAAAATATAGGACAGTTAATTATGAAAATATTCTTATTTTTAAGAAAGTTACTGTTTGTTTCCTAAGTTTGCTTTTTCATTGCATTAGGCCAGTGGTTCTCAACCAGGGGTATGTGTACCCCGGGAGGTACTCAGAGGTCTTCCACGGGGAACATCAACTCATTTAGATATTTCCTTGGTTTTACAACAGGCTACATATAAAACACTAGGGAAGTCAGTACAAACTAAAATTTCATAGAGACAATTTGTTTATACTGCTCTGTCTACTATACGATGAAATGTAAGGACAATATTTATATTCCAATTAATTATTTTATAATTATATGGTGAAAATGAGAAAGTAAGCAATTTTTCAGTAATAGTGTACTGTGACACTCTTGTATTTTTATGTCTGATTTTTGTAAGATTTTAAGTGAGGTGATACTTGGGGGTACACAAGACAAATCAGACTCTTGAAAGGGGTACAGTACTCTAGAAAGGTTGAGAGCCACTGCATTAGGCCACTTATACCACATTTCAGTCTCTCATAAATATGAAATAATTAAATACATTAGCTTGCTTTCTGCAGAAAATATTTTAATAAACATTTGAAAAGCTCTTGTTGTTCCTCTTATTGAACTTTTTTGTTTTGGTTTGATTTATTTTTTTTGTCATATTGTTATAATTTACCTTACTTCATCTGAAAGTTAATTGTATTTCTCAATATGGAATCTTTTATGTAGTGCCAGATATTCTTTCACTGCTAGAATAATTACATTTGCTATATTCCCTTAAATACTTGTCTGTGCTTATATACATTATTTGACTTTATCTCAGTATCAGAACTAGACATATGTTTCAGAATGAATTCAGTTTAAATGCAAATTCAATTTTCTAGCCCTGTATACATCTATTATTGTCAGATAACTTCAGGGACAAAATGTTCTCTATAAAATGTCTTTAGTTCTCTTCTCTCTCACACACACAAAACCAGTTATGTGTTCTAATCTTAGAGCATTAATTCAGTCATTACAGACCCTTCTGTGACTGATTTATTGTTACTGTTTTGATTAGAGATAAAGTTAAGCTTTTCTTTTTTGAGTAGAATTATATTTCTGAAAAGAGGTTACTTGAAATGTACACAGCTTGCAGTTAGCCTGATGTTAGCCAGATGCAACTTCAGTTAGTCTGTGGAAATTTTAACATTGAATTCAAAGGGAACAGGATATGGGCTTTTGTAGAAAGTGTTGTAGAGGAACATAAACAGAAGACAAAATTATAACTCCCTTTATCATGAAGCAAAGAAATGCCACATATTAAATTCCTAATCTTGAAAACACTCACATAAATGAATAAATTTATCTGTATAGCTTTGTTGCATTCAATGAGACTATAAAAGTGTTTGTAGAATCCAGGCCTAAGAGTGAACATAACTTGAATTTCACATCCTTACTTTGTGGATAAATGAGGACGAACTGATACAAAGCAGGGATCTTTGTACTGTGCCCCTGTTTTTGTGTGTGTTTTTTTGACAAACTACTGCAGCCTCTATCTTTTTTTTTTTTAAGTGTTACTTATTTGGGAATGATGAGATATTTGGGGAGTAGTTTTCCTAACTTAATATTATATTTATGTTCTGAAGTCCCTGAATGAAACAGAATAAGTGTGACACTAAAGCTATACAAAAATAAATTACATAAATTAGAAAACGCTGATTTTCTGCCAAACTGGCAACATAACAACTAGCTTACTCTTTGCCTTATCCTGGTTTGTGAATTCTGTTGACAGAAAAAGCTGAGAGGGTGTTTTGTTTTGTTTTGTTTTTTTGTCAGAAAAACATTTTGCTTAGCAAACCTGAAAGTTACACTTTACAGTCCAGGTAGGTCATCAGAAGGTCAAAGATTAAATTAAACTTGCTGAGTCATTTGCTTCCAGTTTCAGTTTTACACACCAACATGGCAGCGCTGATTTGTTATGTCCTTGAGAAGTTAGGTTAGGAAAGACATTTGATGTGGAAAACCTAAATAGTGATCATTATTTGTATCTGATAGTTCCCAAAATGTGCTAGGTGCTGTACAAACAGCAGAAAGCTACAGAATTTTGTTTTTTGTTTGCTGTAGCAGTTATGCAAAGAACCACAATATTAATTTACTTTTATAAAAATAACGAGGAGTATTTGTGGCACTTTAGAGATTAACAAATATATTTAAGCATAAGCTGTCGTGGGCTAAAACCCACTTCATTGGATGCATGCAGTGGAAAATACAGTAGGAAGATTTCTCTCTCTCTATATATATATATATATACACACACACACACACTCGTTATAATTGGTATGGCAATACCCATTTTTTTCATGTTCTCTGTGTGTATAGATATAGATATAGATATAGATACACACAGAGAACATGAAAAAGGGGTGTTGCCATACCAACTATAACGAGTGTAATCAGTTAAGGTGGGCTATTGTCAGCAGGAGAAAAAAAAACTTTTGTAGTGATATTCAGGATGGTCCATTTCCAACAATTGACAAGAAGGTGTGAGTAACAGTGGGTAGAATAAATGGACACAAATCAGACGTCAAGAATTATAACATTCAACATTCAACATTATAACATTCAAAAACCAGTCGGAGAACACTTCAATCTCCCTGGTCACTCAATTACAGACCTAAAAGTGGCAATACTACAACAAAAAAACTTCAAAAACAGACTTCAATGAGAAACTGCTGAATTGGAATTAATTTGCAAACTAGACACCATTAAATTAGGCTTGAATAAAGACTGGGAGTGGATGGGTCATTACACAAAGTAGATTTATTCCCCCTACTATTACTCACACCTTCTTGTCACTTGTTAGAAATGGGCTATCCTGATTATCACTACAAACATTTTTTTTTCCTGCTGACAATAGCCCACCGTAACTGATTACTCTCGTTATAGTTGGTATGGTAACACCCATTTTTTCATGTTCTCTGTGTGTGTATATATATATATCTGCCTACTGTATTTTCCACTGCATGCATCCGATGAAGTGGGTTTTAGCCCACGAAAGCTTATGCTTAAATAAATTTCGTAGTCTCTAAGGTGCCACAAGTACTCCTTGTTCTTTTTGCTGATACAGACTAACATGGCTACCACTCTGAAACCTATTATAAAAATGTTCTCCATATTTATGAAATGATTAAGTATCATAGTAATTGAATCCTATAAATATCTAAAGATAGATATGAGTCCAGAAGACTCCTTTATTAATAATTTCAAATAGGTAGGAGACTTGATAGTTCAAACTATGGATTGAAGAAAAGTTATTCCACTTCCATAATAGCATCCATCAAATTTCAGTCAATAGAACTGTTCTGTGTAGCTATCACCATCATAATGGCAAATCCAAAAGGGAGTCAAGTATCAGGGGGTAGCCGTGTTGGTCTGCATCTACAAAAACAACAAGGAGTCTGGTGGCACCTTAAAGACTAACAGATTTATTTGGGCATAAGCTTTTGTGGGTAAAAACCTCACTTCTTTGGATGCATAGCTATACCTATGCATCTGAAGAAGTGAGGTTTTTACCCACGAAAGCTTATGCCCAAATAAATCTGTTAGTCTTTAAGGTGCCACCAGACTCCTTGTTGTTTTCCAAAAGGGAGTGTGGCCTTTAGATTGAGTGCCACCTGGATAGATTTCTGGCTAGGTCCTTCGGGTGGTGTCACTGAATATTAAATTTATGTTCATCACTGGCAATCTTATTCAGCTGCCAAAGCTTTTGGTGGCCACATGATCACTAGCTCTGTAGCCTTAGTGCTCACGTTTCAGTTCCATGCAACAGAGTTGGTATAACTGTTTCTATAGATTTGCAGGAAGCTTGATGTCAAACTTTTCCCACAGAAACTTATGAAGGACTCAAAACATGGGAGCAGCTGCTGCTATATGAGTTGTTCAGATATTCTAAGCATTTTTCAGCACTGTCTGAGGTTTCCCAAATACTTGACAGTTGCCACCTGCTCAATGTCCTGTTCAGACAGGTTAATTCTGAGAAGGTTGTAATCAGGAGCTGGTGGCTGCTTGATGGAAATGACCAGGGACTTAATTTTATCTGGATTCAGACCAATGTGTGCTGCTTCCTGTCTGACCAGATTGGCCATCAGCTGCAGCAATTCTGAGTCAATAAGACTATGTCACTGGCATGAGATGTCTTAAGCAGAATGGTGTTCAGCTCAACACCAGCAACAGTGGCCATCTCAAGTTTATTCATCAACCAATCTATGCCCATATTGCATGCTGTGTAGCTAGTAACCTTGGTAATCCAGGCTGTTTCCAGCCAGTAACACAATCAAAGGGTTACTCATTGTGAGAGTTTTCCATATAATTTAGTGGATAAGATCATTCAAATGCAGTTTGAGCTGTCCACCTCTGTGGTAGCAGAACCAGTTCTGCAGGGGTCAAACAGAGGTTTCTTTACTTTACTATCATCCTATGATAGCTGCTGAGGCTCTGGAGGTACTAGTGGGATGTGTGGATTATCACATATAAACTATGAGTTAGATCCACATCCCTCCTTGCAGCTAATACCTGCTTCCCTTATAAAGCAATCATTAGATTATTGCTCTAGAAACCATGTCTGGACCCCAACAGAAAATCTTTCCAATTATTATTCTATTTTGGATCTCCCGTTTTTGAGGAAGTTTATTTGGGTAGATAGTGGCCAAATAACTCCATCAATATCTACAGTCAAAGAGACTTGGATACGCCAATCTTTTTTTTTTTTTTTTTTCATTTTAGCCCTGGATATATATGGTGGAAAGGGTGCATTCATGCTATTGATGGATGACAATAAGCCATCCGTACATGATTCTTCCTTGCACTGAATGAAGATCAGTTGTCAATATATTGATGTTTATCAGCTGTTTTTGATGCCATTGACTCTGAGGTGTTGTTGACATACCCTGTGGACCTTCACAGGCAAGAGCTGCTCCAGTGTGGCTCCACTCCACTCTTCTGACTGATCCTAGAGAGCAGTATTAGGCTTATTTTCCCTGAAGACTCTCTTGTGGAACCCATGAGAGTTCTGTTGCACCAACTTCCCTTTTTGAGGGATCATTGAAAGGGTTACAAAAGAATTATGGTTTGCAGCACTGTCAGTATGCTAATACTCAGGTCTGTGGTGTCTTGGCCCAAGAGTAAGGCTTCTAGGCACTACAGTAATACATATTAATAGCATTACAATATTGTCTGACGTTGCTGGTAAGGTTCAACAACTTACCTCGTATCTAAGACTGGAGCATGGGCAGTGGCTGAGGCTCAATTGGCTGAGAGTACTTACAGACTTTGGGGGGAAATGTAAGGAATGGTACATTTATTAGTACACCCAGTTGACGGGCTTAATTTCCATTGCTTCCTAATTTTATATTCTGAGGTTCTGATGCAGTATCTGAATGTTTAGGCAACAGTGGTTGTGAAGAGTACTTTTTATCATTCAAGCTTGGCAAGAAATTTGTCCTTTTTTCTTGGATGTGGACCTTGCGATGTTTATCCTTGCCTTTGTCACCTTGAGGCTGGATTACTGCAATGTGCTTTACCTGAGCTGCATTAGAAAACCTTCAGAAGCTGCAGCTAGTGCGGAAAAACAGTGAAGGTTAAACTTCAGTCTGGAGACCATCCCGCTAAACCACATGATGGTCTCCTTCTGGTTTTGGGGGTCATCTAAGGGTAGGAAGGTGGGTCAATGCCTGCAATATCCCTACATGCCACCCTAGGCTAGCAGGTGTCATAGTGAAGAGACACACAGACCAGTATGACTAGCCATCTGGTCTCCTTAGTAGCCAAAAGAGGTGGCTCAGGACTTGTGTCCCTGTCCAGCACCTCTCAGGTTTTACCATCCATTACTACAACATTTGAGGTGGGTGCAGGGGTTCCTAGGAGCTGTCTATAACATATGTGTAATCATCTTACAAACTGAGAGATGTATAACAGACAGAAAATATGTAGAGCTGGAATATCCTATAATTGTTGTGTTTGATTTCCAGTTGCTATGCTCCATTCAGGAGTTCTGCTGTCCCACCATCCCCCGTTCTGTGTTCATATTGTCAGAACTTCTAAGTCTGCAAGATGAGGGGGGAGTACTCTTTGGAGGGAGGGCCAATAAGCTCAGGGGATAGGGATACATGGCCCCTTAAACTTGATGTACTTGACTGGACATGAGAGTCACTCCTCCCATGCATTCCAAAAGTCAACCAATGGGGGAAAATAAAGATTAAACTGATGCCAACAAGCACAAAGAAAGATGTTGAGATGATATCTTTTGAACATTTTGCAAAAAGAAAAGCTGGTGACTACAAAACATGTTCATACACAACTGATGATTAAATTTCTGTGCATAATAAGACCCTGCATAGGACATTGACGGTAGGTGTCAGCCAATGAATAAAAGTAATTAAAAAACAAACACCCTGGACAATTGTAGGAATCCTCTTTATAACAGTTTCTTTATTAACATACACTGGAATAGTTCACAAAATATATTTCTTGTGACTTTAATTACAGCAATTCCAACCTCACCAATATCCTGGGTGAACTGAATAAACAGCTTCTGAATTTCTTCAAGCCAATGTAATTTCCCTTTAAAAGCATAGCTAATTTTATCAAGAGGGTTGCCTCACTTTGTTAACACTGTTTTTCCAAAGGGGAGACTCCAATTTTCAGTTTTTAGTAATTTGTCATCTAGACACTACAAGAATAACACCTATAAATTTGCACTGAAACCTACTCAGGCTGGGTATTGAAAAGTCATTTAGCAATCATAATTTACGCTCATGGGAGCTGCTCTCACAAATTCTACAGATTACTCTCTACTAGATCCTGCTAATAACTCTCCAGACTGACTGCACAGCATGTGAACATAACTGCCCATACATATTCTACCTTTATAACAACATAATATTGCTGAAATTCACTTATACTATGTTCCCACCTTCCCCCCGTCCCCCATTTTCCACACATCCAAAAGCTCCAGGGAGCCGGCATCTTTCTCCAAGCAAAATAATAACAATTAGCCATGGCTATTTTATTATAAAGAAAGGAAAAGAAACATGAAATAAAACAAAACAAGTGACAGAACACAAAACATAAACTGGTTATTTCCACTACAAACTCTTTTGTATGCCTCTGTGTGGAGAGTATCAGAGATTTCTCCTTTTGAGAGTGAACTGCCTCAGGGGTGTTCAGCTCCTATCAAATCCCCCCTCACTCTTCTCTTCGGCAGTCTAAATAAGCCCAGTTCCCTCAGCCTCTCCTCATAAGTCATGTGCCCCAACCCCCTAATCATTTTTGTTGCCCTCCACTGGACTCTCTCCAATTTGTCCACATCCTTTCTGTAGTGGGGGGGTCCAAAACTGGACACAATACTCCAGATGTAGCCTCACCAGTTCCTAATAGAGAGGAATAATCACTTCTCTATCTGCTGACAATGCTCCTACTAATGCAGCCCAATATGCTGTTAGCCTTCTTGGCAACAAAGGCACACTGCTGACTCATATCCAGCTTCTCGTCCACTGTAATAACCAGGTCCTTTTCTGTCAAACTGCTGCCTAACCAGTCGGTCCCCAGCCTGTAGTGGGCATGGGATTTTTCCGTTGCAAGTTCAGGACTCTACACATGTCCTTGTTGAACCTCATCAGATTTCTTTTGGCCGAATCTTCCAATTTGTCTAGGTCACTCTGGACCCTATCCCTACCCTCCAGTGATCTACCTCTCCCCCCAGCTTAGTGTCATCCGCGAACTTGCTGAGGGTACAATCCACCTCACCATCCAGATCATTAATGAAGATGTTGAACAAAACCAGTCCCAGGACAGATTTCTGGGGCACACCGACTGCCATCTAGACATCGAACTGTTGATCACTACCTGTTGAGCCCGACGATCTAGCCAGCTTCCTATCAACCTTATAGTCCATTCATCCAAACTGTACTTTTTTAACTTGCTGGCAAGAATACTGTGGGAGACCATATCAAAAGCTTTGCTAAAGTAAAGATATATCACATCCACCACTTTCCCCATAGCCACACAGCCAGTTATCTAATCATAGAAGGCAATCAGGTTGGTCAGGCATGACTTGACCTTGGTGAATCCATGTTGACAGTTCCTGATCACCTTCCTCTCCTCCAAGTGGTTCAAAATGGATTCCTTGAGGACCTGCTCCATGATTTTTCTGGGGACAGAGCTGAGGCTGACCGGTCTGTATTTCCACGGATTCTCCTTCTTCTCTATGTTTGCCTTTTTCCGATCATCCGGGACTTCCCCAATTGTCACAAGTTTTCAAAGATAATGGCCAATGGCTCTGCAATCACATCAGCCAACTCCCTCAGCACCCTTGGATGAATTAGATCCGGATCCATGGACTTGTGCATGTCCAGCTTTTCTGAATAGTTCTTAATCTGTTCTTTCACCACTGAGGGCTGGTCACCTCCTCTGCATACTGTGCTGCCCAGTGCAGCAGTCTGGAAGATGACCTTGTCTGTGAAGACCGAGGCAAAAGAAGCATTGGATACTTCAGCTTTTTCCACATCATCTGTCACTAGATTGCCTCCCCCATTCAGTAAGGGTCCCACATTTTCCCTGATCTTCTTCTTGTTCCTAACATACCTGTAGAAACCCTTCTTGTTACCCTTCACATCCCTAGCTGCAACTCCAATTGTGGTTTGGCCTTCCTGATTACACCCCTGCATGCTCGAGCAATATTTTTATACTCCTCCCTAGTCATCTGTCCAAGTTTCTACTTCTTGTAAGCTTTCTTTCTGTGTTTAAGCTCACTGAATATTTCTCTGTTAAGCCAAGCTGGTTGCCTTCTATATTTGCTATTCTTTCTACACATTGGGATGGTTCATTCCTGCACCCTCAATAAGGCTTCTTTAAAATACAGCCAGCTCTCCTGGACTCCTTTCCCCCTCATATTAGCCTCCCAGGGGATCCTGCCCATCAGTTCCATGAGGGAGTCAAAGTCTGCTTTTCTGAAGTCCAGAGTCCATATTCTGCTGCTCTCCTTTCTTCCTTTTGTCGGGATCCTGAACTTGACTATCTCATGGTCACTGCTGCCCAGGTTGCCCCCCCTTCTCCTTCCCCTACCAATTCTTCCCTATTTGTAAGCAGGAGGTCAAGAGAAGTACATCCTCTATGTTCCATTCTATGCATCCGATGAAGTGGGCTGTAGCCCATGAAAGCTTATGCTCAAATAAATTTGTTAGTCTCTAAGGTGCCACAAGTACTCCTGTTCTTTTTATCTTCTAGTTGGTTCCTCCAGCACTTTCACCAGGAAGTTGTCCCCAACACTCTCCAAAAACTTCATGGATAGTCCATACACTGCTGTATTTCTCTCCCAGCAGGTGATTGAAGTCCCCCATGGGAACCAGGGCCTGTGATCTGGAAACTTCTGTGAGTTGTACGAAGAAAGCCTCATCTACCTCATCCTCCTGTTCTGGTGGTCTATAGCAGAGGCCCACCAGGACATCACCCTTGTTGGTCTCACCTCTAAACTTAACCCAAAGACTCTCAACAGGATTTTCTCTATTTTCACAGTGGAGCTCAGAGCAATCATACTGCTCTCTTACATACAGTGCAACTCCTCCACCTTCTCTCCCCCTCCTGTCCTTCCTCAACAGTTTATATATATATCCATGACTATGCTCCAGTCATGCGAGTTACCCCACAATAGTTCCTTGACTGTGCCAGGACTTCCAATTCTTCCTGCTTGTTTCCCAGGCTTCTTGCGTTCATGTCACCTAAAATAACTAGCTGATTACCCTACTTTCTCAGTATGAATCTGGAGGCCTCCCCTGTTGCACCCTTGTGTTTCCTCTCGGTATCCTACTTCCCCACTTACCTCAGGGCTTAGGTCACCATCTCCCGGTGAACCTAGTTTAAAGCCCTCCTTACTAGGTTAGCAAGCCTGCCTGCGAAGATGCTCTTCCCTCTCTTTGTTAGGTGGATCCCTTCTCTTCCTAGCAATCCTTCTTCCTGGAGCAACATCCCATGGTTAAAGAATACAAACCCCTCTCTCTGACACCACCTACGTAACCATGTATTTACCTCCACAATTATATGGTTCCTACCTCAGCCTTTTCCTTCAACAGGGAGGATGGATGAGAACATGACTTGTGCCTCAAACTCCTTTTTCCTTCTTCCCAGAGCCATGTAGTCTGCAGTGACCCGCTCAAGGTCATTCTTGGCAGTATCATTGGTGCCCACGTGGAGAAGTAGGAAGGGGTAGTGGTCTGAGGGCTTGATCAGTCTCAGCAGACACTCCGTCACATCCTGAATTCTAGCTCCAGGAAAGCAGAATACTTCTCGAGTTTACTGGTCTGGATGGCTGATGGATGACCCCCTTAGGAAGGAGTCCCCAATCACCACCACACATCTCCTCCTCTTGGGAGTGGTGGTCGCAGAACCCCCATCCCTAGTACAATGCATCCCATGCCTTCTGGTCGATGGGGTCTCTTTTTGATCCCTTCCCTCAGATAATTCTTCCAAACCATTCTCTGCCATAGTACCTGTGCAGAGAGCCTGAAAATGGTTTCTTACCTCTATTTACATTGGGGGTACATGGGTTCTCCTCTTTCTTCTTCTGGAGGTCGCATGCTGTCAATTTTTGTCCCCATATTGCACTGCCCTCTCTGATTCTTCACCATGCTGTGCCTGCAGTACCAAACACTGTCTTCTATCCAGAAAGTCTTCATTTTTTCTAATGCAATGCAGGGTTGATACTTGTTTGTAGTCCTTTAAACTTCTCTTCCAATATGAAGACCAGCTTGAGCTTGCAATTCGTACACACAAAGTCAATTTTATCCTCTGGGATAAAGACAAACATGGCACATCCTGTGCAGGTCACAGCAGCTGATCACTCACTATCCATAATGTCTTCCTTCTAAGAGCCTCTTCAGATGTTGTATTTAGTGCTCGCAGAAGCCTGAAAGGCAAAAAAACAACAACACTCTGCGGGAACTCCTTTCCTGTCCTCTGTTCACCGCTCCCTCGGTTCCCAACTGGCTGCTTTTTTATAAGGCTGCTGGCTTGAAGCAGTTGGCTTGGTTCATACCTTCCCTCCAATCAACCAGTCAAGGCCCACCTGGAACAAAGCACTCCCAATTCACACTTTTCAAACAAACAAACAAACAAAACAAACAAACAAACAAACAAACAAACAAACACATGGTCAAACAGTCCCTGCAACCAGCTCCAATCAAACAAATGGTCACAGCAGACAGCCACTTGGATATTCACCCCACCAGCACACAACACAGCCTCCCGAATGCAGCACTCTCCAAAGCGCTTCTCGGATGGTTCCCAGGCAAACTCTGTCTGTTTGCCTGTCCTCTGTTTGCCGCAATCAGAGACTAGTGACACCCAGAGCATGGGGTTGCATCCCTGACCATCTTGGCTAAAAGCTTTTGATAGACCTATTCTCCATGAATTTATCTAATTCTTTTTTGAACCCCGTTATAGTTTTGGCCTTCACAACATTCCCTCACAACAAGTTCCACAAGGTTACTGTGCGTTGTGTGAAGAAGTACTTCCTTTTGTTTGTTTTAAACCTGCTGCCTTTTAATTTAATTGGATGACCCCAGGTTTTTGTGTTATGTGAAGGGGTAAATAACACTTCCTTATTCACTTTATCCATACGATTCATAATTTTATAGATGTCTATCATATACCCTCTTTGTCATCTCTTTTCCAAGCTGAACATTTCCAATCTTTTTAATCTCTCCTCATATGAAAGTTATTCCATCATCATTTTTGTTGCCCTTCTCTGTACTTTTTCCAACTCTAATATCTTTTTTTAGATGGAGTGACCAGAACTGCGTACAATATTCAAACTGTGGGCATACCATGGATTTATACAGTGGCAATATGATATTTTCTGTCTTATTATCTATCCCTTTCCTACGGGTTCCTAACATTCCATTAGCTTTTTTGACTGCTGCTAGATATTTAGCAGATGTTTCCAGAGAACTATCTACAATAACTCCAAGATCTCTTTCTTGAGCAGTAACAGCTAATTTAGGTCCCATAATTTTGTATGTATAGTTGGGATTACGTTTTCCAATGTGCACTACTTTGCATTTATCAATATTCAATTTCATCTGCCATTTTGTTGACCCATCACCCAGTTAGTAAATTAAGACTTGGGCTCTCTGATGGCTCTCCACAATGACTGCACCAGCCTTGACCCACTTCTCCAGACTGAGCGGTTGTGGGCAGAGTTCTCCTACTTGTCAGTGAGAATGCTGAATTTCTTGAAACCTTGCTTGACCTTGTCGCTGTGTCAGAGATTTTGCCTTGATCTGTATTGTGGGGAGTTTTTGAATTGATCCCAAGTGACTCCAAGTGTTCTTTCTGCTTGGAATATGTGATCCAGGTTTCAGAGCCATAAAAAGAGGGTACTGAGGAAAGAAGCCTGATAAACGGACACCTTTGTGTTCAGGGTTAAAAGCTTGTTGTTCCAGACATGTGAGGTAAGTTTGCCAATCATTACAGAGACTATCAGAATACTCAGTAATAATGCAGAAAAGACAGAAGTGCTCAATAAATATTTTTGTTCTGCATTTGGGGAAAAAAAAGATGATGTAGTAATATCATATAAAATACTTTTTTACATTCAACTAGTATTTCAGGAGGATGTTAAACAGCAGCTACTAAATTTACACATTTTTAAATCAGCAGGTCCAGATAACTTGTATACAAGAGTTTTAAAAGAGCTGGCTGAGGAGCTCACTGGATCATTAATGTTGATTTTCAAAATGTCTCGGAACACTGGAGACATTCCAGAAGAGTGGAAGAAAGTTAATATTGTGCCAATATTTGAAAACTGTAAATGGAATGACACAGGTAATTATAGGCCTGTCAGACTGATATATATCCTGGGGAAGATAATGGACTGGCTAATTCAGGACTGAATTGATACAGAATGAAAGGAGGGCAATAAAATGTGTGCCAATTAACATAGGTTTATGGAAACTAGACCCCGTCAAAATTACTTGATATCTTTTTCTCATTATATGTTTGTTTCATCAGGTAATAATGTTGATGTAATATATGTAGGCATTTGTGTGAGGCACTTGATTTGATATATTAATAGCATTTTGATTAAAAAAGATATAAAACTAACATGGCATGCATTAAATGGATTAAAATCTGGCTAACTGATGTGTATCAAAACTTAATTGTAAATGGGGAATCATAGAATGAGTGTATTTCTAGGCGAGTCCCATAGGAATCAGTTCTTAGTCCTATGTTTTTTATCAATGACTTGGAAGAAAATATAAAATTAGTGCTGATAAACTTTGCAGAAGACATAGAAATTGGGGGAATGGTAAATAGTAAAGAGGACAGGTAACATGTACTGCATAGTGTGGATAACCTGGTAAGATGGGTGCAAGTAAATAATATGTTTTAATATGGTTAAATGTAAATGAGTATATCTTGGAACAGAGAATGTAGGCCATACTTATAGGATGGGGGACTCTGTCCTGGGAAGCAGTGACTCTGAAAAAGATTGGGGTGGGGAGGGTGGAAAATCTGCTGAACATGAGCTCCTAGAGCAAAGCTGTGGCCAAAAGTGCTAATGCAATCCTTGGAAGCATAAACAGTAGGAGTAGAGAGGCTTTTTCACCTTTGCATTTGGCAGGGGTATGACTGCTGCTGGAATACTGTATCCAGTTCTGGTGATGACAATTCAAGACTCATGTTGATAAACTGTAGAGGATTCAGAGAAGAGCCACGAGAATGATTCAAAGATTTGAAAACATGTCTTATAGGATACATCTATAGAGCCAGTGATAGCCCTCCCAAGAGAATCTCCAAGCCCAGATCAACAGACTCAGGCTTGTAGGGTTCATGGAACAACACTAAAAATATCTGCATAGACAGTGCTTTTAAGTTGTGGCTCGAGCTGGAGCTCAGGTTCTTAAATACACTCCTCTCCGTAGGCTTCATAGTCCAAGCTCAAGCCTGAACCTCAACATCTACATAGATATTTTTGGCATGCTATCATGAGCTCAAGTCTATCAACCTGGGCTTAGAGACTTGCTGTGGGCTATATAAATGTACTCACAGTGATAGACTCAAGGAGATCAAACTGTTTACATTAACAAGCAGAAGATTAAGGGGTGACTTGATTACTGTCTATATTATAGACAGTAAACTTGGTTCGAGGCTTGTTCAGGGTAAGCCCCTGGCAGGCCACGAGATGCTGAGCGTCCGCAGGTATGGCTGCTCGCAGCTCCCAGTGGCCGCGGTTTGCCGTTCGCATTCCCGGCCAATGGGAGCTGTGGGAAGAGGCATGGGCCAGGCCACCATTTCCTGCAGCTCCCATTGGCCGGGAATGGTGAACCGTGGCCACTGGGAACAGCGAGCGGCCATACATGTGGACGCTCAGGCCTGGTCTACACTATGAGTTTAGGTCAAATTTAGCAGCATTAAATCGAATTAAGCCTGGACATGTCCACACAACAAAGCCCTTTTTTTCGACTTAAAGGACCCTTTAAACCGATTTCTTTACTCCACCTCCGACGAGGGGATTAGCGCTGAAATTGGCCTTTCCGGGTTGGATTTGGGGTAGTGTGGATGGAATTCGATGGTATTGACCTCCAGGAGCTATCCCAGAGTGCTTCATTGTGACCGCTCTGGACAGCACTCTCAGCTCAGATGCACTGACCAGGTAGACAGGAAAAGCCCCGCGAACTTTTGAATTTCATTTCCTGTTTGCCCAGCGTGGAGAGCACAGGTGATGACCACTCAGAGCTCATCAGCACAGGTAACCATGATGGAGTCCCAGGATCGCAAAAGAGCTCCAGCATGGACCGAACAGATATTGTGGAGCGCAAGCAGCAATAACAATGGGGATATTGGTTTCCCTGAGGTCTATCCGAGTCAGTAAACTGCACCAGCATGCTTTTAAACATCCAAATGCACCTTCTACCACCATTCTGCACTTGCTCAGCCTATAATTGAACAGTCCTGACTACTGTCCTGGCTGCCTGTGTACGACTTCATGAGCCATGGCATTAAGGGGTAGGCTGGATCCCCAAGGATAACTATAGGCATTTCAACATCCCCAATGGTTACTTTCTGGTCCGGGAAGAAAGTCCCTTCCTCCAGCTTTTGAAATAGACCAGAGTTCCTGAAGACGCGAGCATCATGTACCTTTCCCGGCCATCCCACGTTGATGTTAGTGAAACGTCCCTTGTGATCCACCAGGGCTTGCAGCAGCATTGAAAAGTACTCTTTTCGGTTTATGTACTCGCTGGCTTGGTGCTCCGGTGACAAGATAGGGATATGGGTTCCGTCTATCGCCCCACCACAGTTAGGGAATCCCATTGCAGCAAAGCCATCCACTATGACCTGCACGTTTCCCAGAGTCACTACCCTTGATATCAGCAGCTCTTTGATTGTGTTGGCTACTTGGATCACAGCAGCCCTCACAGTAGATTTGCCCACTCCAAATTGATTCCCGACTGACCGGTAGCTGTCTGGCGTTGCAAGCTTCCACAGGGCTATCGCCACTCACTTCTCAACTGGAGGGCTGCTCTCATCCTGGTATTCTGGTGCTTCAGGGCAGGGGAAAGCAACTCACAAAGTTCCATGAAAGTGCCCTTACGCATGCGAAAGTTTCGCAGCCACGGGGAATCGTCCCACACCTGCAACACGATGCGGTCCCACCAGTCTGTGCTTTTTTCCCGGGCCCAGAATCGGCGTTCCATGGCATGAACCAGACCCATTAACCCCATGATTTGCACATTGCTGGGTCCCGTACTTTGTGAGAGGTCTATGTCCATGTCTATTTCTTCATCACTCTCGTCGCCGCGCTGCAGTCGCCTCCTCGCCTAGTTTTGCCTTGGCAGGTTCTGGCTCTGCATAAACTCCAGGAAAATGCGCGTGGTGTTCATAGTGCTCATAATTGCCGTGGTAATCTGAGCGGGCTCCATGATCCCAGTGCTATGGCGTCTGGGCTCAAAAAAGCCGCGAAACGGAGGGAAGAAGGGAGGGGCGACTGACGACTGACAACATGGCTTACAGGGAATTAAAATCAACAAAGGTAGCTGTGCATCAGGGAGAAACACAAACACAAACACATACACAAACACAAACAACTGTCACACAAAATGGCTCCCCCAAAGATTGAACTCAAAACCCTGGGTTTAGCAGGCCGTTGATTTCACAGCGGGAGGGGGAAGCAAATGAATACAGAACAAATCTGGTCCATCTATTTTTTACATCTTAGGCTGGCAGCAGACGGTGCAGCATGACTGATAGCCATCGGCATCTTCTGGGTGCTTGGCAGAAAATGCTGCATTACGACTGCTAGCCATCATCGTCAAGACAGTGCAATAGAACTGCCGGCAGGACTGAGTCTCCAGGAGACAAAACATGTCTGCCCAGGCGCCTCTGACCGAACTCACTGAGGAGTACGACGACGATGGATACCAATCGTAATACACCATCTGCTGCCAAAAGGCAAGGAGCTGCTGCTGTATAGCAATACAGTCCCACGTCTGCCAGCACCCAGATAGCCGATGACGGCTACCAGTCATACTGCACAGTCTACTGCCAAAAGGCAATTAGCTGCTGCTCTGTAGCAATGCAGTACCATGTTTGCCAGCACCCAGATGACATATGGTGACGGTGAGCTGAGCTGAGCTGAGCGGAGTCCATGCTTGCTGTGGTATGTCGTCTGCACAGATAACCCAGGAAAAAAGGTGCGAAACGATTGTCTGCCGTTGCTCTCACGGGGCGGGGGGCTTTCGACATGTACCCAGAATCCCCCGTGACACTGTTTTTGCCTCATCAGGCATTGGGATCTCAACCCAGAATTCCAATGGGCAGTCGAGACTGCAAGAACTGTGGGATAGCTACCCACAGTGCAATGCTCTGGTAGTCGACGCTAGCCTCGGTACTGTGGACTCAGTCCGCCAGCTTAATGCACTTAGAGCATTTATGCAGGGACACACACAATCGAATGTATAAAAACGATTTCTAAACAACCAACTTCTATAAATTCTACCTAATTTCGTAGTGTATACATACCCTCAGGTAAACAAAGCGTCTCGTGGCCTGCCAGGGGCTTACCCTGAACAAGCCTTGAACCAAGTTTGTGAACCCCTGGTCTATAAATACCTAAATGGGGAACAAACATTTAATAATGGGCTCTTCAGCCTAGCAGAGAAAGCTATAATAGGATCCAATGGCTGTAAGTTGTAGCTAGACAAAGTCAGACAGGAATTAAGGCATAAAGTTTTAACAGTTTAGAGTAATTAACTATTGGAACAACTCACCAAGGGTCATTATGAATTCTGCATCAGTAACAATTTTTGAATCATGACTGGATATCTTTCTATAAAATATTCTCTGAGAATTAAGTCTGTTTATTGAAAATATGCTCAACTGCCCCAAAATATTTAATGCCTTTTAAAACACTTGGATGAGCAAGGTTGTCCTGTACCTCACAAATCAATTCAATTACAGGATTATATCATCACAGGCCTTCAGTGGCTTGATCATGTTAGAATCACAGAGGATTAGCCTTCCTGGGATCCTAGCTGTAGTATTAAAATACTTTTATGAAGCTGATGAACCACAAATGGTTGATGTCTGTTCTTCAGTATGACTATCTCAAATCTCTCAAATTAAAGCAAAATGTTTCTAGAAGCTGTCTGGAATTTCTAGTCAATCTATATCCTTACAATCACTTTCATGAATAACCATGGAAGGCATCTATTAGTATTCAGTGCAGGAAACTTATTACTTAGTTGAAGCACATGTCGCACTCATGAAGACATTTATCTGTGTAATCACCTCACCAGGTGGAGTAAGCTGATTAATAATGTCTTTTAACTACACCCCCACCTCCCCCCAAAAACCTTACAGGTCACCCATACATAAATAGAGTGGGTGCATCTTTGGACTTTTAATGAGCAAAGAAAAAATGCCAGTGATGATTATCAGAAAAGAACTTTTAGGAATTCTTGGGAATTCTTACTGTGACTCCCTGAAAGAAGAAAAAATGGAAACTATGAATGGATGGAGCTAAACATTTATACAGAAAAAAAGAAACTACACAAGCTATGAAATTTGAAGTGCAATGAAAATCAGAAAAGAAAAATACAAAATCTTTCACCTCTAGATCTGCTGGTTCAAATCTAAACGTAACAGAATTACTCCTGATTTATAAGTGAAAGGAAAATCAGGATCCAGCGGCATGAACTATCCATGCTGCTGGTGTTGAGCCCTCTAGATTAGGCACAATGATGAGATAGTTTCGGTGTCATGAGTGGTCACAGAACTGGCCTGCAAGGTTCCTGGGAGCAATCACACTCTACCCATCCACCTGGCAGCCTACTGGCAGTGGTTTACCTGAGACCCACAAAGCCCAGCCCCAGTGTGAGGCTCCACCTCTGAGGTCTGATTGGAGGAGTCCCAGAGCTGCTGATTGGCTTAATGGCCCTACTTAAACCAGCAGCAGAAGCAGAAAGCTGTCCAAACAATTGGGCTCCATCCCTCTCGGGACTGCATGCTTTGTGCTTCCTGCTAGCTGGTCCTGCTACCTGCTACCCACTCCCTATTCCTGCTTCCCTGCCTTGATCTCCCAGCATTCCAACCTGGCTTGATTCCTGGCATCTGGCATGTGGTTCGTGACCTCTAGTTGGTCTGCTGCCTCTGATCCCCTTGTATCTTGATCCAGCCTGACTCTGGCACCTAATTTGTGGTTCTGTTAGCCAACTTTTGAGTCCTGTCTCATGACTGTGGACTCTGGCTCCAACTACTAGGTCTGGCCACCCATGACCCAGCCATGACAGCTTGTTCAGACTACAATATTTCTGTGAGACTGGGCCTGGTGTGAGAAAGATGAACTTAGCAGCACATGGCCATAAGAAGCTTTGACTCATCTGAATGGGCCTCCTGCCTCCAGGCAGATAATCAAGTACTGCAGGCTCAAGTTGCACAGCTGACCTCAGGCAACCGGCAGCTGCAGGAGCTAGCAAGACAGCTCAGTGCTGGGAACATCCTGCTTCAAACACAGCCTGCAGAGCCTTGCCCTGAAGAGGGGCCTGCTAGAATTATTGTAGTCTGGGGCATCTGATGCATCCCTAGATATATCTCTGAGCATGCAAAGGTTCCTCGGCAGTCAGCCCGCTGACAGGCGATAAGCTAGGCTGCGTTTCCCCACAGCTGGAAGGCCATAGCCCAGTGCGGTCATACTGTGATGCCTTTCTCCAAGTGATGTTAACAATATTTGATGATCTGTACTAAGCTCAAATGGCTGAGGAAACTCTGAGGGGACTCCAGCAGGGTCAGGCACAGGCACCTATGCAGCGCACTTCCACAGCCTGACAGAGAATACAGAGTGCAATGAAGAAACTGTACCACTTGGGGTGAGGTTTGTGGGAAGAAATCACAGATAAACTGGCCCTCATAAAGACACCTAGGGGTCTACAGACCCTTGTGGACTGTACCATCCACATAAAATATCAGCTGAGAGAACTAAGGGAGGAGAAAAAAAGGTTTCTTGCAGCCCCCCTACCTGTGTAGCATGACCTCAGCTTCGGTATCATCTGCCTAACCCATGCGAGCAGATCTGGCTCATCAGTGACTCACACCCAAAGAAAAGGAACAGCGATTAGTACTGCCTGTACTTCTACTGCAGTGAACCTGGGCATGCCATCTTGTCCTGCCTAATAAAAACACTGATGAGCTCAGGGAAACAAGCTGACCCAGGCATGGCAGGAGGAACCAGCCTGAACCTTGAGAGGAAAGAACTTCCCTGTACCATAGTCCTCACTGAGAAACACTCTGAGCCCCATCCAGGGGTTCTCATTTACAGGTGCCTACCCAGCTGCACTTTCCAGGGGATCCTTGACAGATTCCTCTACAACAGTCCCCCATTGATTCAGAGGCAGTGGACAATTTCATGGATGCAGCTACAGGTCAGGAATTACAGATTCCCCTGCTATTCAAGGCCATGCCCAAGACAATTGGAACTATTGACAGTTCCCCTCTGTCTTTGGTTCCAGTTATGAATGAGACTATTCCAATGGAGGTCATTATTCAGGGACGCAGAGAAATAATACAATTTGACATGATCTATCCCCCCCACCCCAACGTTTTCCCCTAATCCTTGGAATCTCCTAGCTGACACTTCATGATCACTCCCTTTTTTACTAGAGAGAAAAGGTCACTTTCCCATTGGAATTCTGCCAATAGCATGTCCAGGGACCAGTGAATATTGCATCCAGACACAAGAAGGT
This sequence comes from Terrapene triunguis, assembly GCF_002925995.2. Lineage (NCBI taxonomy): Eukaryota > Metazoa > Chordata > Testudines > Emydidae > Terrapene > Terrapene triunguis. Next base: position 15,734,518 of record NW_020664372.1, read on the forward strand.
CCAAGTAGATGGGGGTGAAATATGAAACTTCCACCCAATTATCATGAATACACCAACATCCTTGAGAAGAATAATTAGGAAAATATATCCCACTTTGGGACAATGACTGCCCCATAAATTTCAGCTAGTGGTAAAGATAGCATTTGGATGTAATATGCAATGTCAGAGCCTGAATTGGTGGTGTTGCAAGAATATCTCCATGAGAACTTGACTCTTGGGTTCATCCACACATAAAGTTTGCAGGCTGGCACCCTAGTCCTTTTTTGTAAAAAAAGGATGGCAGCCTGCACCACTGTATCAGTTGCTGAGCTATAAATCAGATAACAATCTAAAACTATTATGTGCCCTGAACCCTGAGTTGTTGGACCATCTGTGGGCTGACTGCATATTAACTAACTGGATCTTTGGGGAGCTTACAACTTCATCCATATCCATATCCATATCTAAAGACCGCTTTCAGACCCGCTATGGCTATGGCCAGTTTGAATATTTAGTTATGCCATTTGGACTGACTAATGCCCCAGAAAAGGTCCAGCACTTCATTAATGATCTGCTATAAAATCTACTGGACCACTTTGTGGTTATATACTTAGCTGATATATTGATCTTCTCTATCTGGATCAAAACAGCACTCACATCTGCACAATCCTGAAGAGACTACAAAAATGGTCTGTATGCTAAACTTGAGAAGTGAGCATTCAGTCAGACCTCAACTGAGTGCCTGAGTTTCATCCTGTCCCCAGAAGGAATCAGGATGGATCCGCACAAGGTCCAGAGAGTCTGTGACTGGGTAGCCCCCTGCAATGTATAACCTACAATGTTTTTTTTCAGATTTGTGAAATTCTACCAGAGGTTCATTTGAATTTTTTCAAAACAAGCTAAGCCCCTCAGTGCCCTACTCAGGGAAAACACTCAGTTCTATTGGTCTCCCAAGGCCCAGCATGCATTCGAGCAGTTAAAGGTAGCTTTCACCACTACTCCAATATTGTACTATCCAGTTGCGATTCAAGCTTTCATTGAAGATGCTGATGCCTCTACTATGAGCATATACTGCATCCCATCACATACTAATTGAGGAAGCTCACCCCAGCTAAGGAAAATGATGAAATCTTGGACAAAGGAGCTCCTCGCAATTAAAACCAAGTTCAAAGAGTGGCAACACTACTTGGAAGGGGCTTACCATCCAGTCCAAGTGTTTACCAACCATTACCTGGATAATACCTGCTCAGGGTCAAACCTGTACATCAATGACAGGTCTGGTGAGCCCTAGTCTTCTCCTGGTTCAATTTCACCTTGACCTACCTCTCTGGAATCAGAAACGGCAAAGCTGACACCTTGTCCCAACCGATGAAGTCCCAGTCTGGAATCAGTCCACTTTCTCATGTCCCATCATTTCCACCAGGACCTGGTTGCACTCATCTGCTCTGCCTCTGGCTCCAAAAATCTGCTTGACAAGATGGCCATTATCAACTGAGAACCACATGACACCCAGGAGTGGCTCATGTTCATAAGGGACTACATCTATAGTCCCCTGGGACCCAGGAGAGTGGTGATTCTTCAACTGTACCACATCTCCACCTTGGCAGGATGCTTAGGGTGATATAAAACCTGACGATTAATGTCCCATTTCTTCTGGTGGCCCCAAATATGTCTGCACAAAAATTCTGAAATCTCCTCAAACCTCTGGATACCTCACCTCAGCCCTTAAAGGCCATTTTCTTGGACTTTGTGGCAGAACTACCAGAATCCAGTGGTATTATGACCATGTTGATGGTGATAGATTGCTTTTCTAAAATGGCCCATTTCATTTTCTGCATAGGTTTCTCCTCTGTGGAGGAAACCACCAGAATCTGGATAAAGAACACAGTCCATTTTCATGGCCTCACAGATCATGCAGTGGACTGGACTACATGACTTCTCAAGGTCCCTTCTAGTCCTATCATTCTATTCTATTCTGTTCTATTCTATTCTATGTCACCTCCGACCTGGGGCCAGAGTTTATTGTCTGCTTCTGTCATGAGTCCGCACATTTATTAGGAGTCCATGCACACCTTTTCTCTGCTTACTATTCTCAGCTGAATGGCCAAAGAGAAAGACTCAGCCAGATCCTCAAACAATATTTACAATGCTACCTCAACCGTCACCAGGATGACTGGTCTTCACTGTTACCCCATGCAGAGTTCTCATACAATAATGTAGACCACACATCGACAGGCCACAGCCCCTTCTTTATCAACCCTCAGTTTCATTGACAACTGCCCACATCCTCCCCAAACCCATCTGCCTCAGATCTAGTACAAAATATCCATCACATCCAAGAGAAGGTGAAGGGACATCTTGAAAAGGTGAAGGAGGATTGTGATGGGCTTCTTTGGTATCATTCCCCCAAGAAGGAAATTAAATTTAATCACATTATGGTCACAATTACTGAGCAGTTTAGCTATATTCACCTCATGGACCAAATACTGTGCTCCACTTTAGACTAAATCAAGAATTGCCTCTCCTCTGTGAGTTCCAGGAGTAGCTGCTCCAAGAAGCAGTCATTAATGGTGTCTAGAAATTTTATCTCTACATCCCATCCTGAGATGACCCGTATCAGTCAGTATGGGAGTAGCTGAAATGCCCCATTACCACTGAATTTTCTATTGTGTAGCCTCTCTAATATCTCGGAGCATTTCACAATCACCATCACCATCTTGTTCCGTATATATATATATATATATATATGTTACCATTTAAAAATTACAAGTAAAATTAATTACTAATGTTTGTTTTTATGGCAACAGTTTCTCAGCTATGATTTGAACTGCAAAATTTGGGCTAATCAAATTGAAGTGCCAGAAGCCTCTTTTCTTTTTCCAGTTAAATCTATGTTTTTGGATATTTCTGGACTCTATACTCAACCACAAGCTACTTTGTATACATAAATTATGAAATCCTGGCCCCACTGAAGTCAATGTCAAAACTCCCATTGACTTTAAATGGTCAGGATTTCACTCAGAATAACTTGTTCACAGTTTTGAGACTAGATGTGCTACTAAAATTCAAATTGCATCTCAACTACCTGGAGTGCTCAGTATGTCCTAGAGGGCCAGGGAAAGGCATAAGGGGCTGGTGATAATAGATAAGGGAAAATATCTTCAGGAACAGCATGTTATCATGGCGGCAAGATTAGCTAAGGAAACTGGCAGCCTTAGCTCATTATTTTTTTATTTTGATTAGATTGTTAGCCCAATTTTATTTCATAAGGCACCTTGAATTGATTTCTTTTCTGTTTTAAATTTAAAATTAAATTTATTTTTCTCCATATATAATATACAAAGGTTCTCAACAGGCAGCATGAGCCAGATAACACTGTTTGTCCTGAGCTTCTAACAGCTTACTGCGATGAAGTAAGATCTCTGCCAGTCTTCAGCAATGAAGTATCCAACCAAAGGCTTGAGAAAATAATTTGGCAATGGCAGAGGGAAGACAAGGTAACTTTGGGTGAGCTTTCATGGCATGCAAGTCAGTCAGTACTTTTAGTTTTTGTTCATGTTGTTCACAATAAAAATCTACATGCAGTTGCTGTTTAAAGTAGAGTCTATTGAAACCTGCATGCCATCAAATAAATCTCCATTGGGGTTGCAGCAATGTTCAGCAGACTTTATGGTACACTACAGGATTTTGGTAACTCTAAAAACAGATATTTTGTAAATAGACATGGTCTGTAATTTTTAACCCAATCTACCTTACCTACACATTATTGTATCTAACTGTCATGATGACTGTGACCCAAATTTCTGTTGCCATGAAAGGAATTGGAATTTTTCACCAACCACAAATTTTTCAGTATAATACAGTAAAACTCATTATTGCTTCTGAAATGAACAGGTTGCCAATAGTATTTAATGGCATTACTATAGCCATTTAAAACAGATTTGGACTGGAGAATATATTGTAAGCAATGACGCTTCATTGGCCGAGGATGGGCAAAATTATTGATTATTACTAGAGTAAAATAAATTTACTTTGCTGTAGTACCCAGAACAAAGTCAATGTAGTAAAAAGAAGTATTTATTTATATTATTGTTATTCATTCATAGATTTTTAAGGCCAGAAGTGGACATTATGATTTAGTCTGACCTCCCGTGTAATTCAGGCCACGGAACCTTACCCAGTAATTAGTTATTATTTGTATTACAGTAGCACCCAGAGGGCAAAACCAAGATCAGTGTCCCAAGGAGCTTACAATTTTAATAAAGAACACAAAGGATGGAAGGGGAGATGTATTATTATCCCGTATTACAGATAAGAACTAAGGTACAGAGAGATTAAGTGACTTGCTCAAGGTCACACAGGAAGTCAGGGCAGAGCTGGGAACTGATTCCAGATCTCCTGTGTCCCAGGTCAGTCTATTAACCACAAAACTAACAGTGTATTATTAAGCACACACACACACACACACACACAGACAGTGATTATTTGTTTTACACTAATCCCATAATTTAAAAGACAAGTCAGCAGATATGTGGCATATGTCACTTTCTTACTCAACAGTTCTGAACTCTGTCTTTTCGGTTCACATCTACTTGCCTTACCAACAAAAAAAACCCCATAAATTGCACTGCTGTCAACAATGCAGAGCCGATACCATTGATTTCTATTTTGCCTCTTGCTTCATCAACAAAATTGTCAGCTAAATTCAGATTGTATAATTTTTATTGTTGGTGATGATGTGAAATGCACAGTAAAGTATGTCTTTTCTCTATACTCTCTGTTACATAGTTTTGTTTTGTTTTTTTCCCCTCTCATTTAGGTTGGACAGAGTTTCACAGTTATCTATTGTAGTATACTACCTTTAACTAATTGTACATCCCTTTAAATTACCAAACAAAGGATACTTTAAGTATTTATGGTTTGTTTTTTTAAACATTGATTTAAAGTAGAAAGGACAATTTTATGCTGACTTCAGAAACATATATACCCTCTAGATTTACTCAACACTCCTAGGGATTTCAAGATCTTTGAGAATTTGTGATTTAATAACCATCATTTATAGTTTGTCATTGAGAACAGTCAATTAGTAACAGCAATAAAACCTATATTCTGGAGAACAGTAAACTTCGACTTTCCTAACATTGTATTAGACCATAAGATGGCTCCTTTAAGTTGAAAAAAAGTATTTGGACTTCTCTTTCTTTACCTTTTGTTTTGTGTTGATTATTTTGGTATATATGTGCAACTCAGTAAATAATATTTGTAACCTCCTTAAATAGTCTTGTGTTGCAGAATATGAAGAGATTTACCAGTGTACCTAAATAACAATTTAGGGACTAACAAGCAAATTATACCCATGTTTCCATAAGCAGTGAAGTACCAATATACTTCTGCTTATTAAAATAAAAGTCTCCTTATACCAGTCTAGAAGTGCTACAGGCATGATTTAATAAACCTACATCATTCAACTCTGGGACTTGGGACTATGTAACAAAAAGGTTCTAGATTCTATAATCAATTCTTTATGAATATTCAATAATGCACATAAAGAGAAAATAAAGTATAGAAAAGTCTAATATATAAAAATCAGAGTTTCTTGGAATGTTTCCACTTTGTGAATTAAAATATTGGTTACTTTCCACTGTAAGCTAAATATTTGATTTTGACTATGTAAACTGTCTTGCCTCGTAAAAAAATAATACATAGCCACAGGAACACACTAGTTAAACAGAGGTGGCGCATATTTCATATTCAGGGGGCATGGAGCACCTGTGAAGGTGAAAAAGAGAGTTGGTATTCTGGAGGTGAGGAGAAGCCAACATATTTTAGAGTGAAAAGATGGGAAGGTGCAGATTCGTAGTATTATTTTTATTAATTAAGACAGACAAATATATATTGCAGGAAAGTGTGTGCTCAGCTCAATGCTAGCAGCTTCTGTAGTTCAGTGTGTTTTACCTGTGAAGAATACAAGATACGTCTCAGCTTTTGAAATTATATGTAATGTTCAGTCAGTGTCCTGCAGGTGAGAAAATTCTCTCATCTACATTGTTAAGGGTACATTCTGCTGTTGTCCAGGTTAACAAATATTTCAAAATAAAAAGTGCCATTTTTGCTTAGTAAATCAAAACAGACTTACATTGAGAATCCTGAAAGATGAAGCATGACTATAATATAATCTCAGTGTCTCTAGAGTTTAGTTCTGTTCTCCATAATGACATTTTTCATCACTTTTTATGTACCACCAGTTTCTTTGTCCTGTACCCTTTGCTCATGGAAGGCCACATTAGCTCTTAGTTACACTGGTATAAATGTAGAGCATCTACACTGAAAACGGTAGAATTATTCCTAATTTACAATTTACACAAATATAAAGGATCCTAATCTGAGGCCCAAATCCTTGGGTCTGGCTGAGTTGTACTCATTCCAGGACCCAAAGAGGAGCAATGGTATCTTAAATCCACCTATGTGCTTTTCTGATCATGTGGACAGCTATGGTAATTGTGCACTAGGAAACAGCGGAGGAACTGAGCACCTCCCAGATCCTTCTACTGGGGCATAGTGGTGGGTTTTTCCTTGGCTGGCGGGAAGCCAGAGAAGAATCATAAAGGGCTTAAGCACCAGGCATTAATTCTCTACACAGCTACCAAAAGCATTAGAGAGATCAGCTGTGTTGAGATGATGGTCTTATTTTCCAGCCCCTTTTAGAGTCATTTCTAGAGGAGAGGACGCCAGCACTAGAGAGGGTTATCCTCAAACATTGAGCCTCCCCATAAGAAAATAAGACACAAGGTAATGAGGGAAAGGTTATATCCAAACTGCTTTCACAAAATATAAGCTGTTTTACCAGCTCCTGTATTCCTGTATGCTTTTGTCTATCTTTACTTCCCCTCTGCTCTGGTGATTACCCAACCTCTTTATGTTGTCCTTCTACTCTCATTTCTGGGTCATCTTCCACATGGTTTCACGTGACTGGAAACCCCTACCTTACCCAGTCCACCATGCCTACACCTTCATCCTCCAACTCCCTCCTCAAAAAACACCTCTTCCAAAAGACCTATCCTGATCAGTGAAGTGTTGACTAACAGAAGCTTTAGCTACCTATTAATGACCAGCTGATTAAAAGTATTACACACACCAAAAAAAAAAAAAAACCCTGTACAAAAATGTAGAATGCCTAGCTGAGGTGGTATCACACTACTTTGCATTGCACCCTAACCCAGATCTTATTTTCAGGGCCGTCCCTAGGAGGGGTGCAGGGCCCGGGGTGGAAGTGAGGGATTTGTCTCTTCCAGGGCTGACCATGCCAGGCCAATCGCATTGGCCCGTGGGGCCCCCCAAAGCACGGAGTCCAAAGCTGTTTCCCCATTTCACCCTACCCAAGGGATGGCTCTACTTATTTTGTATGTTGTCTATTTAGACTGTAAGCTCTTTGGGCCATTGATCTTGGACCCAATTCATTCCTGTGCCAGAAGTAAGCTCATAACAAGGCTTGCGAGTGCAGAAAAGGTGAATGTATACCACCTTTGCACCTTTCCTATTCTGGAAGCAGATGAAAGCCACTTCAGCCCCTGGTGCAGGTTAGAGCAGAAAGAGGACTGCCTCAGCTGAAATGCAAAAGATTTTTATGGCAGACATACATTGCTGGCTTGCAACAGCCCTGTGATCATTCTCTGCTTTCCTCTGAAGGAACACCCCTGATTTTCCCTAAGAGCTAGAAGCTCCTGTGGTTAGTGGGTGACTGGCTAGCAGAGCAGAGAAGCCCCTTATGTCAGGGGATATCTCTAGGGGCTACTGAGATGTCCTTTACTTTTCCAGCATAAAGGGGATGAGGCGCAATGATAATTCAGGTTTTTAATCTTCTTACTTCTCTAAAGGGTACAGCAGCACTATATGCTAATAAACAAGTATAATGGTGTGTCAGGATGTGTGAATTGTTTGAACTCTCCATTTCTTTTTGACAGTGGGATTGTTTATCTAAATATTTAATAATTTAGTGTACATTCTATGGTAGCTAGCTAGATAATCTCTGATTCTAGAGAGAGGGGGGATTTGCCAGTTTCTTCCCCCTCTCCAAAAAACAAACAAACCTGATCTAGTGATCTGTGTTTCAGGTAAGCATCTGCACTTTTATCTGGTTAACTCAATTCAGAACGTTTACTGTTTACCCATCATGAACATGATTTTTGAGTGTGTGACAGAAAATAAAACCACAAAAGTGAAAAGTGGGTTGTATCAGTAGTAAATGCTAGGCAAATGAAAGTGTTATGTTGTAATAGGCTGCAAAGCAAAGGAGGTAGTGGAGGGGCAGGAAATCATGGGAAATCAGAATATTGTTGCGGGAGGAAAGGAGAGAGAAAAAATGGAGGGAGTTTTGTGGAATGTTGAGTGTTTGTGAAGGAGAGAGAACAGGAAAGGGGATATTTAGAATGAAGAGGATCTCTTTTCCATCGGTGGGCTGAATGTCAAGGAGATTTGATAATGCATTTTATACTGCTGGATTTAATCTACTTCCTCTAGTGAAGTATTTGTAAAAGATCTTCAGATGAAAAGCATGAACAATACTATTCATGAGAAAATGGTTAAGGTAAGAAGTAAAAGAGCAGAATGGAACAGAAAGGAATATAAAATCAAGTACTAAGGGAAGGAAGGACTGAAAACCATTTTGAAAGAGAATGAATTCCTGTTCCCTGGAGTTTTGACAGAAAGTGGATGAGAAAAACTCTCTCTTCAGTAGAAAAAGTAGTTTTGGCTTAGTAGTCTCATATGCTCCATCATCCTAATAATCAAACTCTCAGAGATACGAGATGCACATTGACAGGCATCCAGGTATCAAATGCTGGTGCCCCTGGAAGCTAATCCTCTTATGTACAATTTACATCTCTTAATAGATAATCAGCCATATGTCAACCTCATTTAACTATTATAGAGCAGTGCAGGATCTCTCTGATATCTGTGATAATAGGAAAAAGAGAAATCAAAACTATTATCTATAATTTTTAAATTGTGTAGTTAATCAGAAATGAAACATAAATACTTTGTATTTGTTGTGCTTTGAACATTGATCATTTTCCTCTCTACAGGTGTTGAGTGTTGTTTTTCTTCCTACCCTGACTGACATTAGCTTAGGGCTGGAGTGGCAGCATAGGCAGTATATTTACAGTGGCTTGAATTCTGCCCCTCTCCATGCCCCCATATCTTCTCCTTTCCTTTCTCCATCATTCCAATATTCCTTCCTCTCTATTCTCTTTGTCCACTTTCGCTCCCTCCCTCCCCTCTCTGAATTCCCCCTCCATCTTTCTCCATTTTCTCTCTCCACTCCATCTCCGCACTCTGTCCTCCCCCCTCTCACTTCTCTCTATTGCATTCCATCCCTCTCACTCACCACAGTTCAGTGCAAAGTGGGGAAGGAAGGATACCTCGACCTCGGTCCAGTGCTTTAGTAAGTAGTGGTAGCAGCAAGGGGGAAGAACTCATAGTGCACAGGTGCTCCTTTTTTTGCCAAGCAGCACCTTCTGAGTTCCAGACAGTGCCTGTCTGAGGCAGTAGCATACTATAGTTCATGCAGAAGTGCTTTTTATGCTGTGACTCCTACAGGTTGGTATCACACAGAGCACAGGTGGTACAGCTCACCAGAGAATGGCACATTTGGTGGCCTCTACTCTTCTCTCTTGTGCGTGTAAGAAGAGCAGCCCTGGAGTCATAGCCCATCCCAGTGCCTAGGCCACAGATCACCTGAAAAAACACTGTATATAATATATAGTAAGCGTCACTTACTTTTGTGTTAAAACAACAAGGAGTCCGGTGGCACCTTAAAGACTAACAGATTTATTCGGGCATAAGCTTTTGTGGGTAAAAAACCCACTTCTTCAGATGCATGGAGTGAAAATTATCTTTTGTGTTATCAACTTGCATGGCTTATATGACAAGTCACATTTTAAAAACTATTTGAATGTCTTCATCTTATTATTGTGAAGCAATGTATTACAGAAAAGAGACCTGCTGCTAGTGCTCACCAGTTCAGCTCGAGGAATTTTTTTTCAGAACCACTGTACACTCAATAAATTACTCTTATCACAGGGTCTCTTTGAGAAAAATAGATACAATTTTATTGTCTCCTCTGGGACGAACTTCCAGCCCCATCTCCCTGGACCAGGGCAGCCAATCCTGCTGGCTTCTGGGGGATGGAGCCACAGGAGCGGGGAGTATGTGCCTGTGGGCCTGGCTGGGGCCAGCCCCAGCCCAGCGAGATTCACAGTGTCTCCCTGGAGCTCATAGACACCTCAGCAGGGGAGGTGCCTCCCCAGCTGGATTCTTGCAGGTAGCCACTGTGTTGAACAGTGCAGTGACCACCCTCAGGCTACGTCTTCACTACCCGCCGATCCGGCGGGTAGCAATCGGTTTATCGGGGATCGACTTACCGCGTCTCGTGAGGACGCGGTAAAATCGATCCCTGATCGCTCTGCCGTCGACTCCGGAAATCCACCTCGACAAGAGGCGGCAGCGGAGTCGGCGGCAGCGCGGCAGCGGTCGGCTTTCCCCCGTCCTCACCACCAGGTAAGCCGACCTAAGATACGCAACTTCAGCTACGGTATTCACGTAGCTGAAGTTGCGTATCTTAGGTCGGAACCCCGCTGTAGTGTAGACCTAGCCTCAGACAGCATGAGAAGCAGCTGGTCCAGTCCCTTCTGTTCCCTGACCAATCCCAGCTGCCAGGGACAGGGGCCAAATGTGCCAGGGTGCAGGTGCAGTGGGAGAAAGGAGCCCCTTCCCCCTCCCCAAGCAAGCTATGCACAAATGTGTGTGTGGGGGGGGTACTTGACCCTGCATGCCCCCCCCCCACACGTCACCTATTGTTAGGGGAAGTGGATAAGAAACTTTCAGCCCACTGACTCAAAAGACAGTGCCAACTTCCAGACAGGTATAGGAGATTTTACAAACATTGGCAACCTGAATAGCTCCATCTAAAGCCTTAGCAGACTAAAAAAGACAAGCAAGCTGTTCTTTTGCTAATTCTATAGTTCAGTACCAAGGCAGAGAATATAAAAGGAAGGAGTGAGGCCTTAGTTAGATATTCACCATTTCAATCTGATAGCCCCCTCCAGATTAAAGCTGAATAATGGGTTTGCTGCACAATCAGACCATGAAAATTAATACTCTCTTAGCAATAAATATTCACAAATATGTTACATTGAAGCACAGATCAGCATTCAGAATCCCAGTTGTTGATACCAGGAAAGTGATTCTTAGTGCATATCCTATTACTATTACTCCCACTCCCACTTCCCAGTCCTCTGCTTCTGGGAGTTAATGTTCTATACTATGATAAATAAGACAATATTTCAGTTAATGTAATATAAAACTAGATCTCTTAATGAAATCTTGAGCCATCATTGATTTCAGTTCAGGATTGCAGACCATTTTATCCCTGCTCAAGACATGTAGGTTATATATGTTCATGGGTTTTGCTCAAAGTCTGAAATATGATGAATGCATTTTAACATCCCGTGGATTAGATTCCATAGCCAACCGCACAAAACTAAAAATGCAGCCTCCCCTTTCCCAGCCACAGGGAGGTCTTTGCTTTGCGCTACTGATCAGAGTAGGTTAAGAATTACCATCAGAGTTTCCAGAAGAGGCCCTATACTCCTGTTAGTGGGCATGTCAGGAGACAGTGAAGTCACACACTTCTACCACTCAGAGAACTGCTGGTGTGAGCTCATCAACCTTCATGAATGAAGAGTCAGATTCACAGAAGGGACCTTGGTGACCTTGCCTGACCTCCTGCATACTATAGACTATGAATTAATTCCTACGACAAGTCCAATAGATGTGATTGAACTAAAACATATCTTTTAGAAAAGACATCCAATTGTGATTTAAAAATGTATTGTGACAACGAATCTACCACAACCCTTAGTAAATTGTTCCAATAGTTAATTTCCCTCATTGTTAAAAATGTGCACTTTATTTCAAGTCTGAATTTGTCTAGTTTCAGCTTCCAGCTGCTGGATCTTCCTATACCTTTGTGTGTTAGGCTGAAGAAACCTCTATACCAAGTTTCTGTTCCTCATGTAGGTACTGTGATAGACCCAGACCAGTTGGGAACAGCGGAGTAGCAGAAGGGAGATATATTGACCACTGGATAAGTAATTTTCTGTTCCCTGAGTGACCAGAGCAGGGGCTGCTCCAGGCTAATAGACCACCTGACTCCAATTAACCTGCTAAGAGTCAGGTGAGGCAGTTAAGCACCTGACTCTAATTAAGGCCCCTCTGATGCTATAAAGGGGCTCACTCCAGTCAAGCCAGGGGGAGCCAGAGGAAAGGAAGTGTGTGTGAGAGGAACTGGGAGCAAGAGGTGTGCAAGAAGCTGAGAGTGAGTAGGCGTACTGCTGGAGGACTGAGAAGTACAAGCGTTATCAGACATCAGGAGGAAGGTCCGGTGGTGAGGACAAAGAAGGTGTTGGGAGGAGGCCATGGGGAAGTAGCCCAGGGAGTTGTAGGTGTCGTGCAACTGTACCAGGAGGCACTCTAAACAGCTGCAGTCCACAGGGCCCTGGGCTGGAACCTGGAGTAGAGGGCGGGCCCGGGTTCCCCCCATACCTCCCAACTCCTGATCAAACACAGGAGGAATTGACCTGGACTATAGCTTCTACCAGAGGGGAAGGTCTCTGGACTGTTTCCTGACCCACAGGGTGAATCTGTGAAGCGAGCAAATCCGCAAATAAGCGCAGGACCCACCAAGGTAGAGGAGGAACTTTGTCACAGTACTTATAGACTGTGATCAAATTACCCCTTAACCTTCTCTTTGATAAACTAAATAGATGGAATTCCTTGAGTCTAACACTGTAAGTCATGTTTTCCAATCCTTTAATCGTTCTCATGGCTCTTCTCTGAACCCTTCCAACTTTTTCAACATGCTTCTTGAAGTGTGTTCACCAGAAATGTACACAGTATTCCGACAGTGATACCAAATACAGAGGAAATATAATCTTCCTACTCCTACATCCAAGCGCCTCATTAGCCCTTTCGGCTAGAGCACCACAATGGGAGCTCATGTTCAGATGATTATCTCCAATGACCCCCAAGTCATTTTCAGAGTTACTGCTTCCAAGGACAGAGTCACACATCTTGTAAATATGACCTACATTCTTTGTTCCTAGACTCAACCTTGCATTTAGCGGTTTTGAAATGCATATTGTTTGCTTGTACCCAATTTACGAAGTAATTCAGATTATTTTGTATCAGTGACCTGTCCTCTGTTATCTACCAGTCCCTCAATCTTTGTATCATCTGCAAACTATATCAGTAATTATTTATATTTTCTTCTTGGTAACTCATTGATAAAAATATTAAATAGCATAGGGCTAAGAAGCTAACTCTGTGAGACCTCACTGGAAACACATCCACTCAATGATGATTCCATGTTTACATTTACATGTTGAGACATATCATTTAGGCATCTTTTAATTTATTTAATGTGTGCCATGTAGGACATGTAGGCATATAGTAATGTAGAAATTAAGTATAAACTTTAATTTGTCATTTTAAAAATAAGTGTATGTTAATGGGACTTATCAAATAGCTTTTGAAGCAGCACGGCTTTGAGCGTCGATAAAGCAAAATAACCTTTTACACAATTCTGAAGTTTTCCAGACAGGATAACAGTTCTGTAATTTCTTACTCTGGTCACGTGATTTCTCAGACCTTGAAAAAGTGTAAGCATGACATGTGTGAATGAGTAAGGAAAAACTTTTCTAAGTCAAAGGATTATATGTCATAAGTTATGGCCATGAAAGTGACCAGGCCCTAACGGTCAAAAAGCCATTCATGGGCCCTGGCAATTGACCCAGATAAGTGGGGTTAAGACAGCTTTGATGGAGTCATATTCTCTTCTTATTCCCTTATTACTGTTTGCTTGGGGAAGGAGAGCCCCAAGAGTGGATCAAAGGTCAGACTTGGCTTCACTTTATCAGGAATTAACAATGCAGTTGGGTGCAAATCCTGTGATCCACATTTGCTCAGAAGATCTCCAGGTTGGTTCTGGGGGATGTCACCAGCTTGACTTTCAACCTCAAAAGACCAGGTAAACAAAGAAGTGTGTTTCTCTGAAGGTCACCAATACAACAACCAGAAAGCTGACAACTTCTATTTCCTTCCCAACAAAAGGTGCTTCTATACTGCATGCTTTTATTTATTTATTTATTTATTGGGAGGGGGGGCAGTGTGTAGCAAACCTGCATGGGTATAAATAGCAGTGTAGATGTCAGGCACATTTTAGGTGAGTAAAGACACCCTTGAAGGATGTTGGTATGCACTCAAGTACCCTACATGGTTCTTTACTTCCCCAAACCCTGCCTTTCTGCACACAATGCTATCCCAGCTGCCTCCCTACTGCTGTAGCCTTTCCCTTCTTCAGGAAAAGAGTCCAGCAGTGGGGAAAAGATCTGGTGGGGGTAGGCAGCTTCCTTCGGTTGGTGCCCTTTCCTCTCACAGGAAATGACATCAGCACCTCCCAGCTGGAGCCCTTCCCTGCTGTAGGGAAAAGCTTCATCAACAGAAAAAAGCTCTGCCAGATCCCCTTTGCTGAAGGCTTTCTCCAAATCAGAGAAAGACTTGGCAACAGGAAAAACTCGGGAAGGGAGGAGGCAGTGTAGAAAGGTTCAACCTTTCCTCAAGCATGCCCCTTAACAGAGGCTTTCTTTGTTGAGGTGAAAGTCTCCAGCAGTGGAAAGTGGTGGAAACCTTTACCTGATGTCTCCCCTCTGCCAGAGCCTTTCACTGACACATGTAGCTACACACCAGAGTGTGGATGTGATGTGCTTTTAGAAGATTAGAGTTGGAGGAGACCTCAAGAGGTCATCTTTTCACTGGGGCATGTAGCTACATGTACACTACAGACCACCATTAATGATGTGTAGTGTACACATAGCCAAAGACACTGCAGACCAGCAAGTTGACTGGAGGAGACACCCACTAATGTAACAGTACCTGAGACAGAAGATATCACCAGATTCCCCAAATGTAGTTCCTGACTGACCCTGAAACTCCACAGACACTTTTTTCTTTTCCTGAGTAACATTTTTGTTGTTTCCTTAAGGAGAATACTTGAATAGCTATGTAGGGAATGCCTGCCAAGAAAGATTTGCCTTAGCCATTTAGAGTGTTTGTCCAATAATACAATGTACATATAATCCCATAGTACAAAGTTACACAGGGCAGAATTTAACCTAGGTTCAAAGTATATCTTTCCACGGATCACCAGAGGTCCAGTCTTAACCCATTCTTTCCACAATGGAAAGTATAAGCTGCTAAGTAAACTGCATATGCATAGGAAGAGTAAATAAACCATTCAGTCATTGGTACTATATTGGTTTTGTGATTTGATTATTGATTATGCTCATGATTTGAATTGTTGATCTAACACTGTTTTCTGGTTTGTTAACCAGTTTTAACTTGCACTATTGTAACTCCTTGATTTGATTAATTTGAGACACATTGTAATGTCAGTCTGATTCTTATATTGTTTAGTATGTTAGGGCAATATAACAAATTAGTTACCCTTATAGTCCTTTACACTCTTAACTAAAAGCTATAAAACACACCAAATTAGTTTTCTCTGATCAAATGACAATGGAGTAAAAACAACCTCAATTAAAGTGTCTTCAATTAAATGTTAATAAATCACAATTTGCAATCTCATAAAGCAATTGTATCAAGTTAGTTTGACAAGATCTATTTTCCATAAGTGCATGTTGATTGGCTGTAATTGCATTATCATCCTTTAATACTTTATTGAGTCTCATACTAGCCATTCCACTCTTTTCCCAAGATCAGTGTCATGCTAACAGGACTATAATGTCTCAGATCATCCCATTTACAGTTTTAATAATACGGGTAAAATAATTAGCTTTATTCCAAACTTCTGGAACTTTCTGAGTTTTGAAGACTTATTAAAAACAAAATTAATGTTCAAGAGAGCTCCTCGGTCATTATTTTTAAAACTCTGGGATGCAAGTTACTCAGACATCCAAATTTCAAAAAGTCTAACTTCAGTAGCCATTGTTTATCATCCTCCTTAGTTATCCTTGGAATGGAAATTATTTCAACATCATCTGACATGAATGTATCATTTGTCTTCTTCCCAAAAACAGGTCAAATGTATTTATTGTAGGTGTCTACATTTTCTGAATTATTATGGACAATTATACCTTTTTCATCTAGCAATGGACTAATGCCACTGTTAGAGTTCCTTTTATTCTTGATATACTTAACTCTCCTTCTTATTGACCTTAAATCTGCTATCCATAGATTTCTGCTTATGTACTTCCCTTATCAATATTTTAGTCTCTAGATCCAAATTTTCATGCATTGCTGTCAATGAACCCTTTTCCACCCATTTGCAATCCAGCTATATATAGCTGCTTTCACTTTCACCTCTGTTTTTTTTTTTTTTAACCAATGCTTCCTTCTTTCTCAATTATGAGATTGTGAATTTTGGCCATGCAGTAAAATGTTCTTAAACTGCTCCCAATTATCTTTCACATTTTGTTTTCACATTTTATGTTTATTTTCTTTCTCATAGCTGATTTGGTTCATAATTGGTTTTTAGCTTTGTAAAGTGGCATTTTAAAGCACCAAGTGTGTGTGTGTGTGTGTATGTGTGTGTATATATATCCTGTATATATGATCCCTGTGTTAGTGTTTGTACTTGTATAGCAGCTTTTATCCCAAGGAAATCAAAACACTTTAAAATGTTATATATATATATAAAAATAAATAAATAAAAACAGAATGGGACTTTATTGTATTTGCACATGGCAAATGTAATCGAGTCATGATAATTTTCACCTAAGAAACCACTAACATCTCATTCTGTGATCAAATCTTCTTTATGTCAAGACGAGGTCTAATATAGAATTTCCCTGTTTTGAATGCAACACTTTTTGAGGTAGGGAACTGTCATCTATACTTGTTAGAAATTCCAAGGATGTTTTAGTCCAGGCAGCATGAGACCTCCAGCATATGTCTCTCCAACTGAAGTCCCAGTGTCATTTTGGGAATGACATACACTAGCCTTGTGGAAAAAGAAGCAACTGCCATTGTCATTAATGCACCATCCTTTGATGGGCACACGTAGAGTTGAGAAGTGCCATATCCTGTGAATATTGCAAAATGCTGAGAAGCTCCACACAGCAGCTATCAGTGAAGTTATTCACCAACTAGTACAACTAGTAGGGATTTCCAGTGCATTGCCCTGAAAACGGTACACTGAGTAGATACTGGTATTAACTCTTCTTATCTCTGTACATAAACTAGTCATTACAGTTGTTCTGCTTGTCTGTCTAGATATTTAAAGAGAGATTATAATTGATTCATGCACTGTATTCTGGGTAATAATATATGATTCCAATTTTACTAAAGTGACTCTTTATTAAAGCAACTTTTTACAGAGCTGTTTTGGTGCAGTTTAGCATTATGCACAAAACCATAGGCACAATGACTGACATCCTGGTGCCTCCTCCAAACTCTTCCCTCCTGCAACTTGTGTTCCTCCATGCACGTCCCATGTAGGTTGCTGTAATCACCACATACTTCACAAGTATAAACCTGTGAAGTAAAAAGTCATTGGGAATTCAGAATGTGACAATTTAAAAAAAATCTGTTTATAATTTTTTTTTTTGTAAATTTCATGGTTGGGAAGAAAAGCTTGAAATATATTCTAAATGCTCATAAACTAGAAGGCAAGTAAAAGGATCCAAATATGTATTATTTAAAACAATAAGATGAATGTTAAGACAATGACTTTTGAGTGCTGACTCATGATTTATGGCTGCGGTTCGCCGCTCCAGGCCAATGGCAGCTGTGGGAAGCGGCACGGGTGCGGATGCAGAAAGTAAACAAACCGGCTCGGCCTGCCAGGGGGCTTACCCTGGTGGGCTGCGGGCCAAAGGTTGCTGATCCCTGTGTTAGTGTTTGTACTTGTATAGCAGCTTTTATCCCAAGGAAATCAAAACACTTTAAAATGTTTAAGCTTTAAAGAACTGCATAGTGATAGATATTGTGACAAAGTCAGACCTGACAGTTTTGGAAGGATGATTTAAGGCCGGTATATCAGCCTTAGAATGGTCAAAGCCCTTTTCCTATTCACTGAAAGAAGTTACCTCAGGTTAATTATGGACATTGGAGTCTAATTAAAGGCAGTCTGTGACCTTTAAAAACCTCTTTGGGGAACAAGAAAAGGTCGGAAAGATGAGAAGCAAGTTGGAGAAGGGTTGTGTGCAATGAGAAGAAAAGGGATCTGCTAGGTAAGGTGTGGTTGTTTTTTTCCTGTAAGGAAAATCTTGTATTTATTTCTGTTTAGGGAGGGGGCCCAGAGTGGACAAGAGAGGGTGGCTGGCAATTAGTAGATGGCATAAGAAGAGGTGGTAGTCCAGTGGGCGTTAGGATATGTACTTTTTTTTGTTTTCATTTAAAGAAGCCCTCAAGTCTTCCCTGTAAAATATTGTAAACAAACCTATGTGAAGTATTAAACCTCCCAAGTGGGACTGATTAACTCAAGGTCTCCTCAACACCAGAGTGAGAAAATCTGAGCCCTGACATGATTAAAGAGGTGTGTTGTTATCACAAAAAAAGATACGGGAAGGTAAAGTGACATTGTCTACATTCATACCAAAAAACAGTGGCAAAGCCACAAATAGAATCCAGGACTCCTGACTCTGGCTTCTGCTCTGTTCATTAGATTACACTCCTATCTTTGTGAGACTCTCTGAAGTATAGTACTATACTTGAGGAAATGACACTATACTTTTGAAATGATAATCACTGCTACAGAGACCTGGCTCCATCCTGGAGGTTGACATTATCCACCTTACTCCTGCTGGCTTTGCAGATGAGCCAATGTTCTGGAATGTTAGCAGGCTTTATCAGGTACTTCTACTGGAGCGCTGCTTCTTTATTTTTACACACATGTCTTTCTTGATTTCAGTAAGAACTTGATATGTGCAAGGAGTATGAAATAGGATCATTGTATACAAAATTCAGTTTATTATTCATTTAGATTTTTTCTGTGATAAATGAAATGTCAGCATATACATTGCTTTTAATAGATCTTTTGACTGCCCATAGTCCAATCAGGTAATATTGGACGTGACCCAATGTCCATAAAGGGTCCTGTGACCAAATGGTTCAAAAGCAAAACAGTACATTTACCCAGTATTCATTAACTCAGCAGGAGTTTGACATTTTAGGTAATCTCATCAGACCAGATACCTGTGCAAAGAATTTCATTTCTTTATTCATGAGTAGTAAAGAAGCAGAGATGTAGAGAAGTGAATAGAATTTAGTTTCCTAAAGCACATGTTGTGCTCAAGTTATCTCAAAGCACTTGATAAAAAATAAGTTCAATATTGGCTTTCAAGTGACACTGCAGGTAAACTTGAAGGTATTAAGAACTCTTCAAGATTTCACACATAGCTCTGAATATTTGAACCTGTTTTACTGACAGAGTACTTGCTTCTGAGTACACCTGGATTATCTCCTACTCTTCTCAGGCAAGTCCCATTCATTCTTTTATTTTCAGCATTCGTTACATTGATTTAATCCTTTCATCATGTTTGCCATTTTTTTTCATTTCTGTCCCTCCTGTGTACCATTTTCCTAAGACTATATAAATCCATAGTATGCCCCCATCTTGAATATTGTGTGCAGATATGGTCACCCCATGTCAAAAAAGATATATTGGAATTTGGAAAAGGATAAAAAAAGGGCAACAAAAATGATTAGTGGTATGGAACGGCTTCCGTATCAGGAGAGATTAATAAGACTGGGACATTTCAGCTTGGAAAAGAGATGGCTAAGGGGAGATATTATTGAGGTTTATAAAATCATAACTGGTGTAGAGAAAGTAGATAAGGAAGTGTAACGCAAGAACTAGGGGTCATCAAATGAAATTAATAGGCAGCAGGTTTAAAACAAATAAAAGGAAGTATTTCTTCACACAATGCACAGTCAACCTGTGGAACTCCTTGCCAGAGGATGTTGTGAAGGCCAAGACCATATCTGGGTTCAAAAAAGAACTAGATATATTCATGGAGGATAGGTCTATCAATGGCTATTAGCCAGGATGGACAGGAATGGTGTCCCTATCCTCTGTTTGCCAGAAGCTGGGAATGAGCGACAAGGGATGGATCACTTGATTTTCACCTGTTCTGTTCATTCCCTCTGGGGCACCTGGCACTGGCCACTGTGGGAAGACAGAATACTGGGCTAGATGGACCTTTGGTCTGACCCAGTAGGGCCATTCTTATGTTATTTAGTTTTTATGACTTCCAAAATACCCTCCCCTGTAAGAGTGTCAGAGTGGAGTCCCACTCCTTTGTACATGAGGCTTTGTACTGCAGGCAGGTGACTGCTACATAGAACTCCTGAACCCAGAAGAAATGGAATTAAACTTTGGTGCCATTTAGAAGCCCCAGATGGGAGCCACCACCTACTAAAAGCCTCACCCTGTCCACAGCTTCATGGGATTTGATGCTGTTCCTGCTCTCCAGCAAGAAATCATCAAGTTGGCGAAGGATGTTGGATTCAAGGTGGAGGAGAAGGATGTAGAGGAGTTGTTGGAATCTCACGCTGAGCAACCAACAAATGAGGAACTGATTGGCTGGACCAACAACAGATATCCAAAGAAAGCAAGGACAATGATGACATAGGGCAGGAAGCCAGGAGTATTACATAAAATAATCCCTCCCATTTCTTTGGATTGTTGGATGAGATGACAGAAGTCATACAGACCTGTGATCTTTTTCATAAATGGTTTGCCAAAGTCTCCAGGGCTCTCAATGGTGCAGTGGCTTGCTATAGGGAGATCGATCACTCAGATTCATGGAGGAGAGCAGACGTTGATAAAATCCCTTTTTAGGACTGCTGCAACCAATAAGCCAGCCCAAGAAAACCCAGCCACCACCCCTCATAGAATCATGGAAGATTAGCATTGGAAGAGACCTCAGGAGGTCATCTAGTCCAATCCCCTGCTCAAAGCAAGACCAACGCCAACTAAATCATCCTAGCCAGGGCTTTGTCACACCAGGCCTTAAAAACCTCTCAGGATAGAGATTCCACCACCTCCCTAGATAAACCATTCCAGTGCTTCACCATCCTCCTAGTGAAATAGTGTTTCCTAATATCCAACCTAGACCTCCCCCCTGCAACTTGATACCATTGCTTCTTGTTCTGTCATCTGCTACCACTGAGAACAGCCGAGCTCCATCCTCTTTGGAACCCCCCTTCAGGTAGTTGAAGGCTGCTGTTAAATCCTCCCTCACTCTTCTCTTCTGCAGACTAAACAAGCCCAGTTCCCTCAGCCTGTCCTCGTAAGTCACGTGCCACAGCCCCCTGATCATTTTTGTTGCCCTCCGCTGGACTGTCTCCAATTTGTCCAGATCCTTTCTGTAGTGGGGGGGCCAAAAACTGGATTCAATATTCCAGGTGTACCCTCACCAGTGCTGAATAGAGGGGAATAATCACTTCCCTCTATCTGCAGGCAGTGCTCCTACTAATGCAGCCCAATATGCTGTTTAGCTTTCTTGGCAACAAGGGCACACTGCTGACTCATATCCAGCTTCTCATCCACTATAATCCCCAAGTCCTTTTCTGCAGAACTTCTGCTTAGCAAGTCGGTACCCAGCCTGTAGCAGTGCATGGGATTCTTCCTTCCTAAGTGCAGGACTCTGCATTTATACTTGTTGAACCTCATCAGATTAATTTTGGCTGAATCCTCCAATTTGTCTAGGTCACTTTGGACCCTATTCCTACCCTCCAGCATACCTACCTCTCCCCCCAGCTTAGTGTCATCTGCAAACTTGCTGAGGGTGCAATCTATCCCATCGTCCAGATCATTAATAAAGATGTTGAACAAAACCGCCCCAGGACCAACCCCTGGCGCATTCCGCTCGATACCGGCTGCCAGGTAGACATTGAGCTGTTGATCACTACCTTTTGATCCCGACAATGTAACCAGCTTTCTATCCACCTTTATAGTCCATTCATCCAATCCATACTTTTTTAACTTGCTGGCAAGAATACTGTGGGAGACCGTATCAAAAGCTTTGCTAAAGTCAAGATGTATCACATCCACTACTCTCCCCATATCCACAGAGCCAGTTATCTCATCATAGAAGGTAATCAGGGTGGTCAGGCATGACTTGCCCTTGGTGAATCCATGTGGACTGTTCCAGATCACCTTCCTCTCCTCCAAGTGCTTCAAAATGGTTTTCTTGAGGACCTGCTCCATGATTTTTCTGGGGACTGAGGTTCTACTTCTTCCCTTTTTTAAAGATGGTCACTATATTTGCCTTTTTCCAGTCATTCAGGACCTCCCACAATCACCATGAGTTTTCAAAGATAATGGCCAATGGATTTTTAATCACACCAGCCAATTCCCTCAGCACCCTTGGATGCATTAGATCTGGAACCATGGACTTGTGCATGTCCAGCTTTTCTAAATAGTCCTTAACCTGTTCTTTCACCACTGAGGGCTGCTTACCTCCTCCCCATAATGTGTTTCCCAGGACAGCAGTGTGGGAGCTGATCTTGACTGTCAAGACCAAGGCAAAAAAGCATTGAGTACTTCAGCTTTTTCCACATTATCTGTCACTATGTTGCCTCCCCTATTCATTAAGGGTCCCACACTTTCCCTGACCTTTTTCTTGTTGCTAACATGCCTGTAGAAACCCTTCTTGTTACCCTTCACATCCCTTGCTAGTTGCAACTCCAGTTGTGTTTTGACTTTCCTGATTACACCCCTGCATGCTCAAGCAATATTTTTATACTCCTCCCTAGTCATCTGACCAAGTTTCCATTTCTTGTAAGCATCCTTTTTGTATTTAAGCTCAACAAAGATTTCACTGTTAAGCCAAGCTGGTAGCCTGCCATATTTGCTATTTTTTCTGCACATCGGGATGATTTGTTCCTGTGCCTTTAATAAGGCTTCTTTAAAATACAGCCAGCTTTCTTGGACTAATTTCTCCCTCATATTATCCTCCCAGGGGATCCTGCCTATCAGTTCCCTAAGGGAGTCAAAGTCTGCTTTTCTGAAGTCTAGGGTCCATATTTTGCTACTCTCCTTTCTTCCTTTTGTGAGGATCCTCAACTCAACCATCTCATGGTCACTGCTGCCCAGGTTGCCACCCACTTCTACCAATTCTTCCCTATTTATAAGCAGCAGGTCAAGAGGAGAATGGCTCCTGGTTGGTTCCTCCAGTAGTTGCACCAGGAAGTTGTCCCCAATACTCTCCAAAA
Source organism: Terrapene triunguis (assembly GCF_002925995.2). Classification (NCBI taxonomy): domain Eukaryota; kingdom Metazoa; phylum Chordata; order Testudines; family Emydidae; genus Terrapene; species Terrapene triunguis. Next base: position 15,757,792 of record NW_020664372.1, read on the forward strand.
ACTTGCTTGGTTGTCTGTGCACTGCTGTATTGCTCTCCAAACAGATGGGAGGGTCATTGAAGTCCCCTATCTTAGGTAAGCGCAATTGACCCAGTTTTATATTATTTATGAAAATGTTCTATGTATTTAAGTGGTGTTACTAGGGCTCTACATTATTTTATTCAATATTTTATGTGTAAAATGTGTACTGTGTAACATGTCATTGTAAAAAGGTACACTGTTTAGGTGAAAAGAACATTGTAAATAAATTCCTCCCATTATTTCTTATGGGGAAAAAATTCCTTGATATCCATCCTTTTGGTATCCGGCACCCTTCTCAAGAACGCAACCCAGATGTATAGGGGGACCCCCTTTATCTCAAATGTGTGCCATTCTAATTAGTCATGCTAAGGATATTGTAAATTCTTTAAATTGTTCATGTACGATTACCCCTAACTTGTGTCATGTCTTTAGAAAGCCATCTATCATCCTTATGACATTTGTGTGAGAGCCCAGACATGCACATCCCTATGAGTGACATTTGTATACTGTATCCCCCCATGTTACACACGCATTTTAAGTCCTGCATTTTAAATCCATTTAAAGTTCTGGACTGAGGGGACTATCACCGCTTTACCTGGTGCTAATAATGTGAATACATTTAGCATATTCTTGCTAAAAGATTTTTTTTAATTGTGTTGTGACCAGTGCCTAGAATGAACCACACTGAGAATTCCACACTTAGGGCAGACTGCAAGAAACAGGGCAGACCATCCCCCCAAAACTGGTTTATTCTATGATCATATTCATTAAACCAGTAGCAAAAGAAATTGTGTAGCACCACAAGAAGCCAAACATAGTCCCCTTTAGGCATTCCAGACCTTGGTTCCCATTCAGACATATTGATCTAATATAGTGAGATTACTGAAAACCCAATTTTCCATACATGAGGTTCTACCAATCCCAAAAGATCAGACATTAACTCCCAGGTCAATTATATATTTCAGATCTTACCCAAATATCATGTCAGCCAAACCTTAGTAAACTAACTATAGATTTATTAATAAAAAATCAGTTTTAAATGGTTAAAAGATCATATGCATACAAATGATTGCAATGTCCTTAGATCATGTTTGTAGCAGTGACAGAATAGATTGCTGTTGTGCAAAAGTCTTGCTGGTAATTTCCAAAAGGTTAGAAGGTCCTCAATCCATAGTTCAAAATACTTCCTTTAGTTAGAAATCCAAGTCCAGAGAATTAGAGCAGGAGAGAGGCAAAATGGAGATGTTGCAACTGCAATTTATATCCTCTGCCGTATGCATGGAAGAGTTACTGTCCCAAACAATGCCCACAGCCCCTATGTATGGAAAATTATTAACCAAGATGGAGCCTGAGGTCACATGTTCATATCACATGTCCTTACATGTTTTGCTGAATCACAGGGATAGCCATTGGCTCCATTCTGTCTCAGGTGTTTCCAGGAAGGGCTATCTGGAGAGTTGATTCTTCTTAATGGCCCATCAACCTTGAATGGTTCATCAATGCTGGGCTGGTGAGACTGGATGTAAACTACTTTGTGGGTGTCACCCCAAGCTCAAACATATTTGAGATACAAATACATAACCAATATTCATAGCTTCAAATACAGTGATGATACATGCATTTAACCAGGATAATCATACTTGGTCATTTGTATCTTTTTGATTGATACCTTACATGGACTTACAATTGCAATTAATCTTATACAAAGTATCACTTTTTTGTATCAACATCACTTACATATTCTAGGTACTGGAAGTACCAAGTTCTTACCCCACATTTTGAAACAATTCCCCTTTCTTCCAGTAGTTGTTTCAGAACTAGAGACCAACAAGTACCATATAAGAGGATTCCGCAGTAACATTTAAATTTTTTTCCCCCTTGTCAGTTCAGATTAAATTACAATAGGTTTCAGAACCCTGATGCTTTAATTAAATTTTAGTACATGTCCACTTACATAAGATTTATTTTTAATTAAACAGATTGCAATTTGAGTATAATGTCTCTGACTCTGTAGCATATGCTGCCTGTTATGAGACTTAACATTTGCTGCACAAGGTACATTCAGATCATACTGAAAGTACTCACGTTGCCTCTTTAATATGCTTTTAAGATGACTGACTTTAATTTAGTAAATTAACAGGGACAGGTGAACCTCTAAAAATTCATAGTTTTTTATGCTTATCTGAAATCATGGGTCAGTCCAAATCCATCTTTAAGTCCATACTCCTTTCCACTCACCTTCTTGTAGGTAACTTGCTGCAGCTGTGTAGAGATATTAGCATTCCAGTTCAAATGCTACAAAAGACAACCATCTATAAAAGAAAAATCAAGTTCTGCCAGATCATGATTTTAAATTTTGGAATCACTGAAGTACTGTTGAAGATTGGCATGCAGTGTCTCCTGGTGTTCACTTGTTCTAAGGCCGGGGTTAGAGGACTAGTGTTAAGATTGTCTGGATGACATTAACTGTGCATTTGCATAGTTTCTAATGTGTTTTTCATTTAAGTGTAACCATAATTTGTAATATCAAGATCTTTATTTAATTTCTCAGAAAACCACACTGCTCTCATAAGGGTTTTTCATTTAACTGATGCATATTTACAAACTACATTCAAGTTTCACAAAGCTTCCTCCTGACAATTGCTTTAGCTTTTACAATTAAGAATTTCTCAATGTCACAGTTAGAGGGCTAGCTGCATCTTGGCCTCTTTGGGCTTTTTGAGTGCAGGTGTTCTAGCTCTTGTTCTTACCTGTTTTGAGGCAGAGTCTAATTATTCTTCCACTATTAGATTGGGACCGGTGCACACTACCTGTCATATACCAATCATCCTGAAGGCCCAAAGGTGTTTTGGACACCTACTGGATCCTCCCATTGGGAACCTGTGACCAGTCATAATAACTAATATCATTCTGAGGAAATGTATCATAGAATCATAGAAGATTGCGGTTGGAAGAGACCTCAGGAGATCATCTAGTTCAACCCCCTGCTCAATTCCCTATAGTTGCCCAGAAAGAGTAGAATTAGGCCAAGCAGGCCCAATCAACCAATTAAGCAGGCAGGAGAGAGATTTAGGCCAGGTCTACACTACCGCGGTAGTTTGACGGCTGGCAATCGAACTTCCGGGTTCGATTTATCGTGTCTGGTCTGGACGCGATAAATCGATCCCGGAAGTGCTCGCCATCGACTGCGGTACTCCAGCTCAGCGAGAGGAGTACCGTGGAGTCGACGGGGGAGCCTGCCTGTCGCGTGTGGACCACGTCTGAACCGCGGTAAATTCGAACTAAGGTATGTCGACTTCAGCTACGTTATTCACGTAGCTGAAGTTGCGTACCTTAGATCGAATTGGGGTGTTAGTGTAGACCAGGCCTTAGTCTGCGAAGAGACCACTAGTTGGAAGGTGGCTCAGCTGGACAAGAACAAGAGGGTCTGGTGTAAAACCCCAGAGCTGGAAACAGCTGGGGGCTGCAGGAAGGAACCATGTAGTCACTCCCTGGGAGGAAGGTGGTGTGTTCAGGACTATAGCGGGTAGTCCATGGTTGCTCCCTGAGATGAGGGAGTGTGGAGGCTGGCAAACCCAGAGATTGGGGAAGCCAGGTAGATAGAAGGCTCAGGGGAATAGCAGCCAGGGAATAGGAATCCAGACCATGGCTGTTGATTAACGGGCGCCTGATCTGTAAGTCAAGTACAGGTTGGGCCTGTGTTCCCCTTCCAGCCAGTGAGCGTATTGCATAGAGCAGGCAGAGGACATGGACTGCTTGGAACAATTTGTTCTGGAAATGGGAACCATGTAGTGACCTGACCATGTCCCGAAGAAGAGGCTTATTGTAAACAAAGAAACTAAAGGATCCAGAGCAGATGTTATTTTGTCTCAGATATCAGAGGAGTTGCCGTGTTAGTCTGGATCTGTAAAAAGCAACAGAGGGTCCTGTGGCACCTTTAAGACTAACATGAGTCTGATGAAGTGGGCATTCACCCACGAAAGCTTATGCTCCAATATATCTTTTAGTCTTAAAGGTGCCACAGGACCCTCTGTCTCAGATGTAATGAATATTGAGCTGTCATATTTTCTTTTATTTGGGCTTGAAATCTGCACCCAACTCTCTCCAACACTTTGAAGGAATTCAGAACCATTTCTGAATTCCAAACTTCTCAATTCAGACCTCTCTCTATCATGAACTCAATGCCAAATACCCACAAACTTTGTGGAACTTCAGATTCAGATCCAAACTCCATGACTCAAACCTATGCTGTTATTTACAATCCAGTGTGCTGTCCATACATTTTAATTAGTTATACTACCTTCCCTTACCAGAACAGTCTTCTGTCTTCACTGTCTTCTGACTTAGGTGCACAGAATGTATTAAAATATGATTGTCCCCAGAAGTATATCATTCACAGCAAACTCCAATTTGCAATTCAGAAATTAGATACGATTAATGATTTGTTTATTGTCACATTAGCTTATTCTATCAATCTGAACTTTTACTACTATCTGCAACAAAGCCTGGTGTATAATAGCTGATGCGTTAGTGGAGAAATGTTTCATTTCACCAGTAATTTGTTCCTGAAGATGCGTAAGACTTGTTTGCTTACACATAATGGTGGAAAATGCTTCCATAATAGTTGTCATGGGGCTGAGTGTATACCATCTGGTATGGAATAAGAATTTTCACATCTAAATCTACTAGAGCAAAGTGTAATACATTTCAAGCCATTCTCCCCAAACCTAAAATAATAAATAGTCATGAGTTGAAACATTTGTAGAATTGGGCAAATTTAGTAAAACAGTCTGCCTTTTTAAAAATAACTTAAAGAATTCTCACCCTCAGGAGAGCTTAGCTTGCTGCTACTTGAAATATGCCTGTGGGAAGACTTTTTTCTTTTATTCTGATAGGTACTGATATGTGAAAGCTCAGTATAATTCCATATATTTAGAGACATATGATGAATGGATTGTCTTCACCTTACATGAAAACAGAGTGAGAGAATTTAAATGAATAAAAATAAAATGATCCCCCCCGCCCCTTCCTAGTTTTAAAAACATCCCAATTCCCTAATTCTCACTTGGAAAAAGATTTAAATTAAATTACCATTTTAAATTAATTATTTAAATTAAAATACCATTGAATTCCAATGTGGAATTCAAAGTCAATCCCCTTTTTATCTATTGTAAAAAAATATTTCAAAGGAAACAACCCTAAAGACATCACCAAACCTGAATGCTGCTTCTGTATCTCAGCTCCTATGAAGTGCTTCAGTGTAAGAGAGAGAGAGCAGACCAAACCATAGTACTTAGTAGCAGTAGCACATTCTGTGCTGAAGGTGAATAACTTGTAACAATTCAAGCTATTTTTCTGATAGTACAAAGGACAAATATTTAAAATCTGTACATTAGGAAGGGTCAATCCCTTGCCCACTGCTCTTGAACTATATGTTCAGGAAGAACAGCAAGAGAACACAGTTCACATGATTTTGCAGAAATACTCCATGTTTCCATTCTCCAACCTTTGCACAGAACAAAACTTTCCCCAACTACTTTCTTCCATAATGACCAAAGAACTGAGTTTATCATAAAATAAAATATCCAGTGTTTCCTTTTTGTATCTATCTTTATAGCACTTTGTGGAAGAGTTGTCTTTGTCTTCATTTGTGTGCATTGTACAGCACCTATCATATTATTAGCACTCTACAAATAATAAATACTAATGCTTACTGAACAAATTGCACAAACCTAGATAGTCTGGTTCTAATAAAAAAGGGTATGCCACGTACAGTTAGAAGACCTTCATTCAGGAAAGATTCAAGAATTCTCCATTCAGCAAATATTTGATACTTGGATGTGTTTAGTGTTTCTAAATTGTTAGAGGTAGAGCATTCTGCATATAACCTTCCTGACTAACAGAGGCACTGGCATAAGAGGCATCATTACTAAATACTTTATATTGAGTTTGTCCCTGGATGGCCAATTTAGGGCATCACTGTGCTAGATGTTTTATAAACAGACTAAATGACAGTCTGCCCATGAGACGCAATGGCTGGCCTGTGTTGGAGCACTGGGGAGTTACACTACTTCATTTGGAGCATTGGTGTGTGCTATACCTAATGAAGAATACTTCTTGAAGCATTCACACCCTCTGTTACTCTTATTATGGAGTCAAGTATCAGAGGGGTAGCCATTTTAGTCTGAATCTGTAAAAAGCAACAGAGGGTCCTGTGGCACCTTTAAGACTAACAGAAGTATTGGGAGCATAAGCTTTCGTGGGTAAGAACCTCACTTCTTCAGATGCAAGATTTTGCATCTGAAGAAGTGAGGTTCTTACCCACGAAAGCTTATGCTCCCAATACTCTTATTATGGAGTGCATGTATACCTCTACATACCTGGCCAGATCCTCTGGTAGGTGGAAATGGGACTGCTGTTCTGCCTCTGCTTGTCTCCTTTAGGGACACAAAGGCATGAGTAGATCACATGTGAGTGCCTGGTCTGCTGACTGTGACTGTGCCCAGCTACAGCACAAGAGACTATATCAGAGACAGAGACTTCTGGAGCCCTGCCCCATGCCTTGTTCATCTGTGCATAAGCCAGGTACCTTTGGTTTTCTTGGGTTGCTCTCTAAGAAGAAAGAAGCTGCTATGACAACATATCATGATCATGGAAGAAGTCTGGAGGAAATTTCAACCCATGATAATTGGACAGGCAATAACTATAGTCTGAAAGCAAGGGATGATGTGCAGCACCAGCAGTACATGACCAAGAGTTTCCTTCTGAATTTCACTCTTCTACTTAATACTTTGATGACAACTTTTTTTTTTTTTTGAAGAATTCTTTATCGCTCTGGTGCCCTTTCTAAAAAAGCAGGGCTCGGGAAACAAAGTGTTACATTTTTAGGGCAAAGCACATACATGTAGTTTGGGATCCCATTGTACCCTAACTTACCATAGGTGCATTTGAAAATCCTAGGTGTAGTTCCTGGTCCAGAACTGGGTTCAAATATTTTTTCCCAAATGCTAAGGAACTGGTGAATAATTCACCTAATTTATAAAAATGAGATGGAGAAATATACAGCTAGTTATGGCAAACAACTCCTGTGTAGACAAATTGTTAATATTCATCAGTTAAAAAAAATCCTTGCAAACAATACTTATCTCAGGAATGTGCCTTCTGTTTGCCATGTTCTCAGCTTGGAAAGTCCCCTATGAATTGATTGGTACTTTGAGCTAAAAATAAGTGTACCGTATATGACTAACTTTATGGCACAATCTTCATTTTATGTTGTGCTATAATATGAATAAAAATTGTTTTCTATTCAAGTCACTAGCAATCTATCTAGTAACTTTCTTGGCAGCAAAGACATGGCAAATAGGAGTGAAGTAAACATTTATGAAAATAGATTTAGGATTTGAGTTTGGGAATAGCTCATTGACATGAGCTCTCCATGCTTGGCTCATCTTCACTAGTTCATTAACTCACTTTGTTAACTCACATTAACTCCAATGGGAATATGCAGAGATAAAGCAAATTAAAATTCAGAAAGTAACACTTTTGATGAAAGCATTGTAATAAAGCTATCCAGAATTTTACTAAAAGAACTGATTTTGAGTGACAATTTGTTACCACACAAGCACACCATAGGGGTCTGATGCTGCACACTGAAATCAGTAGTAGTGTCACTACTGACCTCAGAGTAAACAGGATATGAGTTTATGTGCAGAAACCACTCTAAAGACATTAGGTCAAATATAAAGCCCGACATAACCAGGCATCAATACTTCCACCTAAAGTACTGCAGTCATAAATCATTGTAAATATACAGTAAAACCTGGCAAGAGTGACCACTCACGGGAGTTAACAAAAGCGGCCGCTTGTAAAAGGTAGTCTCTCTTCAAAGGTTTGCAAACCAGAAAGCAGTGGTGTTCTGTGGTCTCTGCAAGTAGTCACTCGTGACAGGTGATCTCTCTTCACAGGTGATCTCTAAAGCAGGTTTTACTATATTTTTGTAGCCCCATCAGTTATGCTCATAACATAGATTATTTAAATTTCTAAATACGTAATTGCACCTGCAATTATTTTCAGGTGCAAAATGGAGGCTCTAGTTTTAAAACCTAGACCATTATCCCTAGACAAGTGTTCTAAAGAGATTCATGGTAATTCCCAGAGGCATCATCCAGAAAAGATAATGGTTCCATGACTATATTTGATTGTAAACCAATCAATATAATCCAGTGCTATGAATTCATTCACATATTTCTTTTTATAGGCAGCTGGCATGGCACACTATATGGCTATGCCCACTGAGGGCAAATAGTTTTCAAAATATCAAATCTAAGAACAGGCTTTTTAATTGCATGGTGTATGATGGAACCCAAACTTCCCTACACTATTTCAGCTCATCTCTGCATGAGTGTGTACTGCAGTTCTTCTACTAAAAAGTAGTCACACTTCCTTTATGTCCGCTGAAGCCCCATAGGACATAAAACATACAGCAATCTGGACCAAGAGTTACTCTTGTGTAACCCATTGTATTACAAGTCCCTCTACAAGTCCAGCCCACAGATGAGGCTTTGTACCACTCATATCTTCAAGCTGTAGAGACTTTTCTTTCTGTTCTGGAGATCCTCAGTTCAGTCCCTGGTGCATTGACCAAACTGTCACTCTTGCTTCCCAGTCTGATTAAACCCTGTATCACTACACAAAGGATGTTCTCTACAATCTCATCAATATTCTTCACAGTAAAGAGTTAAATGTATTTGTTATATCCCTATTATAGAGTTTATTTTAAGACTTGTAAATGTTATTTGGCATCTAGTCGTGTAATCACATTGTTTATAGATTGAGAGGATCTTCTAAAAAAATAGAATGAGGAATATCATTTGAAAGTTTGTATTGATTGTTGTTTTAAGGTGAAAATTACCACTCAGCAAGAGATGGGAATTTTATGATAGCCTCAGCAGTCCAGGATCCAAAGAGAGGGTTCTAAAGAGGGGTTATAAAAGAATACACTAAGAAATGCAGAATAGAGCTCTGATAGTAAAGTGCGAACAAAGGGAGAGATCTTAACCTTGATGTATGCTGTTTAACACCTTTTCACTTTCCAAATAATGTATGGTGCTGAAATGCAACAGCACAATGTTGGTTTTTCAAGCAATATAGTGATCTATACCTTGTGCTGGAGGGTAGATTCCAGGTGTTCCTCATTCCTGACTCCCAATAGCATTCTTCAACCTAATTCCACTTCTCACTTTCTCTTGAAGAGCTGGTGGTGGAATATAGTAGTATATTATTTTCACCAAAAGCAGAATTACCTTAGCCCTACTTTTCAATATAATACATTTAAAGAGATAGCGATGGGCATTTTCAGTTATGTCTACTATGTAAGAGGGTCCTGATCTTCTATTACCTGGGTGCCAGGTGGTAGATAATAGATGGTGTGTACTCAAGTGCATGGGTGCAGGGGCCACCTGAGAACCAAATCCTGAGGACAGTCAAGCCAGTGAAACAGGGCCTGGAATAACCATCTCTTTGACTCTACATGGCTGGATTCCAAAGAGCTGCTAAAAAGGGATAGGGAGCTCATGATGGGCCTGTACAGCTCAAAGCCCACTGTTGTCTCTGCTGAGAAATTGCAGCTTTAGAACTGAATAGTCCATGAGGTGGGAGTGAGTGAAAGACAGGTGTGTGGGCATTCTGAATCCTGCAAATACATTTTCTTTCTGGACTGATGCATACAGGGCATCCTGGAGGCTCTGCTGCACTGAAAACATTTTTTGACAATGGGAAGTTCTGTTCCAAGATGTCAGATGCCTCTGGTATGTCTAAGATCTTGCTTGACCCTTTCATTGTCCAACAGGATTCAGTAAGCCATAGAAACTAAACACCTGGCACAGAGGAAACATTGGGAGTAAAAGGAGTATAATGAGAGGAAGGAGTTAGTGCAGATCACATTTACTGATGTCACTACTAGACCTCTCACTTCAAGACAGAAGTAAATGCTTCAATTAAACTCTTTTACTGCCAATTTTTCATTGGGTGTTCAGGCAGAGATGGTCTCAACAAAAACAACATAGAGAAAAATCTTTTATTTTGAAAAGAGTCTGATATATCCTCATTATCATGGTCAACACTTTTTCCTCCCAATTAATACCAATGTAGATTAACAGGCCTGGTGAAAATATTACCATCTACTGAGTGCATGGCAGCTGCATAGTCAGTCTAGTACAATGCAATGTATTGCTTTGCAAAGCATATCTAGGATAGAAAGGTTTTTTTTAGCATGCTGTCAACTTTCCTCAGTTATATGAATCTGTGTCACAATACAGATCTGACAGTAATTAACATCAATATGACAGGACAATAAAGTATTAATTTAAAATTAAAGGGAAATTGCTTTACTGAAAATGTTATATTATTATAATATAACATTAAGTGTCGTTCTAGTAATTTATTCTGCCTTTAATAGGCTCATTTCATATTTGATTTTAGATTATAAAGGATGATAAAAAGTTGATACAATGTAAATAATACAATAGGAATTCACTATAATTGAGCATTCAATCTCAGAATACATCTGTCTTATAAAAGCAAACCAATTTAAAAGGTTAATTTTCATACTAAATTAACAATAAGTAAGTTTCCTGTAGAGATTTTTAGAGAACACAAAGATAATCCTAGTAGTTGGGTACATTACTATGAGATTTAACATTTTAATCTCATGAGTTTCTGAAGATTAGATTCACCACTGATTAATGATATTCAGTCTCACTTTTCTTTTCAAGTTTAACTACCATGCTTGATAGTGTTTATATATCTACAGAGTTCTAAGTTTTGTGATACCTAAGTAGGGTCAAATTCTGCTTCCTGTTTTCTTGATGAAAATCCAGAGTAACTCCATGACCCATAATTTGAAAAATTATCTATCTAATATTTAAAATGATATGTTTATAATAGTAAAGAACATTTTTTTCCAGGGGAGATTTTATTGTCTTTAAACAGTATTGTTGTAGTGCAAAAAAGTAAAGTGGGAAGGAGAAGAGACTAACCTGCATTGCTTCAGTCTGCTAAAAGACAGGAAGTGCCAAGCTGCCCATCAAAAGTCAGGGAAATATTAGCCTCTATGTTCAATTGTCCCTAATTACTTGTGAAAGAGGCCTCATTCTTTCCATCAGACATCAGGTTTGCTTGAGCTACTGCTAAGTAATTAGAGAGAAGGTGGGTGAAGCAATATCTTTTATTGGACCAGCTTTTGTTGGTGAGAGACACAAGCTTTTGAGAAGGTATTCAAAGTATCAAAGCTAAATGCAAGATGGAACAGATTGTTTGTTTAGTGTAAGTAGTTAGCATATAGTCTAAGGAACAATTCAAGGTAGAGCGATCCTGAGACTAACACAGCTACAACTACACTGCATACTGCTAAGTAAAGTGAGATAATATCATTGCCTTACATGTACATTTGTATGTGCTTATCCATATATAATCATTTTAAAATCATCCAGCCCTAACCTAGTATTAAAAGCAGTTTCCATATTTGTTCCTGCTAGCTGCTTACTTCCAGGCAAGCCAGCAGTAGTCTTGGCATTGTAGATTATGCTCCTGACAGCCAACATCTGTGACACTAGTGCACCATTCATTTTCTTTAAAAGTGCCTGATATGTAGATTTCTGTTCATACCCATCCAAATGTTTGGCCCTTGGGCTATGCCTGCTCCAGCATGTATAAATATGTATATGTTCAAGTTATACATATATTTAACAAACATGGTTAACATGAGACATATTGTTTCTTTCCATATTCAGACTAATTCAACCCTCCCTATGTACACAAAGTTGCTTCAGTTGTCATCAAAATGACCAAAAACATTTGGGGGAACATTCTGTCGGACCTCATGAGGAGGCATGCCAAATTTGCCTACCATTTTCAGATGTCAACAGCCTCCCCGGATTAAATCATAAATACATACTTTGAACTATTCAAAATAGTCCAATTTACAGGATACTAATCAATACAGAGGCATTTCAGAGAATCGTAGAGCATTTAATCAGAAGAAGAAGAAAAAGACTTGAAGAAATAGAAATAGGTAAGGGAAGCAATCCACAGAAGACTTGAAAAAATATATTTGCTTTTTATCTTTTAAAGCTTTAAATATATACAATAGAGTTATGGCCTTTAAAATTTTGCCAGTTCCAGTATATAAAAATAATGGATTGCTATTAGATAATCTCAGTATTTGTAACTTCAAGCAATTGACTATAGTAAATATAGGGAAATATAAAGGATCACTGCAGATAATGAGGATACCTATAGTGGTGCAGCATGTGGACTGACAAAGCACTGGGAAAATGACTGTCAGTGAACCATGAAGCATTGGCAGTGGTTGCAATAAATGACATCAGGTGTTTTTCATCTCAAATAAGTTTGTTATAATCAGCCAACTTATATCATTGACACAGCATCATAAATAATGTGTTTACAAAATGCAAAATTATTTTAATAGGCAAATAAAAAAAACAATTACATTAGAAGCCTCAAGGGTTACTGTTCCTACTAAGCAGAGGAAATGAGTAAAGATTTTTAAAAACTGGTATATTAAGAACAGATGAAGAAAATCCAAAACTAGATGACAGCTAATGGAAGTATATTAGTAAAGCGCTGTGTAGAAACAAAAATTACCTAAGTGTGTAAAGGACATACCAGGGGACACAGTATTTAACATGCTATTTTACTTTCTTTCCATGTGTTCAAGTTTAGCCTATTTTTTCCATAACTTCAGGTTCTTTTCTTTCTTATACTCTTCCCTATCTCCAGCAACCTTCATAAAACTAATGAGTTGGTATTGAACAGTTAGCAAATATTTGGAACAATGAGCTGTACATGCTGCTTTTCTAAATGTATAATATAAAATTAGTTACAGGTACTTCTTATCCAAAGTTAATTCTGATATCTGATATTATTAGCTTTCCTTTTCAATCAACAGTTACAACAAATCTTTTTTAGTCCTAAACATTCAAAGATTAGCGGCATCCAACCTTGTTTATGTTTCAAAAGGATTTTTATATATAATAATAAACAAACAGAAAACTTTGTTACGGAACTTTTAAAAGTTGAAAATGTGTAGCTACTTAACTTCCATGAAATATATAATAATTTCCACAGAATAATTCCTCTACCTTAAAAAAAACCTCAAAGCTCCATGAAGTGAAAATCTGTTGACAGACATAGCCACTTTAGTTGTTCCATGTATTCCTTCTTTAATTTTACCACATGCAAGGGTGAGGGAGTTGTTTCCCTATACCTCAAGGGTTCCCTTCTTCTGAAGAGTATTGGCCTGGAACGGCGAACCGCGGCTAGTGGGAGCCATGATCGGCCGAACTTGCGGACGCAGCAGGTAAACAAACCAGCCCATACTGCCAAAGGTTGCTGATCCCTGATCTACATCTTGAATACTGTGTGCAGATGTGGTCACCACATCTCAAAAAATAAGATATATTGGAATTGGAAAAGGTTCAGAAAAGGGCAACAAAAATGATTAGGGGTATGGAATGGCTGGTTGCCATATGAGGAGAGATTAATAAGACTGGGACTTTTCAGCTTGGAAAAGAGCTGACTGGGGGGATATGATAGAGGTCTATAAAATCATGACTGGTGTGGAGAAAGTAAATTAGGAAGTGTTATTTACTCCTTCTCATAACACGAGAACTAGGGTTAACAAATTAAATTAATAGGCAGCATGCTTAAAACAAACAAAAGAAAGTATTTCTTCACACGATGCACAGTAAACCTGTGGAAGTCTTTGCCAGAAGATACTGTAAAGGTCAAGATTATAATAGGGTTCAAATAAGAACTAGATGAATTCATGGAGGATAGGTCCATCAATGGCTATTAGCCAGGATGGGCAGGGATGGTGTCCCTAGCCTCTGTTTGCCAGAAGCTGGGAATGCACAGGGGATGGATCACTTGATAAGAGAAGAGGAAAAAAGAGGATAAGTACTTATAAATGTACTTTAGCCAACTCAGAGGAGGAGGGATTCCCAACCAGCAAACCAGGTTCTTGAAAATATTAATCTGATCCTGAATAAGTATTAAATAATGTACGAGGTAGTATGTTAACATTTTATTGTAACTTTGCCTTGATAGTTTAAAAAAAGGCAGCTAAAGTTCTGTGGTTGTTAATTCAGATAAGAGATTACTGCACAATTACACTGGGTGACATTGATTAGTTGGCTTTAATGACTAGAAAAATGAGTCCTTGGACAACTCTTTTCAAGGTAAATTAAAGAATAATGGCAACACGAGTATGGCTATAAAGTTACAGAAAATAGTTCTGTCTAGATTAAACTAAGCTGTGAAGGACTCCCTTGACTAGATATATTTTGCAATCAAGACTTTATGTAATTATGCCTGGAACAAAACAGTGGAAGTAGAATGGCAACAGGGAATTAATAGTGGTAGCTTGAAAATAGTAGCCCTGCTGCAATTAATTGATTTATTATCCTCATAATTAGTAGATTTTTAGGCCTATTGAAGCCAATGTGACTTTTACGACTGACTTCACTAGGGCCAGGATTTCATCCTAAATATCTAAAAACATAAAAATGGTCATACTGAATCAGACCAATGGTCCATCTAGCCCAGTATCCTGTGTTCTGATGGTGGTCAGTGCCAGATGCTTCAGAGGGAATGAACAGAACAGGGCAATTATCCATCCCCTCTCATGTGGTCCCAGCTTTCTGGCAGTTGGAGTTTTAGGGGCACCCAGAGTGTGGGGCTGTTTCCCTGACCATCTTGGCTAATAGCCATTGATGGACCATGAACTTATCTAATCCTTTTGTAAGCCCAATTATACTTTCGGCCTTCACAACATCCCCGGCAATGACTTTCACAGGTTAATTGTGCAGTGTGTGAAGAGGTACTTCCTTATGCTTAGTTTAAACCTGCTTTCTACTAATTTCATTGGGTGTTCAAGGTATGGGCCTACCATGGATTTATATAGTGACATTATGATATTACCATCTATTATCTATCCCTTCCCTAATGCTTCCTATCCTTCTGTTAGCTTTTTTGAATATTGCTGTACTTTGAGTAGATGTTCTCAGGGAAACTATCCATGATGATTCCAAGATCTCTTCCTTGAGTGGTAAAAGTTAATTTAGACCCCATCCTTTTGTATGAATAGATAGTATTATCTTTTTTCAATGTGTATTAATTTCCATTTATCAACATTGAATTTCATTTGCCATTTTGCTGCCTAATCACCCACTTTTGTGAAATCCCTTTGTAATTCTTAACAGTCAGCTTTGGACTTAACTCTTGTGAGTGATTTTATGTTGTTTGCAAACTTTGCCATCTCACTTTTTACCCCCTTTTCCATATCATTTATGAATATGTTGAACATTTTGAAAACTGATCACTTATTCCTACCCTTTGTTTCAAGTCTTTTAACCAGATATGTATCCATGAGAGGATCACTTAACCCATGACTGCTTACTTTGCTTAAGAGACTTTGGGGAGGGACCTTCTCAAATGTTCTGAAAAACCTATATATCCACTAGATCACCCTTGTCCACAAAGAATTCTAATAGATTTACTCTAGAACATAAATGGGCCAGATTCTCAGCTAATGTAAATTAGTGTAACTTCACTAAAGCATTGTGGTGCTCTTTTTCTTCTAGCAGAAACAAAATTGTTAGTGATATCCCTGCAGCTATTGAATGTTTTCTCACAAATATGAATGCTTGCTTTAAGAAAAATGCTTAAATAAGGTTTCAGTTTTGACAGCTGGAATACGTAAGTAAACCAAAAGCACATCCCTCGGCCCGCGCCACTTCTGCAGCCCCCATTGGCCTGGGATGGCGAACCACGGTCAGTGGGAGCCGTGATCGACCGAACCTGCCGACGCAGCAGGTAAACAAACTGGCCCGGCCCGCCAGGATGCTTACCCTGGCGAGCTGCGTGCCACAGATTGCCGACCCCTGTAATATACAGAGCCTGAATTCCTTGAAGTCAATAGCAATTTTTGATGTGAAAGACAGACAAGATTGCAACCTTAAATGGTTGAATCTAAAGCTCAGCCTCAGTCCCAAAACATACTTTAAATCTAATGCAGATACATTTGAACATGTCAAGGATTGGATTTGAGATAGTATGTTTATTTCTAATGAAAATGTAGTAAGTCCAGTGTGACCAAATTGGCCTGCTGACCCCAATCTAAACCCCATAGGAGATCATAGAATCACAGAAATGGAAGTCTCACATGGACCTCGAGAAGTCATCGAATCCAGTCCCCAGCCCTGACAAAGTAAACCGACTATCCCTGACAAGTGTTTGTCCAACCTGTTATTAAAAACCTCCAATGATGGGGGTTCCACAACCCTCACTGGAAGTCTATTCCAGATCTTAACTACTCTTATAGTAAGAAAGGTTTTTTTTAAAAATATCTACCCTAAAGCTGGATTGCTGCAGATCAAGCCCATTACTTCTTGTCCTACTGAATCAGAATCGTATTTTCTCAAAATTAAACATGCCCAGCTTTTTTAACCTTTCCTGATGGGTCAGAGTGTCTAAACATTTTATAATTTGTGTTGCTCTGCTCTGGACTCACTTAAATTTGTCCAAATCTTTCTTAAGTTTGGCTCCCAGAATTGGACACGGTCCTCAAGCTGAGGACTTACCAGTGCCAAGTAAAGTAGAACTATTACCTCCTGTGTCTTACATACAACACTCTTGTTTACACACTCCAGAATGATATTAGCCTTTTTTTGTAGCTGGATCGCATTGTTGGCATATATTCAGTTTGTGATCTACTATAATACTCAGATCCTTTTCAAAAGTAGTACTACTTGGGCAGTTATTCCCCATTTTGTATTTGTGTATTTGATTTTTCCTTCCTCAAGCAAGTACTTCACGGTTATCTTTATTGACTTTAATCTGTTGATTTCAGACCAGTTCTCCAATTTATGAAGGTTCTTTTGAATTCCAATCCTGTCCTTCAAAGTGCTTGCCACCCCTCCCAGCTTGGTATCATCTGCATATTTATAAGCATATGCTCCACTCCATTATTGAAGTCATTAATGAAAATATTGACTAGTACTGAACAGGGCCGGCTCTGGCTTTTTCGCCGCCCCAGGCGAAAAAGCCTCCGGCCGCCCCCCCCCACCCCCGCGGGGGGGAGGGGTGCGGCCGGAGCCCCGGCAGCGAGCCCCGGCGGGGGCTCCGCTCTCCCCCCGGCGGCCGGGGGGAGGGCGCCGGGGGGGGAGGGCGGCCGGAGCCCTGGGAGGAGGGCGGCTCCCCCCGGCGGGGGCTCGGCTCTCCCCCCCCCCGGCGGCCAGAGCACCACGCCGCCGCCCCCCTCCAGGTGCCGCCCCAAGCACCAGCTTGGGTGCCTGGTGCCTGGAGCCGGCCCTGGTACTGAATGCAGGACTGATCCCTGTGTAGCACCAGCAGATTTGTCCTTCAGTTTGATAGCTCACCATTGATAACTGCTCTGGTTGAAAGACTATTCTGAAAGATGTGCATCCACCTGATAGTGATTTCATCTATACCACATTTACCTAGTTTGCTTATAGGAATGTTATTTGGGAATGGGTCAAAAGCATTACTAAAATCAAGATCTGTCATATCTATTGTTCCGCCCCCATGTCGTAGGCCTGTAATGCTGTCAAAGTTGTTTTGCCATGATTTGTTCTTGACAAATCTATGCTAACTATTTCTTATAACTCTATCATCCCCCAGTAGCTTACAAATTGATTGTTTAATAATTTGTTCTAGTATCTTTCCAGATATTGAAGATAGGCTGCCCGGTCTATAATGCCAGGCCACTTTGTTCCCCTTTTTAAAGATAGGTACTATGTTTGTACTTCTCCAGTCCTCTGGACCTCATCTGTCCCCAATTAGTTCTCAAAGATAATTGCTAATTGTTCTAAGATTGCTTCAGCTAGTTCCTTAAGTGCTCCAGAATGAATTTCATCAGACCTTGCTGATTTGAACACATCTAACTTATCTAAATATTCTGTAATCTGTTCTCTCTCTGTTTTGGCTTGTATTCCTTCCCCCTTGTTAATATTAATTGTGTTGATATTCTGGTAACCCTTAACCTTTTTAGAGAAGACTGAAGCAATATAGTCATTACACATCTCAGCTTTCTTGATGTTATCAGTTTTTAGCTCTCCTTCCCTGCTAAGTAGAGGGCCTAGACTTTCCTTCATCTTTCTCTTGCTCCTAATGTATTTAAAGAATCTCTTGTTATTGTCTTTTATGTCCCTTGCTAGGAGTAAATCGTTTTGTTCCTTAGCCTTTCTGACTTGGCTATACTTTTGTCCATGTTTTCATTTTTTATAGGATTTATTTTGATGTTTGGGTCATTAAATAGCTCTGGATGGAGCCATAATGGGATCTCATTATCCTTGCTGTCTTTCCTTTGCATTAAGCTAGTTTACAGTTGTGCCTTTTAATATGGCCCCTTAAGAACCTGCCAGCTATCCTAAACTCTTTTTTTCCTTAGATTTTCTTCCCGTGTGACCTTACATACCTGAGTTTGTTAAAGTCGGCTTTTTCTAAATAATTGGGCCCTTATCCTCAACTGAGAGGAAGAATGAGACAGCCATCTGTTCCCCTGACTCCTTCACTCTTGTTCCCAGAGCCCTGTGGTCACTGTTGATCTGATTGGGGTTATATGTGGCAGTATAATTAGTGCCCACATGGATGAGCTGCCTCGGGTAGTGATCAGAAGAAAAGATGAGCCTCCGCAACCTTTCTGCAATGTCTCAGATGCAGGCTCCAGGCAAGCTACACATCTCCCAGGATGTCATATCAGATTGTCAGATGGAGGCTTCTGTGCCCCTCTGAAGGGAGTCCCCGACCATCATCACCCTAAGTCTCCTATTCATGGGCACAGTGGTCGTGAACCTCCCAGCTTTGGGAGCATGTGGATCCTCTTTCTTAGCAATTGGAGTCTGCTCCTCAACTCCTGATGCTATTACAGCATATTGTATCATACTGGGCTCATGAATAACACTGACAAAAATCAGTCTTCATTCCAAAAGGAAGGTCCGAATCCAGACTGGGGACTACTCTGTATGTTAGTGGTTACAAGTGCATTTTGAATTCACTAGTCACTACTTTTTCTATAACCCTCCTCAAAATAGAGATTGGAAACTGTATGATAAATTAAGAGAATACCAGCACATAGAGATGGTTTCATAAGCAGATATCTAACTACTCATGTAAGAATTGTCAGCGTGTTCTCCTTGCCTAGCAAATGAGCCGATAAAATCTGTCAATAATAGCACCCCAACTATACCACTTGAATTAAGCAACTATGGTGGATAAGGCTCAGCAGTCTTGCAGCAAGCCAAGAAAACAATAGATATTTTTCAAAAACTAAATCAAAATCCATTTGAAAGTTCTTGAAATCCAAAGAATAAAAGGAGCCAACACAGAGATATGCTCATCTGCTAAAAAGATAGCAAACTTGTCCTAGTGGGCATCTGAAGGAATAGGGACAAGGCAGTCATGGATTAAGCAGACTGCATACTACTCTAGAGTTGGATGGTTTCCTACCATCTCCCAGGCAAAAGACAAATGACCTATATCCTTAGTCACAGCTCATTGGTGCAGCTGCATATACTTTTTTATAGAGACAAGGATCAGACTCCAAGCATCTACTGTACGCACAACAATGTCAGTGATATTATGCTCCATTTTTAAAATGATAGACAACTCTTATATTTGCTTTTTCCATTAATTTTTCCCCTTTTGTTGGCAGAGACAATAACTGGAGATATAGTTAATGATGCTGTTGCCATTGGGACACTGCCACCTTCAATGGAAAAAAAAGATAAAATCGGAGTAAAATAAAAATACTTTCAAACCAATCATGCGTGCCATTCACAGCTGTCAGTGAGAGATTAGTATCAGAGGGGTAGCAGTGTTAGTCTGGATCTGTAAGAAGCAACAAAGAGTCCTGTGGCTCTTAAAGACTAACAGTTGTATTGGAGCATAAGCTTTCGTGGGTGAATACCCACTTTGTCAGATGCATGCTCCAATACATCAGTGAGAGATTAGCTCTTCCAGATAAAGGCTCAATGCAGGGCACCTGCTACAGAGCCCCAACCTATGTTTCAAAGGTACATATTCCAGTGTGCATATGTGGAGGAGAGAAGGGGACCAAAGCAGAGCTATACTGAATAGTCTGACATGATGAGTGGAGCACTAACAAGCACTTCCAAAAGTTCCCTTAATTAGTATTTGTGCTGCTATATGGAGACAGGTTACAGTGCCCCGCTAATATTTTGACCTACAGCCACGACTTCATTTGCTCAGGGCAAGTATTTAACTTGTAGTACCTGGAAGCTGGCAAGTAGAATACAGTACCTCATCTTTAGAGACATTGAAATATCTTGAATGACTTTTGGCACACTCCCAATAGAAATTAAGAGATCACCACCTGGAGAGTCATGAAAAGAATATCCAAGATTAGGGCTATACTTTAAATTAATGATACTCAACTTTAAATAGATTCGAGAGTCTATATAGGTAGTTTTCAAATGAACAGAAAGAAAGCCTCCACTGGTAGCATAACATAGATGAACTATTTGCATTGTGATAGCATCGAACTATTGTGGCTCATCGACACAATGTGATACCACTTAACATCATGATCTCTCACGTGCCTGGCAGGTAAGTAATTTTGCTTTTCTGTTCCTGGATGTCAGAAATCAAAGTTGCCTCATATGTATTAGGCAATGTGGAAGCTCTCCTATGATCTACATTCTGCTTACTGTGCCCAAGATTCTGGAGGACTCTGATCAGACCTGCAGTGCAAGAGCCTCATTATAGCTCATTGCGTATATCAGGCACATGAGATATGGGTACGGTCCCATTTCAGTAAACTGCCAAACATAATTAGGTACATACACGTTAGGAATGCAAATAAGTGCAACACTGGAAAAAAAAAAAAACACATTAGAACAACAGTTCGTCTATGATTGTATCCTGCCTCTTGGCATTTTCTATACTAGGGCATTTTCACTTTTTTAAAAAAGCATCAATATATATCAGAGAAATTCTTGATGACTCTAGTTAGCGATCTGTTTATTCTCTGAAACATGAGTACTGATTTTTTAATAAGATGGCTTCTTTCCTTGTGCAGCTGTTCTAGTCTTATTATACTCATCCAATCTTTTTTAAAAATCAGAAATGGAAGGATTAGTGAAATTAGTGGCAACTGGCACATGATGTGGAAAGTGGCTATAGGGTTAGGTTTAAGTGCCGTGGAAGGAAGGGAGAGGAGTAGACAGTGTCCTTGTGAGTAGAAGAAGCAGAAGTAGTTATTGCAGTGCTTTGAAGATTCAGGAGGGAGCCACACATGTAGTAATTCCTTGCACTGGATGAGATGGTGAGAACTTGAGGAGACCCTAGGAAAAGCAATAGATGACCTTCCTAGGAGGAATGAAGGGAAGAAGTGAAGTGGAGCTTGGCAGGCCAGGAAATTTGAGTAGTTGTGGGATTTCATTGAGAACCAGCTGGAACATAATGCAATGGGTCTTGCAGACCCGTTGTGTAGAATCCCACCTCTGATTGGCCCATGATGTCTACCTCGATTGCCCATTTGTTAAATTTTCAAACAAGCACCTTTGCACTTTTTCCCCATGATGCCCCACACACCTAGAAAAAGCTCCCCATAAATATCTGCAAAAACTAATTTACAATCCTCCTTCAAAACCCTCCTTAAAACTTTCCTTTGCTGTGATGTCTACAAAACACATGACAAGAGATTGCTGATGTGGAGAGACTACTTCCTATCATGCTGATTGATACTGTCTTGCTGTTTCCTCATAGTTCCCATCTGTCTATATCCATCTATTGTCTCTTCTTTTAAACTTAGATTGTAAGCTCTTTGGGACAGGAATTGTCATTTTGTCCTGTGTTTGTACAGTGCCTAGCACAATGAAGTCCTGATCCATGACTGGGACTCCTAGATGCTGCAATAATAATTAGTAATAACTGCAAACCCACTGATGTGAGAGACCCAGTCATGTGCATAATGTGGCACATCAGTGCAAAAGAGAGGTATGAACTGTAGAAGTGAGTTCCACAGGTTAATTATCTGGTGCTGTATGAGCAGTTCCATTTTGCTATTTTAATTTTTTCTTAAAATGTCACCAAATAGCCCCTTGTTCTTGTTTTACAGGTTTGGTTATATAAGAGTATTTCTCCATATATCAGTTTGTATGCCTCTGACAGACTGCTCCAACTCCTCTCCAAGCTAAACAATGTTAGTCTTTTTAATCTTCTCATATGGAATTCTCTACCATTAATATGTAATCATTTTAGCTGTCCTTCTGTTTCTATGACCTTTCTAAGATGAGATGAGTGAAGTTGAATGCATTAGTCAGTATGACACTGAAACTTTTTTTTTTAATAAATGCCAGTATAATATTTTCTGTACTTTTCTCTAGCCCTTTCTTTGCAAATTAGTAAAAAGCAATTAGTGATAAATATAGGTACAGCAACACTGCACACCATTGGCAGCTTTGTGTAGCATACATGCATGCAGCTAAACACCACAGTGAAAAGCAGGCTCCGTCCACGCTGCAGTGTGTAGCTACACGTGCCAGTGAACAGGTCTGTTGGGGATGGGGAGAGGCAATTTGGAAAGCTCCCTGCAGCTCCCCCCATGCCAGACCCCTTTCTCCACTACCAGAGTCTTTCCCTCTGACGGGAAAACAGTCATGGAAGTGGGACTAAAAATAGCAGTGTAGATGGGGGAGTAAAGATATGAGTGAACCCTGTGGGTATGTATCCTATATACCTCTCTACATACCCACAGCGTTCACTCATATCTTTACTCTATTCACCTAATCAGTGCTTAACCATCTACACTTGCTAGGCAAGGTGTGCCATCTCTATAATCTACACCAATCAAAACGAGTGTGCAGTGTAGATGTACCCTTAATTTCTAGTTGGATTTTTTTCTCGCTTGCTTTTTTCTTCTGCTAGAATTACAGATTATGAATTCTGTATGTAAAGACTAATTTTATTATATGTTCAGTAAAACAAAGTCTCATATACCTCTTCAGCAAAGATGTATATAACTACAGGTGAGCAGTATTTTATGTTTTGTCATTTAGTTTTATAATTCTAGGGACTATTTATCCTACCACTTTTAACATTGTTTTCGGAACCCATTTCTGCATCAAGCTATTAGGCTCACACAAAATGCTTAGATACAGCCATGTTTTCACATTATTATTTCAGTCACAGCTTTCATAGTACTTTCAGAAAATTACCTATAAATATAAGGTATTATGTTTTTAAGGTTTAAAGGTCCTTTGCTCAGAAAATATGCACACTGCATACTGTAATCATGGACACATTGACATCTTGTGGCAAGCAAATGCAGGAATGCTTTTGCACAACCATTTCAGCACTATACCATTACAAAAACTGATATTTATAAAGATTTTTGGGACTCAGAGACGACCCATAACAACAAGATTTGACCGTGATACAGTTTTGGTTACTGACAATCGGGTGTTTCCTACTGATATCACAACTGACATTTACAAGATGAAAGGCACAAAAGAAAAAAAGTTTTCCTACAGAATAGGAATTTTCTGATCATTTGGATCTTGTATCACAGATCACATTAATAAAGCAAAATAATGATTATAATAATAAATGGTCCTGTGGCATTCTGATGCGTTCTGCATTTTACACCCCCCAGACTATAGATCAGTGGTGGGCAACCTGCGACCCGCACGAGGCCCGTCAGGGTAATCTGCTGGTGGGCCGGGAGACAGTTTGTTTACATTGACTGTCCACAGGCATGGCCGCCCGCAGCTTCCAGTGGCCTTGTTCGCTGTTCCTGGCCAATGGGAGCTGTGGAAAGCAGCATGGGCTGCAGGGTTGCCCACCATTTGTATATATGGTGACGCAAGATAGGCATTTAAATTACTAAAATATTCCCAGAGTAATGTGCAGGTAGGATAAGGGAAGTACAAGTTAGATGTAATTTGTGCATTGAGTTAGTTCAATTAAAGGATGAATTAGTTCACAATAAGCCATAGTCATGCCTGTGCACACACTATGGCTGGTGTAAAAGGTCTGATCAGGGACAGTTTGGCTCAAAGTGCTGACATGGGCAACCCTCAAGACAGCTCTACATTGCACCCTGCTTCAGACTCTCCTATGACTATTTGCAACGGTTCAGAATTACAGGGTCATGAATAACCCCAAGCTCCTCCCCTATCCATCATGACATAGTTTCATCTAACTTCAGATCATCTAAAAGACATGCATTGGGGTCGCCCAAAGAGAGGGCACAGAGCTAGCTTTGCCAGCTCTGTACTACCCATAGAGGCCTCTCTTGCATTGATAAGGGGATGGCATGGCTCAGGTCTAATGAAAATTAAAGTCTCTGCAGAACATCTCTTATGCTGTGGCAATGCTACTGCAAAGGGACTGCAGCTCAGTCATCAATTCCCTTTTCCCCCTCCTTTTTTTGTGCATGGGGGCTAAGCCTCATAGAATCAGGAAGAAGGAGGATCCGGGAAACTACAGGCCAGTCAGCCGCACCTCAGTCCCTGGAAAAATCATGGAGCAGGTCCTCAAGGAATCAATTTTGAAGCACTTCAAGGAGAGGAAAGTGATCAGAACAGTCAGCAAGGATTCACCTGACTAACCTAATTGCCTTCTATGATGAGATAACTGGCTCTGTGGATGAGGGGAAAACAGTGGACGTTTTATTCCTTGACTTTAGCAAAGCTATTGATAGTCTCCCACAGTATTCTTGCCAGCAAGTTAAAGAGGTATGGGCTGGATGAATGGACTATTAGGTGGATAGGAAGCTGGCTAGATTGTCAGACTCAACGGGTACTGATGAATGGCTCCATGTCTAGTTGGCAGCCGGTATCAAGCGGAGTGCCCCAAGGGTCTGTCCTGGGGCCGTTTTTGTTCAATATCTTTATTAATGATCTGGAAGATGGTCTGGATTGCACCCTCAGCAAGTTTGCAGATGACACTAAACTGACAGGAGTGGTAGATACTCTGGAGGGTAGGATTAGGATACAGAGGGACCTAGACAAATTAGAGGATTGGATTTAGGAAGGAAGAATCCCATGCACTGCTACAGACTAGGGACCGAGTGGCTAGGCAGCAGTTCTGAGGAAAAGGACCTAGGGGTTACAGTGGACGAGAAGCTGGATATGAGTCAACAGTGTGCCCTTGTTGCCAAGAAGGCTAACGGCATTTTGGGCTGTATAAGTAGGAGCATTGCCAGCAGATTGAGGGATGTGATCATTCCCTTCTGTTTGGCATTGGTGAGGCCTCATCTGGAGTACTGTATCCAGTTTTGGGCCCCACACTACAAGAAGGATGTGGAAAAATTGGAAAGAGTCCAGTGAAGGGCAACAAAAATGAGTAGGGGCTGGAGCGCATGATTTACGAGGAGAGGCTGAGGGAATTGGGATTATTTAGTCTGCAGAAGAGAAGAATGAGGGCGGATTTGATAGCTGCTTTCAACAACCTGAAAGGGGGTTCCAAAGAGGATGGATCTAGACTGTTCTCAGATGACAGAACAAGGAATAATGTTCTCAAGTTGCAGTAGGGAAGGTTTAGGTTGGATATTAGGAAAAACTTTTTCACTAGGAGGGTGGTGAAGCACTGGAATGGGTTACCTTGGGAGGGGGTGGAATCTCCTTCCTTAGAGGTTTTTAAGGTCAGGCTTGACAAAGCCCTGGCTGGGATGATTTAGGTGGGGATTAGGTCCTGCTTTGAGCAGGGGGTTGCACTGGATGACCTCCTGAGGTCCCTTCCAACCCTATGATTCTATGATTTCTATGGTCAGGCCCTTAGATTGAAGACTGTTGCACATAACACTGGTTTGAGAGTTTCTGCACAAGGGCAGGCATTATAGGAATTGGTAACAAACTGCTTCTTTGCTTTCTAAATCCCTTAATAGTCTGTGTGTAATAAAAGTGAAGCAAGGTTAAGGAAATCCAAGTTGGTAGTTCATGATACATTTTGCAGAAGAGAAGTTTTGTTGATAAGGATGTTAGGGACAGTCAATGGACTCCTAGTATTCCTTTTAATATCCCAGTGGACAAGATTCACAAGGAAATGAAACCTCAATGCCTTAGGAAGATATATTGAAATGCCTGAGTTGTGACAAAAGAATTTTATTGTAATGGCAAAGATGAGAGTTTTATGCCTATGATAACAGAATTGCTCACAGAATTCTAGAAGTAGGAAATCAGGTTTGTTAATGGTAGGCAAATACCAGATGCAACAGTCTGCAATTTTGGCCTTGGCTGTGGATTCAGGTTAGATTTTTGATATGATAAAACAGAAGATGACAGTTTGAAAGTAAACTGTTTCCAGCTAATCAGTAAAGAAACAGTGCAGTGTTTTGCTTTCCACAGAGGTGTCTTGGGGACACACCCCATTGATTCCACAAGAGTAATTTGTTCACTGTTAGAAGGCAAAACTGTGGGAATTGTTTAGGATGTGGTGTAAGAGGTGGGAGCCAAGGACATCAGACAGCAGCACAGGAATCACAAACAAAACTATATACTGAAGTAGAGTATAATCACTGAAGAAATTGGAAAGACAATGCTAGAGTTGTGGACATTTTTAAATTATATATAATTTGACTTAGAGAAAATGCTTCATCTCCTCATTTTGTGCAGTAATGATTTGTTATTATGTAGCTAAACTGGAAATAGATACTAGGGCTATAATTTTTATGATTTCAGAAAGACTGTATAGACAGTAAGGTGTGTAGTAAAATCCTATACCGAAGAAAGATTGGAGGTTAAAAAAAAAAAAAAAGGAAAATAGCAAGGTAAATAGTTATATAGATGTCAATGTAACACAGATCATGGCAAACCCCAGCTTTGTGCTATGAAAGAAGGTGTTGAAAAACAATTCACGGAATAGTTAGCTCAGGAGTGCAGCACCAAGTGTGTGTCTTAGCAAACGGTGTATCACATTCGTTTTTGCAGAAATTACAGCATAAGTGTAACCCTTCTGCCAGACAGAGGTGGCAGCAACAAGGGTTCGGTTCAATATCTAGGGTTTCCTCTTAACAATACCGACCAGAACCAGCTTGAGCCTCCATCCACTAATCTGGGAAAACTAAACAACCCGGGGCACCTCTAAGAGGCAATACTTCTCTTGAAAGCATTGCGTCTGTGTAGAAATAAACGTAAACTTTTATTAAAAAGGGAAAGGGAACCCAGCATTAACTTGGGAAAATACCACAGCCACTTTCAAAAGAATATAACCAGAAGCAAACACCCATCCCACAGTATGTTGGGCCATGTCCTTTGCCTCAGTTTCCCACCTCACCATGTGAAAGTCCAAACAAATGTCCCTTTAACACACCATTCCCCTTTCCCTCCACTGCACCCTACTGATGGTTGTACTGAGTCAATGAAGACTCAGAGTTCAAAGGTACATTCACATGGGTCCACCCCTGGAGTTGAGCAATGCCTCCACTGCTGCCACCACCTCTGCAACTGGCTCACTGCTGCTTGCTGATGTTATTTCTGCTGCTGCTTTTATCTCTGCTGCTGTCATCTCTGACACTTCTCACTTCTGCTGCTTGCTGCTCCCTGCCATCTCTGCGATTCCGCATTCTGAGGTTCCCTCATTTAGCCCAGCTCCTAATGATTTCAGCTCTTGGTGACTTTCTTGGTTAGCAAGGGACCTCTGTGCTACTACCTCTTCATTGTCTTTCATTGCAATACCAGGTCTAAGTCTTAGCCCCTTGACTTGCTCCTCAGTGACTTCAGTTCCAACAGAAACAAGAATCCTCAGTTGAGTACAATGAGCTCTCTTTAAACATTGGAGAGGGGAGGATCAAATGGTATCAGAACATAGCTGATGAGTGCACACTGTGATGTTTGCCAGTATACCCATAGTGTGCTCAATGCTGCATCCCTCCCATCCTTGAAAATGGGTTCAGAAACCATGGCAAAGTCATCCTATTAGTTTCACAGTGAAAGAAGAGTAACATTCCTCAAAACAGCAGATACACTGATGAGAAGTAATGAACCAGATTTAGCACTGACTTATGCTCCTTTATTTTTAATGAGTAATACGTCCAGCAAAACAAGGTTTGAGAAGTTAGTTTACTGCATATGGACTTCCAAAAGAGGCTGGAACTAATGATGGTATTCTGTTTACATATGAGGCATTTAAGACTTTTCTAATTAAAACAATTGCTCACTATTTTGCATCAAATAACTGTAAGCACTCAAGTATGTCAATGAGGCAATATGTTGGAGTTTTGCTTTCTTATTTACTAATCCACGAGTGCATTTGACTCTAGATCAGAAGGTTTTGTGTTCAGATCACAACAGGGTCACGGGCTGTGCCCTTTAATTCAGGCTGGAAATAAAAAGGACATTTCTAACAGTGAGGGTAAGTAACCACTAGAAGAGTTTATCAAAGGTTGTGGTGGATTCTCCACAATTAGGTGTTGTGTCCCCCCCCCCCCAAAAAAAAATCTGCTCTAGTTCTAACAGGGAATTTAGGGAAGTCCTATAGCCTGTTATACAGGAGGTCAGACTAGAGATGATCATAGTGTTCCCTTCTGGCCTATGAATCTGTGAAAACAGCAAAATATTATAGAAAAGCCCAGCTGAGGTGTTGTTTGAAATACTATTTTATAATCTGTTTTTGAGTCTTAAGACCTCAAGCAGAAAAGCACACCCCCCTCAAAAAAATTGAAAGAAAAAATGTATTTGATTGAATAGTCTTCCCTAAACAGCAAGTGTTAGACAGAAATTACAAAGGAGGAAAGGAAAGGAAAGGAAGTGGGATAAGATTTAAAAAAAAAAATCTTGATCCTCTGTCATATCTTGTGATCATAAATGGTGAAGCATAGACATACTGTAGTTCAGTTATTGTCTGTAAAGGATCAAATCTTATCCTACTGAAACTTCGGAAACCCCTTCAGAATGAAACCTGAGTTGATGGAGACTATTTACCCCCACTTTAGGACAATGCAGTGCTTCAGAAGGTTTAACAAGTGTTTCAGTCAACCCCTGCATGGAATACAGATTCTGTTAGAGGCAAACAGCCCAACTGAGACTTGACAAGAGAACATAAAAATTCTGGCAGTCGCTCTACTCTGCAATAAAGGACTCTCAGTATGGCTGTGGCCATAGACTGTTTTTCCTCCTCCTTTTAATTGTGTGGCTCAACAACCTTGCCTAAAATTGTACAGAGGACACTACAGCAATTTGGGGATCTGGAAAAATGCTCAGATTTCACCTAAATTAAGTCCCAAATTTACCAATTGTCAGAGAGCTAATTTGTTTATCATTCTGCAGTTTGAGTAAATCTGCAGTAAATAAACAGATTAAATAATTCAGCAGCAAAGATTAAGAAAATAAGGAGCCCATTCCATCCAAGAACAATGAGACAATCACCACCTATAATTGCTATTTCATGAATATACCAGGAACCTCCTCATCCAGTTTGCTCAAAACTGCCTAACAGCATCTGTCTCTTTATTGCCCAAAAGCACTTTCTGAACTCCTCAGTATCAATTCATCTTCTCCCAAGAGCTGATCTGACCCCACATCTAGCATATAAAACAGGTGCCTATTACCTGTTTAATTGATTAAATAGGATAACATTAAATTAACAAAGTAGGCAGGGAAGTATCATGTAAGTTACTAAACTAAATAATGGAGAAGAGGTGGAAGTCTTAATGGAACTCAAGACAGCAACATTTTAAGGGTCAGATTCTCCACTCCATCAAACTGGTTTAATCCTGGCATAATTCTCAGAGATGGTGAAGAGAAATACAAAGTTAATCTCATGAAAAGCAAGTCATATTCTTTCCTATGTTGAAGCTAAAATCCAAAGGAAGATAATATTGGTCCCATATAAAAAGTTCAAAGGGATGTTAAGTTGACTCTTGAAGCACCCAGGAAAGCTAAAAAGAGCTCATGAAAATTAAACTACATTTCATATCAACTGTGAGCAAACAGCAGATTTCATGGATCTAGCAGTGGGACACCCACCTCAGATTCTGCAGTGAGGCATTTAGGTGTTTAACTTTTGGATATCTCCTTTCATAGGCATCCTGGGGTTAAAATCACAGCAAATATACCTCACGTCTGAATATACTTAAGAGGTTATACCCCAATTGCAAATACCCACCAGGCTATATTCCCAGTTCCTGATGACTGTCTTCAGCTGACAACATTTGGAAAAGATGTTCTAGTTCAACATATCAGGACTGGCCACAGATGCCTCTGCAGTGCCCTGCTAATAATTTCTCCTTCAAAGGACTCCTAACATAGACCCCCCCCACACTTTTTTCTGAGGTTAAGATACCCCTCTTTGAAGTCTGAGTTTATTCACAGTAAATAACTCATAATAAAACTCAAAGTCCTAAATGAAAGTTCCCCAAACAAATGTTTCTTTTCCTACTCCCAGCCCCCACTCCTTGGGGAGCTTTTGCACTCTTCCCCTTGTCTGCTCAGGGTTTCTCCTGCATTTGCAAGCTACTCCCAGCTCTTCTTGGGTGGAATCTTAGTCCCAAACCCCAAGAGTCTGCCCCTCTTAGCACTCTCTATTCTCCCTAAGCATAGCATCTGCCTTCACACCCCCAAGCTTCCAGCTGCTCTTTATAGGGAAATCACCTGATCCTTCTCAGGTCTGACTCATCCTGTAATCAGGCCTGGCTTAGCACCAGCCCCTCTAGCCCATGGCAAGCCATCCCATTATGTTCAGAGCTCACTTAACCCCAATGTAAGGCCTCACATCCATCACCTTTTATCACTTTTCATGTTTTTGTGTATACCACATACATTATTTATTAAGAGCCAGTAGTTGCATATTTAGAAAGGGGATGTGTTTGTGGTGAGTTTAATAGATGAGTTGCCTAAATCCACGTTGATGGTTGAACCTGAATAAAGTTACCAGCCCTTTTTTAAGTTTAAGTCATTCAATGCTTGTCATTTTTAATTCTTCTTGCAAAAGTGAGGAATAAAAATAGAAGAAGAAAAAATGCCAACCCCAAAATGAGATCAGCTTCTATGAGCTACTCACTGCTGTGTCTGCCATCATGTGACCTCCCTTTGGTTATCATTATATCCTTTTCGAAATGGAAGACAGACTGCACATTCAGAGGGTCTGGTGGTTTTTCTGCTATCTTATAAAGCTATTCTGCTGCTCCTGCTTAGGTCATGTTGGGGGACAGATGTGTAGTAAGCTCTTCCTGTATTTTAGCTGCTGCTATTGAAAAAGAGAACATCACTGACAGGGACCATGTTGCTTCCTCAATGCTTCTAGGGATGCATATTGTTGCCCCAAGCAGGATAGTGAGGATTCAGGTCCATGGCCCCACCTACCTCTGTGCCAGATTGTAGGGTTGACAAGATGCACTTAACATCTTATGTGTTGGGTTTCCTTGGGAAGCTTTATTCACTGTCTGAGCTGCCCCTGGGTAAGGTTCTGCTCTTCCCCATGTCACTTTGATTTCTCCTTTTTGAGGAAATGTCACTCCAACACTGGGTAATGTAAGTATTCAAATTAACTCACTGATATACCTAATTCTCACAAGACTATCTTACAGATGATGATAAAAATTCATAATTCTGTTTTATGCTCCAACTCTAACCAAGCTTTAGTTGAACTTCAAACAATTTCTTACCAATCACATGCTGTTCCAGATACAATGTTATTTAAAATAGCAAATATGACTCCATCACTCAGGAGATATACATTTAAGAAATCATTACATTTGCTGGTGAATTCAACTGGATCATTATCCTTTGTCCCTCTAAAAGTGGTAAAGGATAATTTTACAGTCAATTTCCCATTCCTCTAACCAATTTCTCAAAGATAATTTCTACTGCTGCTTATTTTGTCTGAATCAAATGTTTCTTTCATTTCCAAATTTCCCTCTTTTTACCACCTGCTGTGTATTTATTAAGTGCTGCTCTTATTCTGAGAGGAGTTATTGCAGGACTCTATCTTGTATGTGCTATGGGTTTCATGGACATTACTATTACCTGCAGAGAGGCATTTCTTGGACTGGGGCAAGACGATGCACAGAGGGGTTTCTTCATCCTTTTCAGCCAGAGTTTAGTTCATTGTGCTCATAGATGCACTTAACTTGATGTACAATTGATGAACACTTTTCCATTGTGGAGCCAATATTCTCTTCCTTTGGGTTTCAGCATGAACATCAAGAAAGTAGCACTGGGTCTTCTGTATATTTGACCCTATCTTTTTCTTTAACATGCCTGAGAATACTTCTTTTTTCTCTGATATCTGAAATATGGGTTTACAGCTTGAGGTCTCTGACCTGGGCCTAATTTGAGTTAACAAACATAATTCCTTGATGACATTTTTGATTTTTTGTGTGTGAAAAGCACTGGGAAAAAAAGGAATGTTGATGTAAATGCACTGTATATTAGTGAAGTTTCAATATAATATTAAAAGGGAGGACAAGTCTGACTGAGCCAAACCCAACAATCAGATATTCAATATTTTAAGTACATGTAACTCCAATTGATAGAAATAGCAGTGTTATCAGTAATTCACCAAATAACATATTGTCTGGGTACACCGCAAGAAGGATAGGAGACTTTTTATGGGTTTTAATCAGGCCGCAACTTTATTATATAGATGTCGGGAACTACCCGGTAGATAAAGTGTACAGTGCAGGCAAATCCATGCTTATTCTAATCAATTATCTGTGGTTTCCATCAGTCCGCCTTTGTTTCCATCCAGGTCCCCCAGCTGACCGATGTCTTGGACCTTACCATCCACCACCCTCGTAAGACGGTTAAGGAGGGCTATGAGAATGGGGGGAGAGGGTTGGCTCCCAGCCGTACCAATCATAGGAGTCCCCAATCCCCTTCCCCATTCTGTTCCATTGTCCAGTACCTCCTTTTAAGTCCTTTACCAGGCCATTTGTCTGGGCACTGGCTGCCCTCCCTATGGAGTACCTGCACTGAACATCCACCACAAGGAGTCACCAGCAATTTGCTTGGCTGCCTCCCCCCCAGCCCAGCCAGGTTCCCAGACATCTCCAAATGACTTGTTGCCTAGCAGCCCTACTGGGGAGAAAGAAACCATTGTCCCACATGTGATCGTCAAGGGGCACCAGCAGCTGCAT
Source organism: Terrapene triunguis (assembly GCF_002925995.2). Taxonomy (NCBI): domain Eukaryota; kingdom Metazoa; phylum Chordata; order Testudines; family Emydidae; genus Terrapene; species Terrapene triunguis. The sequence goes on from NW_020664372.1 coordinate 15,790,952, forward strand.
TGTCCTGGACCCGGTACTGCAACAACCGCCCTCCACAGAAGACTGCATAGGCAACCCAGTCTCTGGATCCTGGAATTGACAAGACTCCTTAAAAGAAAACAAAATAAACAACTTGTAAACTGGAGCCAAAAATCTCCATTCCACTGACCACATCACATTCCGAGGTTCCAGAGAGACAGCAGCATCTGCTAAGGTTCATTGCTAGCCCCTGGTGCAAGCTTACAAAATCTGTCAAACTGGAAACAAGACAAGGTGTCTGCTATGCCATTATCCATGCACAGATGTTGAAGGTTAAGCATTGTAGAACAAATGCCCTTACCAGCTTCATAACCCTGTGCGATCTGGAAGTTTGGCAATTGATAACCTGTACCACTGCCATGTTGTTGCCTCAGAAGCACACCCTTTTATTAGCCAGCTCCGAACCCCAAATCACCACCACAACTAAAATGGGGAAAAATTCCAAGAAGGTCATGTCACGCACAACCCTGTTTTGTGTCCAGGCGGCGGGCCACTTTTGTGCACACCATTTGCCTTGATAAAATACCCCCAAACCTGCACCTCCTGCCACAACCGAGTGGATGTTTAACCCCCTTTGTAATAACCATTCCTCCCTCCACAATGATACCCCATTAAATCGACTCAGAAAACTTTCCCACACCCCCAAGTCTTCCTTCATCTCTCTAGTGACTTGTATGTAATGGTGTGGCCTGGCTATGCCTGCTGTTGCCACTACCAGCCAGGCACAAAGCGCCCGCCCTGGAGCAACAACCCTGCAAGCAAAGTTCAGGTGCCCCAAAATAGATTGCAGTTCCTGCAGCCTGAGGTTTTTTTTAGCTCCCAGTGCTCTCTCGAGCAACCCCGATAGCTCCTGAAGCTTATCCTGAGGAAGCCGAGATACGCCCTCCCTGGTGTCCAGCTCAATGCCCAGGTAGGTCAATGTAGTGGAAGGGCCTTCTGTTTTCTCCTCCGCTAGAGGTACCTCCAGATTTTTAGCCAGTGTGTCCATCCAACAGATGAACACACTCATTTGACCCGGCTCGCCCTGCAAACAAAAAATCATCCAACTAATGCACCACTTGGTTTAGTCCCACTGACTACACCACTGCCCAGTGCAACATTGTACTGAAATTCTCAAAAGCTGCACAGGATACTGAACAGCCCATGGACATAGCCTTGTTGAAATAAAATTGCCCCTCAAAACAGAAACCCAACAGGTCAAAGTCCAATGGGTGCACCGGCAGTAGTCGGAAAGCAGACTTGATATCACATTTAGCCATTAGAGCCCCAGGGCCACATGCCCTAACAATATGAACTGCTTCATTAATGGAGGAATAGCGCATGGAACATAGTGCTGGGTCTGTTCCATCATTAACAGAGCCACCTTGCAGGTATGATAGGTGATGAATTAATCGGTATGTCCCTGGGGTCTTAATTCACCAAATAACATATTGTAAATGTATCCCTATGCATTCAATCAGGCAGCCAATATCTAGTCTAATTATAGTTTAATTAGTAGCTACTAAACTCACATTCACCTATGGCAGAATAAAAATTTTTAAAACAAAGTTATCTGGCTTTGAAAGTAACCATGAATCATGGCACATTTTTAAACCAACGAATGATTTTTTTTTTCCTGTGTCCATTAAGGAATAGGTCAATAACAGGTAGCAAAAACTATAGTTTCAGAGGTGGCATATCTCCAGTGACTGGGAAATAAAAGGATGACTGAAAAGTGATCTCTGCATGCAGGCAAGCTGCAGTTACTGAAAACCTGCAGTGTGACATCTGTTGCTGCATGATTAGAAATAATTAAAGACAAGAAAAACACCTGGAACAGTCACTTCTGAACTTTTGTCTTTATGGGTTATTGAAATTGCAGCCAGATTAATGAGCTCGCTGTTACATTACTGTGGAGCAGCAGCAACATCCAGTGCCCAATTATGGACAATCAGTTTGTGTATTCCATAGACAGTAGATGGGTGATAGGCTTTTTATGTATTCATAGCGTTCATTCCCATCTAGTGGGAGCAGACAGAATTTAGGGAGGCACTCGCACGACCCTGTAGGTTTTCACAGAAAATTTATATAGGTTTCAGTTGTTGCTTTCCACCATGATCTGTATACAAAAATAGGGTTCGTGGAGGTTGTGGGGGGTTGGGGGGGAACAAGAGAAAGAGGCTTTACTATTTAAGGGGTGGGGAAAATACTTTGATAACTATTTTTTAAAAAGAGTAATTTTGAAATGAGGTCATACCAATATATGTTGATTCATGATCAGTGAGATATTTGATCTTTTCCCTATTTGGGATGTCAGTACGGTTTTCAGGTTTCCTCAGTAAATGCTTATTGATCAAGACAAGAGTACAGGTATCAGATGGAAGACAAAGGGCACTGTGCCATATAAAGTTATGTCTACACTACAAGCTAGTGGTATGATTCCCCTGCTTGTGTAATCCTCCTCCACATACTCCAGCTAGCTCTCATGGGGCTAGCATGAGTATAAATAGCAGTATAGCTCCTATAGCATAGACAGTGACAACAGAAGCATGGCTCAGCCATGCCAAGGACAACCCCCCCTGAACATGTGAGTAAGTACTTGGCCTGGTTAAGTTGTGCCACTGTCTGTGCCACTGCAGCTACATAACTATTTATGAGAGCTAGCCCAAGTACAAGTATGTGTGATGGGAATCACCTCCCTGGCTCATAGTGTTGGTGTGGCCTAAATGTGTTATGAGCCTCTGCTGTTGACCCAGATGCCTATTAGTGATGCACCCCTTCTTATTAAGAAGCTGAAAACCAAAATGGAAATGCCATACAATGGGCAGTAATAATAGGAGGATTACAGTAGTGCATACAGACCACGGCAAAAGCGGACCTCATTTTGCTCAGGGACTGCACACTTATCTAATGAGAGACAATCCCTGCTGTAAAGAGTTCACATTATAAACAGACAAGCTAGACCAGGGATTGGCAACCTTTGGCACGTGGCCTGCCAGGGTAAGCACCCTGGCGGGCCGGGCCGGTTTGTTTACCTGCCGCGTACGCAGGTTCGGCCGATCACATCTCCCACTGGCAGTGGTTCGCTGCTCCAGGCCAATGGGGGCTGCGGGAAGTGGAGGCCAGCACATCCCTCGACCCGCGCCGCTTCCAGCAGTCCCCATTGGCCTGGAGTGGTGACCCGCGGCCGGTGGGAACCGTGATCGGCCGAACCTGAAGATGCAGCAGATAAACAAACCGGCCCAGCCCACCAGGGTTCTTACGCGTGCCAAAGGTTGCCAATCCCTGAGCTAGACAAAGGGAGGGAGGAACATATACAACAGATATGCAGAAGATGGAATAGAGAGATTAAAATGATTTTGACAAAAGTAGTAGAAGATTCACCCATCCAAAATGGAAAGGTCATAGCAGGGACAGAGGTTATATTTTAAAAATGTAGGAGACTGATAAGGGAAGCTAAAGGAACCAATGATCTACCAATGGCCAAAAGGGTTAAAAACAATAAAAAGGCATTGTTGAACATATGAGGCCCCCAAATCAACCAAACAACAACAAGGTCAGGTATGGGTCCATTACTAGATGCAGATAGTAAAACTGTAGTAATATAGAAAAAGCAGAAATGTTCAATAAATAGATATTTCTGTTCAGTATTTGGAATGAAGCAAGATGATATATCCATTCCATATGATGTTTTGGATGGACAGAAAGTTTATCAGGTGTAACAAAGGAGGATGTGACACATCATCTGCTAAAATTAAACATTTTCAAATCAACAGTCCTGAATTACTTTCACCCGAGAGTCTTAAAAGAACTATCTGAGCAGTTCTCTAAATCATTTCTGTTATTTTTTAACAAATTTTGGAAAACTGGGGAAATTCCAGAGGATTGGAGGACTGCCAATGTAATTCAAATATTTTAAAAGGAATGACTCCAGAACTATAGATGGCTTAGTCAGGGCCGGCTCCAGGCACCAGCGAAGGAAGCAGGTGCTTGGGGCGGCCAATGGAAAGGGGCGGCATGTCCGGGTCTTCGGCGGCAATTCGGTGGGAGGTCTCTCAGTCCCTCTCTTCCTCTTTGAGCTGCCGCCGAAGAGGAAGAGAGGGAGCGAAGGACCTGCCGCCGAATTGCCGCCGAAGGATGAAGCGGCACGATTGAGCTGCTGCTGGAATGCCGCCGATTGCCTTTATTTTTCGCTTTGCCGCTTGGGGCAGCAAAAAAGCTGGAGCCGGCCCTGGGCTTAGTCTGTAGTTTATCCTTGGCAACATAATAGAACTGTTAATTTGGGTCTCTGTCAACAAAGACTTATATGTTAAAAATATAATTAATGACAGCATGGTTTTGCGAAAGATAGATTTTGTCAAACAAATCTGTTGTCCTCTTCATCTTCTTTTCCTTCGTCTTATTTTTTCTGCCTGTTAGAAGTAATTGATAATGGTAAATGTGTTGATATGGCATACTTAGATTTCTCCAAGGCATATGACCTAGAACAAGATGATATTCTGATCAAAGAACTTATATGGAATTAATATGGTACTGTGATGGGATGAGGGGTGTATGGGGTGGCCAGGGAGGGGTAGTACCTCTGATGGGGGGACTTGTCGTACCCCTTCGGGAGTAGTCCGTCCACTTTGGTCCCCACCTGTCACTCAGCTCTCACCTGTGGCTCCAAGTAGCTCAGCATGCGCAGCGGCCACACCCCGGGCAACGGCTTCGACAGGCTGGCCAAACCAGGTGAGTGTAACTGATGGGACTCAAACCCTCAGTGAATTAGGGATATGCCTACCCCGCATGCGACGTCAGCTCCGGCGGACTGGGCGAAAGAGATCATTAAGATCCAATGGCCAAGAAGGCAGGTCTGCAACGCTTTGTGGAAAGCGAAGGGCTTGATGAGGCACGAAAGACGTCAAGGCCATCCACTGCAACCAAAGAAGTTACCAGTCGTGATGATTTTTCATACCATTGGTGTCTGGCTTCTAAGGTCGAGAGAGTGGGATTGCTCCCGTGCAACGGCTCTACCACTTAAAAAGCTTTCACTCACAGGTCCTGTGCAAATCATCAAACATTATCATCATACCACTCAAGTCCTGCGGCGATGGGGGAGGGGCAAAGCGACAGGTGGAGGTTACCACTGGGAGTCGTAGTCCCAATCCTGCACGCAGGTGGTCTGTGGATAGGTGGTCATCCAGCTCTGTACTTGGGGCAGCAGAGTTGCCCAGCAGCATCCCAGGCATCTGAGCAGCCCTCTTCAGGACAGCACTGCTCACCCTAGTAAGGGAGGGGCCTAGAAAAGGTGGCCTAAAAATTGCCTGCCCTACAACAACTGGCCAGCAAGCCGCGGCTGGCAGTTCAACCCAATCTGCAGCCGAAACCAAAAAAAAAAAATTGAGAAAACTTACCATTGGTGTATGGAATGTTCGTACCCTCATGGATCGAGAAGCTCTTGCAAGACCTGAGAGAAGGACAGCTCTCATTGCTTGAGAGAGCATCAGCAGCGGACAATCCACTGACCGCGAACTTCCCATGCACCATCTGCAGCAAAATGTGCACCTCTAGAATTGGCTTGTACAGTCATCAGAGGGCACACCATGAGACCAACAATAGATGATCTACACAGATTTGTTATCATCAGATCTATGGACTACCAAGATAGTGATGGAATGTCCACCCCACACAAGCTCTGGGCAGGTTAAGATTGCAAAGTTACTTGATCACTGTGTGTAGGCACTTACACAGGGAAAATATATCTTATAGTGAGTGGCGGGTGTTCAGTCTTGCTGACAAAGGCACAAGGTCCGATACTGGAGGTTAAAATTATACAAATTGAACTTGCATATAAGAGACATTTCCTACCAGTGAAGGTAATTGAATGTTGGAACCTCTTACTAGTGAGGTGCTGGACTCACCATTTCTTTGAGTCTTTAAAACAAAACTAGATAACTATCTTTGGTAGATTCATAGATTATAAGGCCAAAAAGGACCACTGTATTTATCTAGACTGACCTCCTGAAAACATAGACCATAGAACTTCCCAGAATTAATTCATTTTTCAACTAGACAATAACTATAGTCAAATCTCATGCTTCAAGTCTTCAGTTGGTACATCTGCAGGGACCAGTAGGATTTTTTCCCCCCTCTAGTTACACCATTGGCCAGATTTATTCTATTTTGGTTTGGGGTTTTGTTTGTCTGCATCATAAGCATCAGGGATTGGCTGCAGCTGGAGACAGGACATGGGACAGAATGGAACTGTGCTGTGAGGTGTCACAGAGAATCTTCATTTTTAAATGTAGTGGAAAAAGTCACCCATGCATCATTTTGATCAGACTCAAGCCTGAGGCCCGTTTATTGCAATACATACCAACGCGTTGGGGGTAGCAGTTAGACACCACTCCCCCGAATCGGAGTACATTTTGCCTTTTTAAAGCCGAAAACCGCAAACATATTACAAATTACACGTCATTTATCCGAATAGGGGAGTTAGGGTCTTTCCGTTCCTCCCGGCACCCCTGTTGCAATCTTCCCAGAACAGGGTGCAAATTGAGTGGAGGGCTTCTTGGTGGTTTCCGATACTGGAATTACCTTGCCTTATTTGGGGTGCCTATTACTCAAAATGTTCCAGGCAGCGTACAATTACACAATGGGAGTACATGCAATACATGCACAGAAGCATGATTAATTGATTTAGCTAGTTACTGGATGCTTATTACTTCACACAAACGGTTATTATATTTCACCAGCCATAAACACACATGCTATTATTGCAGTTGCTGGGACTTTCCATCCTCCCTTTCTTTGGCCCCCCTCTCTCCTCTGGCCCTAGGCTTGTCTGTTACTGTCAGTGATCTTAACATTTGTTTGGTTCAGGCTTGTGGCCTGTAAGGTGAGCTTGTGTTTACTTCGGGGCCTATGCAAGCGGGGTCAGCCAGGTCAATTTCTTCACACTACCTACTCAGCACTTAACTGATTGCCAGATTTGAGGTCAGGAAGTTTTACTCCAGATCAGACTGGCAGGAACCTTAAGGATTTCCCCCCTTCTTCTGCAACATGGGGCATGGATTGCCTGCTAGGATCACCTGGGTGTATCTCATCTAATCAATTCCATACAATTGCAGGGTCCTGAGGCATTGATGAAACCTCAGTCTCTTCTGTTCTGTGCCTGTGGCACACAATTTAGTTCCCTGATTACTGAAATGCTCTGGTCTAACTAAAATCATTGGGTTCAATATAGGATTATCTGGGTGAAATGTAATGGCTTCTGATAGACAAAGAGATCACTCTATATCTAATGGTCCCTTTCAGCACTAAACTCTATGAAAAATGCACCTCCCAACACCAGAAGTGTCACATTTCATTTTTGAATTGTCATGTAAGCACATGCCACCATTATCCATGCACTGCATAGCTTTTCTGTGTGTTATAGTGAGTTTCAACATGTGCCTTTCTCACAATTTTGAGAACTAATTTGTTCCTAAATGTCATAAGCCCATAGGTCATCCAGGGGATCCACCCAGCACCGTGCCCATGCTTATATGCACTTAAGTATATCCCACCCTGTTTCTGCAGCGATTCTCCTCATTTTATTCATCCCTGCAGTACGAGAGTACACCCCAACCAACTGTTTTGCCACCTGTCTCAGGATCAGAAACATATTCCCCAGCCCTGCCACATCAATGCCCAGTGTGCCCTGTTCCAACAGACTCTGCCATATGGCCACCTGGTCCTCACGAGTTAAACCCTCCATCTCTCTGCCCACCTCCACAGCACAAACAGATCCCAATCACCTTGACTACCTTTCCCAGCCAATTTAGCAATGCATCCTGAACCTTTAGGGACAAGGGGTGAATTTCCACATGTACTACTACTTGCAGAGCATGGATCTCCCCCTATGTAGTACTCACAGTCTAAGTTCCCTCTAAGCTGCGCGGCCATGTGGAGGCGCAGCAGCCTATTAAGCTCTGTGCAGGCGCTCAGGGCTGTGGTGGGGAGAGATGCCTCTCCCCCAACCCTGGACCTGCCGTGGGAGGGAGAGGTGCCTCTCAGCCGGCCCCAACCCAGCCCAGTCCTGAACCTGCCATGGCTGGAGGAGAGGCGCCTCTCCCCCGGCCCCAACCCAGCCCAGCCCCTCCCCTGGCTCCAACCCAGCTCTGGCCCAGACCTACCGAGGCTGGGGGAGAAGCACCTATCCTGTGGCCCCAGCCCCAGACCTGTTGAGGTGGGGAGAGGTGTCTCTTCCCCCCAGCATAGGTGCTGCTGCGGGGAGAGAGAGCTGGAGGGAGTCCTCTCTTCCCATTGTAGCCCTGGGGCAGCCTGCACCCTAAACCCCTCATCAGTGGCCACACCCCAGAACCCAGACCCCCAGCTGGAGCCCTCACCCCCCTCCACCACCTCAGCCCTGAGCCCCCTCCCACACTCCGAATCCCTCGCCCCACCCCCACCACATGATTTTTTTTATGTGCACCAATTTGGAGGTGATGTGTGATATCCATATTGGTGCATGTAACAAATTTCATTCTGCACACGTTTGGGAAAAATTGGAGGGAACACTGCTCACATTACCACCTTTTATACATAATATATAAAGAGGTTAATGGAGTGAGGGCTGGAGTCAAGAAACCTGTGTACTATTCCCCAGCTCAGCCACTCCACCTTGGGCGAGTCACTTCTCCTCTCTGAACCTTGTTTCCTCTCCCATGCTTCACTTGTCTATTAGTTTGCAAATTCTTTAGGGCAACAGCTGTCTCTTCCTATATGTGAGGCCCAGTTGGGCCCTGATCTCAGTTGGGGCATGTAGGTATGCTACTGTAATACAAATTACTAATAATAATATGCCAAAACATACACTGACCTACAAAATGGCTTTTTAATTATCATATATACTCGTTCATAAGCCAAATATTTTTGATAAAAAAGTGACGCATCAAAGAGTGGGGATCGGTTTATAAACAGGTCTACACCAAAATTTGATGATTTTAAACTCTATGGAATCATTTCATTGAATATCTAATACATTGTTTTTTTGTTTACCTGGAGTGCCTTCAGGCACAGAGTCCCTTAGATCCCAGGAGCCGCTGTTCGCTGTTCCCAGCCAATGGGAGCTGCAGGAAGTGGTGCGCCACTTCCTGCAGCTCCCATTGGCTGAGAATGGCAAACCGCGGCCACTGGGATCTGAGGGGCTCCGTGCCTGTGAATGCTCCAGGTAAACAAAACGTCCCGACCCGCCAGTGGCTTACCCTGACAGGCCAGGAACCAAAGTTCTCCAACCCCTGAAATATAGGATCGGCTTATGAAAGGATCATACAATTTTTGCTATTTTTATTTATCCATCTTGGGGGTCTGCTTATAAATGAACGGGTTAATGAACGAGTATATATGGTACTATTAATTAATACTACTTTTTAATCCACTTTCCTCTCTCCTTTCCAATAACCAGCAGCTGGCTCATACCTTCCTGTAAGAACTCTTCCCCATACACACATTTCTTTCCTGCTCTGTGGAGATATTACAGTGCATTTTGTTCAATGCCTCAAGGGTTGAGTGAGTTGCTTGAGAGGATGAGTTACTGATGTACTGCTGTGTTCAATTAAGATTTATGGAGAGCAGTATTAATGGGCAGTAGTCAAGGACAATGTGAGGCTGCTTTTGTAAAAGAAGTGGAAGGAAGAAAGAGACAGATTCATGCTGAAGGTTTGTGGTGTTTGGAATTGGCCGCACTCACTGTGGGGAAAGCCATGAATAAGGTTTTAAGCTGTTTTTTATTGCTATTATATTAGGCATCTTTTCCCCTTTTATTCTTTCATTTCCCATCCTTTTATGTAGCCTTTGGTCACAGGCTTAAGAGTTTTATAGCTACCTTCATTTTATAAAATAGCTTTGAAAGCGGCAGTATGGTAGGTTAAAAAGGGCTTTCATCCTGCACTTTTAGTTACCAGTGAATATACAGTCTCTTCAAGATACGGGTCATTCTACCCACATTAGGCAATATTTAATTTTAAAGGGCCACTTATATAAACTGATAAATCACAATATATTAATATATAGCTAAGCTTGAATGTTTTAGTTAACACATTGTATATTAATTTCTTTTTAGCTGCCCATTTGTCTCCTCTCTTTAGCTTCTGACCTGATCAGTAAAACTGCTGTAACACTGCTCATGCCACCTGCCACAGAAATTCTTCAGTGCCAAATACATGTGAGATCTTAGCAGTCCTGGTGCAAGAAGGAGGAGGAATTGCAAAGTAGCCATTTTACAATGCTGCTACCTCCTGGCTTGATAATAGGAATAGCAGTGAGGGTAGCACAGCATCTGCAGGAGCCATGGTGCCAGAAGGGAAGTAGGGGAGGAAAATAGAAATACTACTGAAGAACAGACAATTGCTTGAAAATCCTCAGATTACTTGTTCTGCAGGGAATCAATTCCCACCTATTTGATGGGATTATCTGGCAAATCTCCAAATTTAAAATCTGTTTCTTACATGTTTTCCTCCTGGTCCCATCAGGTTTTTCCATGTGAGTAAAAAATATTACCCCCTGGCTGTCTTTGCACATGACATTATAGAAAGAAATTCCCACTAGTTCAACTGTACTGGTGATGGTGTGCTGTCTTGTGAATTCAAAAGAAGGAGAAACAGTTTGGACTCTAAGGAGAAAGGCTTTATTAGAACTAAAACAGATGCAACAAAATCTAAAGAACAGCCATGAGCTCCTAGCTGTATATCTGGTGAAGCTGCAACTAGACAGTGTCCAACTGGTTCTTCCTAGCATGTGCTCTGCTCTTAAAGGCACGGTATATACTCCTAACATCTGCCTTTCTAGCAATGTCACACTCTCCATCAGTACCTGGTCTGATTTTGGGACACTAATGATCCAACCAGCTGACCAAATTTAGTGATGAATCCTGGCCACGTACCACCCGAGGCACATTATGCCATATGCTAAGAAGAAGAAGCAAAGCAACCACAAACAATTTAAAATATATACCAACTGTTTCTCTGTAAAAAACATAATATACCCAACTTTGTTAGTTGTGCTCAATGAGTCTTTCAGATGCTCTACATACTCTTTTAGGTCTGTGAGGCACCACTTCAGTCTTTGCAATAGCTGAATCAGCAGACAGCTATGCTTGCTGGTCTGAAATATTATCTGTGATTTCCTCAGTGCTTTGTCCTGTCAGTGAATTATCTGTCTACTTATCCCCCCTTTTCTTCAGAAAGATGTTGCAAATGTCTCCTGTTTATCTGAAATGTATGTCCTTCAGGAGTCTGTAATTCATCAGATCATGGGGGCACCTCACCTTCCCTCTGTGCCCAACAAGTACCATCATGAATCTACACAACATATCCTGGCTTCAAAGGCTCCAACACACCCTCTGTCATAATACATCTTTTATTTATACTAATGTTGCTTAGACATATCTAAATCACTATTGCCATTAGGGATTACAAATAAATTAGCCAGTCGTATTCTCAACTTCCTACCAAACAATCTCTCTGCACGTGACAGTCCAAGATTCATTGGTGCTGCTCTATAGTTCCACATATGGATCTGTACCTGAGTCAGTGGACTTTTTCAAAAGTATTTTAACAATTTTCACACCACTCTCTACCAGACCATTAGATTGAGGATACATATGACTCTAAATTACAAATGTACAGCCATATCCTCTAGCAAACTTTCTTTAAATTCATGTCCATCAAACTGCAGACCACTATCAGACATGATAACTTCAGAGATTCCATGACTGGAAAATATAGCTTTCATGCACATTATTATGTTATGATGTGATATTTTCTAATAAAACAATCTCTGGGTAAAGAGAATTTTAATCCAATATCAAAACCTCTTTACCTGCATATGTAAATAAGTCCACATCAACTTTAGACCATGCCCTTACCTGTTCATTGATTATCAACATAGACTCTTTTTCCTGTTTAGGCTGATATTTTTGACATATTTCACAAACTAACAATTTTCTCTATCTCATTGTTCATTTGGGGCCAATACAGTCTCCCTGGCTCTGTGTTCACATTTCTCCATACCCAAGTTCCCTTCATGTATTCTTGTGAGCATGTCAGACAGTAACATCTTAGGCACTACTATTCTATTTTCTCTAAACAATATGCCATCAATAACAGACAGTTCAGCTTTGAACTGGGAATATGGACTTGGTATGTAGCATCCCGGCCACCCTGTTCTAATAGCCTTAATTATCCTCTATAAAGTGTCACCATTAGCTGTAGCCTCCACAAATTCATTCCACCTCCTTTCTGAGACAGGACATGTTTTTTTTAATCCAGTTGACATGAACTATATCATGATCTGGACAATGTGTCCACTACCATCAACTCTTTTCCCGGTTTATATAGTATTGTTGAATCATACAATTGGAGCTGGAAAAAAAAAGTCATATTCTAGACAGAGTTTCAGCTAGAAACTTCTTTGCAATTGATATCAGAGGCTTATGGTCTGTTTCTGCAACAATTGATCTTCCATAAATGATCACATGGATTTTTTTATAATCATGCACCAGGGCTAGAGATTCCTGTTCAATCTGGGCATGGTGGCATTCTGTCTTTGTAAAAGTGTTGAACACATACGCCAGTGGTCAGCATATTTTTTGTATCAATGTTGCCTATGTGCCTTCTTTAGGGTGCTGTAGAGGACAATTTGGTCTATCTCCTACAGGAGGTCATGGACTTTCTGAATCAATTGTTTTAAGTTACCAAACTCTTTGTCCAGGTTAGCATCCCGTGTCCATTGAACATTCTTTTGCATGAGTGCATGGAGGTTGGTTGTGCAGCCAAATTATGTGTAAATTTACTATTTACAACAAAATTAACCATTCTTATTAAACTCGGTACTCCCTCCTTATTTTCTGGATGTGACATATTTGCTGTAGCTTGTATTCTGCTAAAATCAATACATCCCCCTTGTTCAGTTAACTTTTCTCCTAAATAGATAATTTCTCTGAGCCAGAAATTACATTTTTATTTATTTAGCTTAAGGCCTGCTGCTCTAGCCTTGTCCAATGTTCTCTTTAACCTGCAGCTATGGTACGCTATTGTACTGCTCTGTATGAGAATGTCATTATATACACTTCGGGGCTTTCAATTCCCTCAAATATTTGCTGTATAGTTCTGTGAAAGACTTCTGGAGTAAATTTTAGACCAAATCATAATCTGAAAAAGCACTATCTTCCATAAGGTGTAATGCAATTATGTAATGTGGAGCTCCTCTGATCTAAGGGAATCTGCCAGAATCCAGGTGATGCAACTAAAGCAGGGGTCGGCAACCTTCGGCATGCGGCCCATCAGGGTAATCCGCTGGCAGGCTGCAAGACATTTTGTTTATGTTGACTGTCCACAGGCACAGCCCTCCGCAGCTCCCAGTGGCCATGGTTTGCCGTTCCCGGCCAATGGGAGCTATGGGAAGCAGCATGCCACAGGGACGTGCTGGCTGCTGCTTCCTGCAGCTCCCATTGGCTGGGAACAATGAACCGTGGCAACAGGGAGCTGCGAGCGGCCGTGCCTGTGGATGGTCAATGTAAACAAAATGTCTCGCGGCCCGCCAGCGGATTACCCTGATGGGCCACATGCCGAAGGTTGCCGACCCCTGATCTAAAGTATAAATATTTTGCATCAGCCATATCCCCAAAAATGTCTTCCCTGATAGGTAACTGGAAGTGTTTCCTTCTGATATATTTGTTAAATTCCTTAAAGTCTAGGAATAATCTCAGTGTTCCATCCTCCCCCCTCCTCCCACTGTAACTAATAAGTGCTGCAAGCTCATCTACTCTTCTAATTATCTCTATTACTAAATGATCCAGCTTTTCTTTGAGCTTTTTTCAACTACCTAAAGGAATATTTCTAGGGGCATGCATGACAGGACAATTTGGCTCTTTCAATTCTATGTTTAGTTGCTAGTTCTCCTGTGCCCTCAGAATCATACTGATACTGTTGTTCTATGACTGTGTTCCTTATCTCCTCTATCATGCGCATTCTTTTTATCAGCCCAAGGGCTTGGCATGTTTTTAAATCCAATATAGGTGCTTTATTCCCTTTAACTATCACAAAGATTATCAATTCTATTTGATCTTTTTATCTTCACTTCTGTAACCCATGTAACCCATTATAAGCTTTCAATTTAACCTGTTTGCTCATCATTTTCCCTGTTCTTTTTCTCCAACCTTTTAATACTACTATCTGAAACAACATGTACCTAAGCACCAGTGTCCAATTTATAGGTTATAAGAGTCACATTACTCTCTAAAGAAATTGTTTATTCATCTGTTCCTCCTTCTTCAGATACTGCTCCTAGACAGAACACCTATTCTGTGTTGCTGTCTGTGTTCTCTTCCCAGATTACTGCATCAGCATGGATGCTTTGCTTCATCTTCTGCAGTTCATCCTGGTTGCAGATTTTGGCAAAATGATTATTTTTCTTACAAATGCCCAGCTTTTGATAAGTGTTGCAATATTTGTAAGAAATATAAACATTTTGCCAAAATCTGGAGGTAAGTAAAACTTTAGAACAAGCTAAACCGTATCTGTATTATGGCCTCCATTGGTACCACCAACTGTACAGCTAAACTGGTGGGCATTTTTCTTAACTTGATGTGTAAACAGAACCAGAGGGCCATGGCCAAAAGCATGAGATGCTACATCTTGAGCTAAAGCTCTATAGCTGTGGGCTGTAACAACTCCTATCCTCTGTGGATTGGCACAGAGGGGAACTTGCAACACACTCTTACCAGTGAGTTACAACAGGAGACCTGCTATAGGAGAACACTGTACTCTACATGCATCTTAGCTTCACTTGTCAGTGATTTTGCATGTTTGCTACAGCACTGAAGACTAAGGTAAGGCAACTAAAATCTGTAATCATTTTGCACAATCTGTAGTTATTAAACCTATTCTATGAAAGATATGAAAATCTCAGCTGAGCTGCAGTGGGGAAACAAGTTGCTTCTTGAATCGAGGACACCAGAACTGGAGAAAGTATTCCAGCACCACTCTCACCGTGGCCAGTGGGAGCCGCGATCAGCCGAACCTGCGGACGCGGCAGGTAAACAAACCGGCACGGCCCACCAGGGGGCTTACCCTGCCGAGCCGCGTGCCAAAGGTTGCCGATCTCTGCCCAACACAATCCACCTGCTACAGCAGCAGAAACAAATATATGTGCCTCATAGAATTACAAGCATGGGAGAGAGTTTGTTCCAGAGTTGAGGGCCTTCATGGAGATTGCTCTGCCTCCAGCTCCTGTCTTTTAAAGGGAAAGAGCTGAAACTTGAATGCCTCTGCTGACCAAAACTTGGCAGTATGATGGGAGGAAAGAAGGCACCTCCCACACAGAAGATCTTAGGCCATTTAGTAATTTATATGTGAAAACCCACCTGTGATTTCAGTCTGGAAACCAGTGAGTCACCAGTGCAGATGATGAAGCATGGGTGTCATGCACTGCTACTGAGCAGCGCCGCTGAATAGGAGAATCCTTCTTTCTTCACAAGCTTCATTATTTGATCCCTGGGTAGTGAGTAAAGGCTCCCAAAACAACAACGACTTCTCCATAAACAGATATGAGGGATCAAAATAACATGGGCATCAACTGCATGGCTTGGGACTTTGAAAAACAGACTGAAGGCAAAGGTTCAAGCTGAGCTATCTGCAGGGCCGGCTCTGGCTTTTTGGCCGCCCCAAGCAACAACAACAAAAAAAGAACGGGGTGGCCAGAACGGGAAAGCAAAAAAAACCAAAAACCTGCAGCGCGGC
>NW_020664372.1:15806812-15814220 GCF_002925995.2 Terrapene triunguis
GAGAAGGGGGCGGCCAGGGCTACAGCAGGGGCGCTGCCACGCGGCCCCTCCCGCTGCGCCGCCTTCTGCCGCAAGGGCTCCGCTCCGGTCGGCGGGGAGGGAAGAAAGAGGACTGCGATGCAGGGCGATCTGGTTGTCCGCGCCGCTGCCCCCTACAGGGCGGCCGGAGTGGAACAAGAACAAACAAACAAAAAAAAGCGGCCGTGCCGCCCTAGGATTGGGCAGAATGCCGCCTCGAGCAGTCTGCCGCCCCAAGCACCAGCTTGCTCAGCTGGTGCCTGGAGCCGGCCCTGGCTATCTGAAAGGGGCCTCCAAGGAGAGAACCATGGACAGCAGCACCCACTGCTTTAAAAAAAAGCAGATTAAAAAAACCCCCGCAAAACAAACAAACAACAAAAATCAGGGTGTTAGTGGAGGACACCCAGGAAACTCTGTCCAGAAGTGTGATTGAACAGATGGCAGGAAATAAGTCCCAAAGTCACTCCGCCCCATCCAGCTTCATCTTTCTGGCTGAAAAATGGCCATTTTGGCCAGAGCCAGGAGTAGATCCCTGCACTTGTGAAACTATGTATAGGATGGTAGATAAGGGTAATAGTGTTGATATAATAGACTTCTGTAAGGCACTTAACTTGGTACCACACAACATTTAGATTACAAAAAAAACCCTTGAACGATATAAAATTATCATGGTGAACATTAAATGGATTAAAAACCGGCTAACTAATAGGTCTCAAAATGTAACTATAAATGAGGAATCATAATCAAATGAGTATGTTTCTAGCGGGCTCATGCAGTGATCGGTTCTAAACCGTATGCCATTTCACCTTTTTTATCAGTGACTGGAAGAAAACATAACATTATCACTGATAAAGTTTACAAATGACACAAAAATTGGGAGAGTTGTAAATAAAGAAGAGGACAGTCACTGATTCAGAGTGATCTGGATCACTTGGTAAACTGAGTGCAAGCAAACACTATGCATTTTAAATGGATAAATGTATACATCTGGGAACAAAGAATGTAAACCATTCTTACAGGATGGGGGAGTCGGAGACTCTATCTAAAGAAGCAGTGACGGTGAAAAAGACTTGGACAATCAGCTGAACATGAGCTCTCAGTGTGATGCTGTGGCCAATAATGTAATGCTTGGATGCAGAAACAGGGAAATCTTAAGTAGGAGCAGAAATGCTATTTTATCTCTGTATTTGGCACTGGTGAGAGTGGTGCTGGAATACTTTCTCCAGTTCTGGTGCCCACAATTTAAGAAGGAAGTTGATAAATTGGAGAAGCTTCAGAGCAAATCCATGTGAATGATTAAAGGATTAGTAAATACGCCTTATAGTGATAGATTTTGCTTTTTGAGTATATTTAGCTTAACAAAGAGAAGGTTAAGGGGTGACTTGATGACAGTCTATAAGTATCTAGATAGGAAACAAATATTTAATAATGGGCACTTCAATCTAGCAAAGAAAGGTATAATATGATCCAAAGACTAGTAGTTGAAGCTAGACAAATATAGATAGGAAATAAGGCATACATTTTTATAGTGAAAGTAATTTACCATTGGAACAATTAATCAAGGGTTGTGGTGGGCTCGCCATAACTGACTATTTTTAAATCAAGATTGGCTGTTTTTTCTAAAAGATACGCTCTTGGAATTATTTTGGGGGAGTGCTATAGCCTGTGCCATACAGAAGATAAGGCCAGATGATTACAGTGGTACCTTCTGGGGTTAAAATCAATGCATTTATTATGCACCTAAATAAAAAGGTAAGGGCTAATGTGCAGTCAAAACTTTAATAATTTTTTTGGAAGTGGTGAAAAAGTTGCAACCTGGCTCACTGCTCACTGAGAAGCACCACTTACTAATGGGTTGTTGTATTCTACAAAAGTTTAAACTTCTGGATTAACTTTGTTGAATACAGAACTCAGTTTGAGTGGTATAAGATTAAATGCAAATAATCTGTGTTCCTCTAGTTTTAAGAGCTGATAGATTCTTGTATTTACGATGATGTAACTGAGAAGATTTCGGCTCCATATGCACTATCCTCACGCTTTCTAAGTTCAAACACACACACCTAGAAGACATTAATTCTTGCTACAAGAATTTTGCATTCAGTCTTCTGAATTATAGATAGCATGTTTGGATATGCTTGTGTATGTGATTGGGTGTACTAAAATTTAAAAGTTAAACTTTGATAAGAAAGAGAAATCAGCCCAAACAATCAAGCAGCGTAAATTTACCAATGCAAAACAGATAAAATATTTCAGACTTTTACCTCCATCTTTAATGTATTCCCCTTTTATCTGACTGATAAGCTTGGGACTCAATGAATTTGATAGCATTACAGTGATAATATAATCAGGCACTTCCAAGCTCTTTCCAACACTTTTTTATTCCTTTTATTTCTACAGACATATTTACTGCAGAAAAGGCTCAGTGGTCATAGTGGACCACAAGCTAAATATGAGTCAACAGTGTAACACTGTTGCAAAAAAAGCAAACCTTATTGTGGGATGTATTAGCAGGAGTATTGTAAGCAAGACACGAGAAGTAATTCTTCCTCTCTACTCCGTGCTGATTAGGCCTCAGCTGGACTATTGTGTCCAGTTCTGGGTACCACATTTCAGGTGGACAGATTGCTTAAAGTTCTAGAAAACATGACCTATGAGGGAAGATTGAAAAAAAATGGGTTTGTTTAGTCTGGAGAAGAGAAGACTGAGAGAGTACATGCTAACAGTTTTCAAGTACATAGAGGTTGTTACAAGGAGCAGGGAGAAAAAAATATATTCTTCTTAACCTCTGAGGATAGGACAAGAAGCAATGGGCTTAAATTGCAGCAAGGGAGATTTAGGTTGGACATTAAGAAAAACTTACTAACTGTCTGGGTGCTTAAGTGTAACCCACACAACATTCTGGTGTTGTGTCCCATCTAGTGGCGCCAAGACCACTTAGAGAGAGTTAATGAGTCTGTTCTACAACCATAGCTAACAACCACCTGGCTTTTAGCTCATGCTGTAGAGGCTCAGCAATAAGCTCCAAAGGTCCCCCGTCCAATCCCCCCCACTGACGACCAGAGTCTGTCAGCATTACATAAACTCTAGAATAAATTGCCTCGGGAGGTTGTGGAATATCCATCATTGGAGATTTTTTAAGAGCAGATTAGACAAACACCTGTCAGGGATGATCTAGATAATACTTAGTCCTGCCATGAGTGCAGGGGACTGGACTAGATGACATCTTGACGTCCCTTCCAGTCCTATGACTCTATGATTTGTTGTGTCCAATCTAAATGAAAATCTTCCTGTCTTTTTTTCTGTTTAAATTTCCCAGGGGTATTAAGTAAAATAATTGTTTCCCCCAGGCACCTCTGTTTGAGCTGTCTCCATATGCATTTGGGCATTGAATCCAATCTGTTTTTTAGAAGAATCAAACCATTTAAAAAGGGATTTTTTTCCTCCTTGACCACATTTTGCCTCAACCACATCTTTTCAAATTTACCTCATTGATGCATTAAGTTGTCATGTATCACATCTAGCTGCATTAGTCATTTTGCCATATGTTTCACTCTGTAACAGATGTGCCAAATGGATTACTGGAAATTATGCTCTTGTTAAACATACCATAGTTGTCCAATGGCTCTTGCAACTTTGCTGTGGAAAATCAGGCATTCTATAGTGATATATCAGGATGAGCTATTTCTTTCTTTCTTTCTTGTCCTTTGGGGTGAAATATTCTTAAAGGGTCATATTGGGAAGCCCTTCTTGATATAAACAGTCCCCTTGGCTTCAGTGAGACCATTGACATGAGTATGTGCTCACAAACATGACTTAAGTCTCCAAAGTCTGTCCCTAAATTTCCAGATTTAGATAGATTTAACATTTAATTTGTCCATCTTAATTCTTGAACTGAAGTCACAATAATGGTGTACTTTGGTGTATTGATTAACATACTAGTATTCAGATAAACTAATCAAATCTTGGTGTATAATTCTCTCTTCACTTGAGGTAATGTGTTAGTTTAGCAATCATTAATTTAAAAAAAATCTGAAAGCTCTCCACTCTGTGAACAAAGTTGCCCCACACAAATTGTGATGAGAAGTCAACACATTCTCCATTGAAAAGCAGAAATAGAGCTAGTTAAAATTCTCTTGCTTCTTTGGACAATAATGGCTCAGCTGTGCCCCCAACCCTTCTAATCTTAACTGGAAACAATTACAAAATGTAAATATTAATGGAGCTTCAACATGGTAGAGGGCAGGAGGGAAAGAGAGACTACTACATGATTTCCAGAGCATTTTATTCAATAAGCACTTGCTATTAGCTTGTCTGCTGTAGGAAAATTGCTGTAGGGAAATGTGAGGTGGGGTTCAAAATATTTAGATAAGGCCTGATTTAATATTTGAACTTCCATTTAAGTCAATGGGCTTTCAATCAGGCTCGTATTTCTTATAATTTAATGTTTGCACCCAAAAAAGCGTAAACATTTTTATAGTTTAATTATTATTTTTTCATTAAAATAATGTTTAATGTACTATATGTACAATCTTCAAAATAATTTCTTTGAACTCTTCTCCTTATTAGGAATGTCAATCTTGTCAGAGTCTGTGTGTCACATTATTTTAATGATAAGTATTTTCATAATGAACCTTAATAAATAAGGCCTCAGTGGTTTGAGCATTGGCCTGCTAAACCCAGGGTTGTGAGTTCAATCCTTGAGAGGGGGCATTTAGAGATCTGGGGCAAAAATCTGTCTGGGGATTGGTCCTGCTTTGAGCCAGGGGTTGGACTAGATGACCTCCTGAGGTCCCTTCCAACCCCGATATTCTAGAATTCTATTGAAGCCAGTGTGATTTGTGTACAGCTATATAAAGAGAAGTTTGCATTAAATAGTTAGGCAAAAACATTTGCCACCTATTCATTTGATAGGAAGGATATTATATATCTAGTCTGTAAACAAACATACAAGAAGAATACTTTCTGCCATGTATATTTAATTCAGGTACAGAACATTTGAATTTGTGGAAAAACTCAATGTCCAAATTTCTTGTGTTATGTTTCTTTTCTTTTTTGATTCTAGTTACAACACACCTAGAAATGTGGATAACATTTTGCTCTTATAACTACATACATTTTGACTCTGATATTGTGTTCTTGTTTATCACTGAAGGTCCCCACAGATACTGGATACAATGATACTGGAACAGATTATTAAACAATCAATTTGTAATCACCTAGAGGATAATAGGATTATAAGGAATAGCCAGCATGGATTTGTCAAGAGCAACTTGTGCCAAACCTATTTTCCTTCTTTGACAGGGTTATTTGCCTAGTGGATAGAAGAAAAGCAATAGATATAAAATACTTGGATTTTTAGTAAGGATGTTGACACAATCCCACATGAAGTTTTTATATGCAAATTAGGGGAATCTACTGTAAATTGGGTGCACAACTTGTTGAAAGACTTTACTTAAAGAGTCATCAGTGGTCTGCTATTAAACTAGAGGGCATATCTAGTGGGGTCTGACAGAGATCAGTCTTAGGTCTGGTACTATTTAAGATTTTCATTAATGACTTGAATACCGGAGTGGTGAGAATGCTTATAAGACATGCAGATGACACCAAGATGGGAGGGATTGCAAGCACTTGAGAGGATAGTATTAAAATTTAAAAGGACCTTGATTAATTGAAGAATTGGTCTGATTTCAACAGGATGAAATTCAATAAAGATAAGTGCAAGGTAGTTCACAGAGGAAGGAAAAATCAAATTTACAGATACTAACTGGGAAATAACTGACTAGGTGGTAGTACTGCTGAAAAGATGTTATAGTGGATCCAAATTGAATATGAATCAATAATGTGATGCAGTTGTGAAAATGGCTAATAACATTCTGGGGTGTATGAACCATAGGTGCTGGAACTAGGGATGCTGGGGGTGCTGCAGCACCTCATGGCTTGAAGTGTTTTCCATTATAGACAGGGTTTACAGTTTGGTTCAATGGCTCTCAGCACCCCCACTATAAAAATTGTTCCAGCACCCCTGGTCTAAACAAGTTTGTTGTATGTAAGACAAATAAGTTAATTGTTCCTCTCTACTCGGCACAGGCAAGGCCTCACTTGGAGTACTGTGTCCACTTCTGGGTGCCATACTTTAGGAAATCTCTGGACAAATTGGAGATAGTCCAGAGGAGAAGAACAAGAATGATTAAAGGTTTAGAAAACTTGACCTATGAGGAAAGGTTAAAAAAAACTGGGAATGTTTAATCTTGAGAAAAGAAGACTCAGGGGGTATCTGATAAGTTTTCAAATATGTTAAGGGTTGTTATAAAGAGGATGGTGACCAGTTGCTCTCTGTGTCCACTGAAGGTAGAACAAGAAGTAATGGGGGTAATCTGCAGCAATCGAGATTTAGGTTCGATATTAGGAAAAACTTTCTAACTTTGAGGGTAATTAAGTTATGGAATAAGACGTTTTTAAGAACAGATTGGACAAACACCTGTCAGGGATGGTCTAGGTTTACTTTTTCCTGCCTCTGTGCTGGGGGCTGGATTTGATGACTTCTTGAGGTCCCTTCCAGTCCTACATTTCTATGACTCTATGTCAATTAATATCAGTGCTGAGATGTGCCATTTGGATCAAAGAGGATTTTTCCCATGCTGAATACAAAGAATGTGAATAAACACTCTGGATACATTATTATTTTACTTCTTGACTTTGTTTTCTCCCAATATACCTTGCAGACCATCCATACCTGAGCAAAGTGATATATGGATACTTTTTCCTGAGTTAACTGTAAATGAAGAAAGGCAATAGAATGAGTACAATACCCACCAGGATGATGAGGAATTGTCTATCAGATTTCTCATTGGACACTTGAAAATTGTATTGTGAAAAATAGAGTCCTAGCTATAAAATTTGCACACATCTTTGATGAATGTCACCATTACCATATGGCAACAAAATCCAAGCCAATAAATTAACATGTCTGAGACCCATTGAGAGATTTCATACGGTGGTACTTGTTCATAAAACCATTGTGAAATAAATTTTCAAAAATACCTATTAAGCACACAGTAAAATTCAGTTAAGGACACAATTGATCTCATAAACATGCATATTCAAAATAGTCAGAGCAATTGAAATTATAATATTTCTGTGCCTAATTGTATGCTTGGGTTGCTGAGGCAAAATGTCATATTTTCATAACAAATCAAGAAAATATGTTTTGTACTTGCTCATTATTAACCATGTCCCCTTCAGTTTATCTCATTTGTACTTTGTAAACAGTTTCAAATGGTGCCTTTTTTCTATAGTCAAACCCAACTAAAAAGACTCTATTAAGAAATTCTATTAATATTTATTTATTTATTTAGTATTCTCTCTTTTTCACACTTGGCCACTTTACTAC
>NW_020664372.1:15814230-15850615 GCF_002925995.2 Terrapene triunguis
ACTACCCATTGTGATCTCTTTTTTATCTTTGATCTTTAACAATACCCCAGGCTTAGCACTCTCCTTAACTGTGTTATAACTTTTGCTACTCTGTTGAGCAACGCTGGAAGAAATCCTGTGACTATTAGTGATTTTCTCTAGTATAAGTTGGTCCCTTCTTCACAGAGTTTTGATCTCTTTCTCACCAAGTAAACCTCTTCTTTCTTTATCCAGTCTCACCCTTCTAAACTTTGCCAACTCTTTAGAACCCTTAGTACTCTGCTTAAACCATCTGTAGTTTGACATAGCACAGAGACTTATTTACATCTGTATGTGAGATATGGACTTTATACAGGCGGCAGAGAGACCCATTCATTGTCTAGTTTGCTGCAACTGTTTAACTATCTAGGCTGCAAGCAGAGTTCAAACTCTTCATGATACTTGATCCCATTTGCATTGGAGGTTCATACAAAACAGGGGGTTATCTGTGCTATCTCTCCAATCTCTTTTTATATTCAGACACTCGCCAAATCTTGGAGCGTCTCTTTCGGTAATGTCTAAACTCCACCGGTTCCTTTCAATCCTCATTATTAAAAGCTGGATTCATGATTTTGTTCTCTTAACTACTGGACCACTGCAATCTCTCTTTTTCTAGAATGCCTCCCTCTTTGCCTTTCCCTCAGCAAACCATTCTATTAAATCTTTCTATTTAATAGTAATAACTATACCTCTACCCCGATATAACACGACCCGATATAACATGAATTCTGATGTAATGCAGTAAAGCAGTGCTCCGGGGGGGCGGGGCTGCACACTCCGGTGGATCAAAGCAAGTTCGATATAACGCGGTTTCACCTATAACGCAGTAAGATTTTTTGGCTCCCGAGGATAGTGTTATATCGAGGTAGAGGTGTATGTTCTTTCAACATGGCACAGATAAAAGACGTTAGTCTTCTTTTCCAACTTCTCATGTCATATTGCCTCCTTTCTCAAGTACCTTCATTAGCTGAAATCTTTGCCTTCATCATCAAGAATCTGTATTATTCCCTTACTTCCATCTAACAACTCTTTTTTACCCTATGTTCTGCCCAGACCTCTGGCCTTGTTGCACCCTTAACTTCTTTCTTTCACTTATACTTGCATGCTAATTTCATTCTTCCACCATGCCTTTAAACAACCTAACATCCTGTGTGAGAAGGGTCAGACATATGTTTCTAAAATACTTTCTCCTCCAAAAGAATGAAAATCAAACTCTTTTTCCTCTATGATCAATTACCAAGGTAAAAACAATGACTATTTCCCTTTTTTTCCCCAATAACCTTTCATATTTGCATAATAATTGGAATACATTTAAGCACGTTTGACAGCCTTTTCATATTTTACTTGTACTGTGAGATCTAACTTTAATTAAGGTGTCTCTTTAAAAATAAGTTACTTGCTATTTGAATAACAAGTTGTAAGTGAATCCAATATGTCTTGATATGACTTAAGCTGTCCTACATTATTTTCATTTCATTATAGTTCATTTATTCCTTTTTTGGTTTAAATATTGTCACAGCTGGTTGGGTTTCTTACAAGAAACTTAAACAGGTCAAAATGATTTCAAAATCAAGTTCCTGGTATGCTTTGGTAATTTGATTTGTCTTTAGTAGAGTTACAAATAGAGCTGTGCAAATTTTTCACAAGACAATTGTGAAACTCGCAAAATAAAACCATTCTACTTCAGAAACATCTTGTACAAATTAACCACTTTTATGTGAAAATGGGATAGTATAATTTTAAAGCCACAGACAATGACATTTGAGGTGAATTTGTCCAGTTTTGATCAAAATGGAATTTTTACTGAACACATTGTAAATGTTCCTTTTTTCATGATTTTGGTGGAACACAGCCTTACATACACATACAAACACAAAAAAATCAGTAAAAAAATTCAGGCGTGAAATTGCAGAAAATGAATTCCCAATGTGTTCAGAATTATATAGCTGTATAGAGCAGGCTGGTGCCGGAGGGAGTCGGGGGGAAAACAAAGTATTCTCCTTTGTTACAAATGGTGATTTCAAGTGAATAAATAACACACTTCTTACATGTGCAAATACATAAGAATGCTACTAGGTGCTCAGTTAAAGATGAGCTTGTATTTTAAAATAGACCACAGTGCTTAATTTATCTTGTTGTTTTCCTACTTATTTAGCAGTAAAACATTCTTTTAGGGTAACATTCACGTATGGTACAGAGGGCTAATGCAGAAAATTCTGCACCACTTAAATCTACATAAGGGCTGAGATGTGGCTTCTCTGTCAAAGCACGCATTCAGAAATGCCTGCGCATAATCTGACAAAGAAGACCACAAGAGAGAGAGGCTATGGCAGGCTCACAGGGCCACAATTACACACATTCATTGGCTCTAGAACACCATTCACAATGTTGGCTTGAAAGGGCCCCCTATACTCATGTTCTTTTCTATAACTACTGAATAAAGTGATTGGTATTTTAGACCGAGGAATCCAGATGTATGTTACAGTACATATTTTAACCGAATGTTGTAGCAAAATGAAAAAGTGACATTTGTTTATTTAATACATCTTATCAAAATTATTTTATGCATGCACTTGACCAATTTCAGGATATGACCCAATCCCAAAACACACAGAAATGTTCCAGTGTTCAATTCAGATAGTGCTCTGAGTACTCTGTGCAACACTTGAATAGATGTTTTTATTCTGTACCTATCACTGTGAGATCTGAGCACCATTCTCTTTTGACTTGGGAGTGTATGCACGCATGCATGTGTGTGTGTGTGTCTGTGTGTGTAAAAGAGAGAGAGAGAGAGACTCCCTGTTCCTAATTTAAGAAAAGTGAGTGTATGAGTGCCAAAGTAGGATGTCTGCCATCTTTAGATTTTTGTCGCTATAGACAGAAGGCATTGAATTATCAGTAGTTTTTACTTATTTGCCAATTTGCAGATGTTTCTGAGACAGACAGATGCAGTTGTGATGAGAAACTATCCCAATGTGTTTATTTTGCAGTTGTTTGTGTTTCTGCAAAACATTAATATATGTCAGTGTTATAGATTTAAAAATATACAAAAGACCACAAACAAAAGACAGCAATAAACAGCACTGTGTTTAGACAGAAGGGAGGTCTGAAGTACTATAGGGAGCAGCTTTACAACTGGTCTTACTGAATACCTTCATAAATTATTTGAAAGAAGGAGTAAAGATCACATTAATGGTATTCAGAAATGATATTAAATTGGAAGGAACACCACTGAGATTATTGCAATGCATAAGCATGGATGGTACCTGTAATATTGCATTCAATTCTGGGCATCATGTTACTAGAATGCAAAGAAGGAAGGAGTTCAGTTAAGAGCAAAAATAATTAGGGAGTCACAGGGAAAGGTTAAACCACCTAAATATATATTTCTTGGCTAAGAGACTACTAAGGGACAACTTTTCAAAAGTGCTCGGTACCCAAAACTGAGGCCAGACTTCCACATTAAATACCTAAATGATGTCAGATTTTCCCCAAGTCCCCCAGAAAATGGCTGCTGGTGAAAGCCTTCTACACTTTTTAAACAGATGTAATCAAAAACGCTACACACCATGTTCCCCTGTGCCTGTGGAGGCATGACAAATCCCATGGTTATAATTGGAGTTGGGCAGCAATTTGGGGGTGAATATCATCCTTCTCCTTCTCATCATCATCATCGGCAAACCCTAGATTTGAGGATGATCTCTACCACAGATATATATATGGGTCCTGAGATGACTCAGGAGTCTGATCCTGGAACCACAGATCTGCCCACAGTAGGTACAGAAATTTTCTGGTGGGTCAGCTTCCTGCTGGGAGAAAGTTCTTTCTTTTTCTTTCCTTCTCTCTCTCTTTTCAGCTTAGAGGGCAAGGCACTTCTCCTCAAAGCGGGCCACTGCCTGATGGAGGATGTGGTGCCACTGAGGTTGGTTGGTAGCTTGCTCCTCCCAGCTTGTGATGTCCATGTCAGTTTTCTTGAGATAAGCGTTCAGTGTGTCTTTGTAGCGTTTCCTCAGACCACCACGGGATCTCTGACTATGGGTGAGCTGAGAGCAGAGGACTTCTTTTGGGAGGTGAGAGTCTGGCATCCACACACAATGTCCAGCCCAGAGGAGTTGGTGCATGAGGAATAGGTTATTTTCTAAAAAATGCAATTTTGGTAGAACTGAAACTATTTGTGAATTTGACATGAATTTATTGAATAGTTGCATCTAGAAAAAAAATCATGCTAGATTCACAGGACAGTCAGACAAGAGATAGTTTGAATCCCCCAGGGTCTCCCATATCCCAGGTGAGTGCACTGGGTTACAACCTCCTCTGACCATTTTGTGAATACAGCCCTTTATAAACCACTGAGAATAAAAAGCTTCAGGTTGAACATCATGGTTTGTTTGATCCAAAATGGACATTTTTCAATTCACCAATATTTTTTAGAATTTTCTGTTTCAGTTAGACCCAAATCACATTTTTTAAAAAATTAGGAACTGCCAACATACTGAAAAATCAGTTGTTCACTCAGTTCTATTCATAATGGCTCCCTCTTCAAGACTTCAGAACACAGGGTGTTCCTCTTCCATCAGCACATATCTCTGTGATTCCTTTTTGGTGTCACAGAGACAAAAATATGGGTATTGGCATAAACCAGTGTGTCTGTGTTTCTAAAAACCTATATCTTGGAAGAGTATGTGTCATTTATCTGTAATAATCCTGCTTATTGTTGTGAAAAAAAACATGTTAATTTGTCATGTGGAGGCAATCACAATTCTATTTTAACCAATTTCTGTATTCTAGCCATTTACTGAAATATTTTCTTAATCTGACAACATAAATTATGATTCTCCCAAATTCTTCGGCATCTTCATCCAAAACCGGAGTCCTTCAGCAATACCCATTCTTTCTTACAATTTGATTTTCTTTCCATCTCCTAGCATCAATTGGCATTCTTAAAACATTTTAAAAAAAGCATTAAATCTTATTGTCCAGAACAGACGCAACATTTCTGCATTCTTTTTTTACTAAATGAAATGCTTTTTGTGTTGCAACACATAGTACATAGCTTCAAGGAGTGCTTATGTGGCTCTTTGATTGTAGACATACTGTACTATATATCCTATCATTATACTAATGACAATGAAATATATTGTTGTTGTTGTTGTTGCTTTTAATGCCTCTGCCTTAGAGAAAATGAAATAAACTTTCCAAATCCAGGAAGTTTTGTTAGCACCTGTGTCACGTACATGTTTAAATGAAAGGGAAGATTTTTGGAAAGATGAGTTAAATGTAATGGTTTCTAAATGCATTCAGATGGCTTACAAGACCCAGTATTGCTGCTCTCATTCAGGCAAAACTCACTGATGCCTGAGGGGGGATGCAAGATTTGATAGTTTAATTGTTCTAAATCTACTTAATTAATCATTTCATTTATAACAATGATATTTTATATCTAATTTCAATCTTGGTTTAATGGGATATTGGCCGTTAAGGTCAGAGGAGGTAGTTTGTAAGGCCAGTTCCCCATTCTGTGTGTCCAGTGAAGTGAATGAAGCTGTCATTAGAAGAGAGAAAGTTTGGTTCTGGGGACCAGTTAACGTTTGCAGCGGGGAATGCATAGGAAAAACCAGAGCGCTGTTCCTCAAAGAGCCTGGGATGGCAAGCCTTGTAGAATGGGTGGCGCAAGGCTCCCCTCTTTCTCAGCCAACACCGTTAGTTGGAGGCATTAGGTTCACCTGAGAAGACTTACGGGATTGATAAAATGGCTGGGCAGGTGACTCAAAATGAGGCTACAAGCTCAGTTAGAGAAAGCTGCTAAGATAATGATGTCAACCAGCACACAGCACATTGCACAGGCGCTGACTTTCCAAAGTGCCAGGGGATGCTTGACCCCCGGCTCTCTCCCAGGCCCCGCTCCCACTCCACCCCTTCCTCCAAAGACCCACCCTTGCCCTGCCTCTTCCCGCCCCGCCTCTTCCTGCCCAGTTCCACCCCGTCCCCCAAGCGCGCCACATCCTCGCTCCTCCTCCCTCCCTCCCAGACTCCTGCAAACAGCTATTTGCAGCGAGTGGGAGGCACGGGGAGGGAAGAGGAAGTGCTGATAGGGGGGCTGCCGGTGGGTGCTCAGTACCCACCATTTTTTCCTCATGGGTGCTCCAGCTGCAGCCTATGGCACTTTTCAGGAGAAAAATGAGTCCTTAACCTTGAGTAGTGAGCAAAAAGTGGCCTTTTTGGGGGAACTAAACAACATTGAATAAATTTGACTCCTCCAGAGGGGGAATATTGTTTTAAAAACTGTTAGCTGTCACCAAGTTATTCTGGAGAACTCAGAGAAAATGGAGGCAGGGTGTGTGTAAGGCCATCTCAGGACATGAGGTGGCACACTGGCACAGCACCTGTCTACACATACCCCTTCACAATATTAGGCCACAATCTACTCTGGTCATTGGAGCAGAGGGGAAGGACCTGGTCAATAGGTCATCCACAAAGAAGCAAGAACCACTGATAGGAGGAGCTGGAAGCAAGTAGAGAGTGAGGGGATTTTGTGGAGATATGCAGAAAGGGACTTGTAATCTAGTAAAGGGTTACTTCCACAATAGACTTCCACTGCTGTGGGGAATAAAATATTTTTCCACATAGTTTTGTTAATATAAAAGCTAGAACAAATGATGCAACTTAAACTTGATTAGCTAAACATTTGTACAGAACTTTGCAGATGTAAAGCTATATTTACATAAGTATGATGATTGTTTTTATAACCTTTGTATACAGAGGGACCAATTCTAATCTCATGTACATGGTCTATTGAAAATTTTGCTAAAATTGTAGGCTGTCATTTTAAATTTCAGGGTTTTTTTCTGGTCCTACTGGCAGGCTAAGTTGTTCTGTAGAGAAGCATGCAGAAGCCAGCCTATAATAAGAAGAGGTATGTTGTGCCTCTCTGTTTTAGTGAGCAGCCTGCTTTGTCTCTGTCTGTTTTTCATTCTTGTGTGTGATCATTCTGAATTCTAATAAATATAGTGTTACATTGCAACCTTTCAGCAAGAGTATTTGAGTTTTTATCTAAATTCTCTAAAAGTAAATTTTGTGTTCATATCATACACTCAGTGTAAATATGGAATAAGTTGGTTGGCCTCAATGAAGATCAGAATCACACCAAAGGACCCTTCCCCAAATCACTTACAGTTGAAAGAAATAAATAGAAGGAGAATAAGAAAAGATACTGGAGACCTGACGGGACAGAGATATGAAGGAAAGGAGGAAGGAATCCTCAGGATGTGGTTGTTTGGAGGTACATTTATATCCAACACATTAACTGTTGTTTGAAGGGCTTTAGTAACAGGCGGGGTTAACAGAAGAATCTGTGCGAGTTCAAGACTATATGGTCCACAGATCTGGGAGAATATCCCAGGAGTAGCAAGTAGCACTGAATGATTGAAGTACTGTCAGACAAAGGAGTAAGTAAATTTTGAAATATAGAAGCAGCATCTTGAATTTTTTATGACATCCGCTCTAATACCATGAGATTAACATGATGAATGGTGTTATAATAGGTGCATAATTCCTTTACTACTTATCTATAATGTGTAGAGGAAAAAAGCTGCATCATTATAGGGGACTTCAGTTTGAGTGACACATGCTGGAGGTCTCATGCTGCCAGGATTAAAATATCTTTGGAATTTCTAAATATTATTGATGAAAATTTACTAACTCAAAAAGTGTTTCAGCCAACATGGGGGCAGTCTATATTAGATCTCGCCTTGACAGACAAAGAGGAACTGATCACAGAACTAAAAATTAATTGTAGCATATGTACATGTGATCATTACTTGATTACATTTATAATATGCAAACAGAATAAAGTCCAGAAAATTAGGTACAAGCTGTCTGAAGTTGGTCACCCAAAAAATGGAGGATCCCAGATTAGTGAATTCTGAGTATTTGCACTTAGGCTATATTTACACTCTTCTGCTGTGCAGATGATTAGTGTATGAATTCTAGAGCGCACCAGATATTTGCATTCTAAGTACCCCAGGTGGATGCAGCTGAGGTGAATTAAAGATGCCCAGTTTGTGTTAACTTAGTTCTCTTTCAATCAGGACTACATTAAAGTCAACAAGCTACCTTTTAACTCACACCAGCAGCATCCACAGTGGACAGTGGAGCAGAACTCAAGGGTGTGCTCTGAGATTCGTGCCCCTGTAGTGCACTGTGGTACAATGTAGTCAAATCCTGGGCTAACCGGTAGAGAGAATAAAATATTATGCATTAGATGAAGTATGAAAGCAAGAAAATGGAGTAATGGAGGGTGGAGTTATCCACATTTATAAATCTCCTTTCCTTGTAGTATTTTTCATGTTTCAGAAAACAACCCATTTTTATGATACATACATAGATTCCAAGGCAAGAAGCAACCATTGTGAGCATCTAGTCTGACTTTCTGCATAACGCAGGCCATAGAATTTCCCCTAACTAATTCCTAGAGTAAATCTTATAGAAAAACATGCAGTCTTAATTTTAAAATTGCTTGTGGTGGAGAAACCACCACAAGCCTTGGTAAGTTGCTCCAAAGGTTAATTACTCTCATAGTTAAAAAAAAATACTCCTCATTTCCAGTCTGAATTTGTCTATCTTCAGCTTCCAGCCATTAGATCACGTTATACCTTTTTTTGCTCTGTTGAATATTAAATATATGCCCCATGTAGGTACTTACAGACTATGATCAAGCCACTCCTTAACCTTCTCTTTGTTAAGTTGAATATACTGAGTTCCTTCAATCTCTCTCTCTAAGGCAGGGATCGACAACCTTTGGCATACGGCCCATCAGGGAAATCCGCTGACGGGCCGGGACAGTTTGTTTAAATAAATAAAGATATCCTATCTCCTAGAACTGTAAGGGATCTTGAAAGGTCATCAAGTCTAGCCCCCTGCCTTCACTAGCAGGACCAAGTACTGATTTTTGCCTTAGATCCCTAAATGGCCCCCTCAAGGATTGAACTCACAACCCTGGGTTTAGCAGGCCAATGCTCAAACCACTGAGCTATCCCTCCCCCTCTGAAGTGTCTGCAGATTTGGCTGATTGCAGCTTCCACTGGCCGCGGTTCGGCAGATTAACAAACCATCCCGGCCTGCCAGCAGATTTTCCTGATGGGCCGAGTGCCAAAGGTTGCCGATTTCTGCTCTAAGGCATGGTTTGTAATCCTTTAATAATTCTTGTGGCTCTTCTGTGAGCCCTCTCCAAATTATCAACATCCTTCTAGAATTGTGGGCACCTGTGATAAATATAGAGGTAAAATAACCTGTCTACATCTGTCTACATCTACTTCATATTCCCTGGTTTATGCATCCAAGGACCACATTTGGCAAGAGCATCTCATTTGGAGCTCACGTTCAGCTGATTATCTGCCATAATCCCCAAATCTTTTTCAGAGTCACTGCTTCCCAGGATAGAGTTCCTGATCTTGTGAGTACATTCTTTGTTCCTAGATGTATACATTTACATTTAGCCATATTAAACCACTTATTGTTTGCTTGCGCCCAGCTTACTGAATGATCCAGATCACTCTGTATTAGTGACCTGTTCTCTTCATTATTGACTACTTTCCCAATTTTTGCATCATCTGCAATCTTTATCTGTGATAATTTTATATTTTCTTCCACGTCCTTAATAAAAATGTAAAATA
This sequence comes from Terrapene triunguis, assembly GCF_002925995.2. Classification (NCBI taxonomy): domain Eukaryota; kingdom Metazoa; phylum Chordata; order Testudines; family Emydidae; genus Terrapene; species Terrapene triunguis. The sequence continues at coordinate 15,823,920 of NW_020664372.1, forward strand.
ACATAGGGCCAAGAACTGATCCCTGTGGGACCCCACTAGAAAGACTCAGTCAATGATGATTCCCCATCTACAGTTACATTTTGAGACTTATCAGTTACCCATTTTTTAATCGATAGAATATGTATCATATTAATTTTATATAATTCTGTTTTTTTTAATCAAGATGTCATCATGCAGTACCAAGTCAAAAGCCTTACAGGAGTCTACATATATTAAATTAATGCTCTTACCTTTATCACTCAAACTTGTAATCCCATAAAAAATCAAGTTAATTTGACAAGCTCTGTTTTCCATAAACATTAATTATAGTACCCTCCTTCAATTATTAATTGAGTCCTGTGTCAGGTGCTCCTTTATCTTGCCTGGGATCAATGTCAGACTGAGGTGACCCTGTTTACCCATTTTAAACAGTGGCACAACATTAGCTTTCTTCTAGTCTTCTGGAGCTTTCCCAGTGTTCCAAGGCTTATAGAAAATCAACATTAAAGGCGCAGTGAGCTTATCAGCCAGCTCTTGGATGCAAGATATCCAGACCGGTTGATTTTTTTTTAATCTAACCTTGGTGGCTGCTGTTTAACATTCTTCTGAGATACTAATATAATGGAAAGATTATCATTATATGATATGACTACATATCTGTTTGTCCCCCAAATACAGAACAGAAAAATTCACTTCTGCCTCATCTGCATTATTGTTGATAATTCTACCATTTCTATCTAGTAATGGATCAATGCCATTATTTGTAGGATTCTTTTTACTCCTAATATACTTTAAAAAATCCCTGTTCTTATTGTCCTTAACTTTGCTGGCTATAGATGTCTCCTTGTGTCACTTTGCTTTCCCTATCAGTTTTGTACAATTCCTAACTTCTGTTTGATATTCATTATTATTAACTTTCCCTTTTCAACTTTATATATATATATATATAAAACTGTCTTTACTTCCCCTCAAAACAAAGTCTATTTTTTAAGCAATGAAGCCTTCTTCCTTGAAAGTGTGACTTCTGGTTTTGGATCATCTTGTAAAGTTTTCTTAAATAATCCCTAATTATAATACACATTTTTTTTTATTTGGCTCATAATTGTTGTCACCTTTGTGGTATTGACCCTGTTAAATAAATAAAAAATAACTAGTCGGGACTTTATTCTGTTTGCACATTATAAATGTAATCAAGTAATGATCACATGTACATAAGCTAAAATTAATTTTTAGTTCTGTGATCAATTCCTCTTTGTCTGTCAAGATGAGATCCACAGATCCAGTTGAACTCAATATCCCAAGTAGAATTCATGTTATGGAGCACTTCTGAGAAATTTGAAATAATTCTTTTTGAAAGCCTCCAGGAATCCCAGTTTGAATATAGCAGAAATGCCAGGAAGAATATATTCTATCTGTCACTCTCTCATGAGAAAAGTGTTAGCTGAAGTGATTGGTCACTGAAAATAAAAAGATGAAGGTAATGTTTTACCTGTCTCAAATTATCACATATTTAACAGAGGCAGAGTTTTGACTCACCACACTAACCAGCTTTGAGTCCTGTTTCTTTTCTAGCACCTTCCTACGTTAATTTCAGTTATAATGTGCTTCAGGCTAAGTGTCAAAAATGTCTAATGGACATATGTTTCTTGTCAACATGCTTCTTTGGATCTCAATCAAGAGTTTAAAGTAGCCTGTAATGCAGGCTGTCCCTTTAAGAAAGTCAGGGACCAGCCTACCTCTGACAGGCGCCTATAAGGAAGAAGAAGCCAACTTAATAGACCTAGAAGCAATTAAATCTCTAGGTAATTGATTGTCAGCTAATTAGTTAGATGTAGGATTACCAGGGCTCAGCTGGGGTGATTTCACTTCCTCAACCTCGTGTTCCCCCGACATCAAGCGGCTGGCCCTTCTACCACTTGTTGAGGATGAGGAACCCTGGTGGGCCAGCCTGTATTCGACCTTGGTCCCATGGCCTACTGGGGATATCACTGGTGACTCTTCCATGGAGCCCTGAGCGTGGGTGTTCATTTGGTTCAGTTTACCCCCACCCCCGACATCTGCCCATTTTGCATCATGAGGGAGGTCCTGGCGCACATCTATCTGGAGTGTGAAGGGTTGCGACTCCTTTTCCTGCTCCTCCAGAATCTTCTCCTAAGGTTCTGGCTTCACTTTTCCCTGAACCTCCTGATCTACGCATACCCTGTCCTGGCGTGGCCATCTATAACATCAGGAGGAGGATGCTGGAAAAGGAGGTGCTCTGCGACTGTGGGGCCTATTTCCGTTCCTCCTTTTGATCATACATCCAGGCATGGGTCGTGTTCGCTGGTCCCTAGACACCTTTGAGGAGCCGTGGTTGTGGTACGGGATTCTCTGCTCGGTGTCTGCCTGCAGTTCCCTGCTTATAGCCTATGACCTCACTCCTGTCCCTGTTTTATTATTAGTTGTCCCCCGAAATCTTTTGGACCCCGGGTTTAGTCACTCCTTCCCTTAGGCTGGGAGAGGAGCTTGCCCGCCCACCTCCTGGAACTCAATAGCTAGGATGCTTTCTATAGACAGGATGCTCCTGAGGAGAGGAGCTCCCGTGAGATCTGAGCAGGAGAACTCACCACAGCTGAAACATGTGCTCTGAGGGACAGGGACCTCATAAAGAGAGGCAGGAAGCCCAGCCTGCCAGGAACCACATCCTGCCCCAGAGAAGAGCTGCTACTGACAGATCTCTGCAGACCCCTGGGTCCAGAGAAGAATTCTTCCTAGGTAGTGACAAGAGACCTGATTCCAGTGAAGGGACCCGAGCCAAGAGAAATGCACTGAAAGGGCATGGTGGAGCCACGTGGGAGTAGAAGAAACTAAGACTGACTCTGTCTCTCAGCTAAGATGATTAAATGAAGGCTTACTTGTATTTTTATATGGTCTTTGGTTAATAAACTAGTCCTTATGTAAAGCTTTGGTGAACTTATTGATGCCATTAGTTTATGGAAACTGAGGCAGGGAGCACCTACAGTCCCACATTTGGCTGGAAGGGAGGTGCTTTAAGGCATAGCCATTACAAATATAGAGTCTCAAAATTTTAGCATTTGAACAAATACACCTTTGTTTATTTCAAAGACTCAGGCTTTTCCTTCTAGTCTCTGATCCCAAGTATTAATGTTTCTTTATATTCACAACCAACTGCATGCCTTCTCTGTCTCTAACTCTTTAGAGAATCTTAGCATTCATTAGCCCTGGGATCTTGAATGTACAACAACTTTGTCACTAAGTGACCGGAATCCATTGTAGCACACATATATTGAAAGGCACATACTTATCATTATCTCTATTCCACTCTCTCAAAACATCATTGTTAGGTTCCTTAAATTCAAATTACACTTTTACCCATTGTCTCCTATCATCCCATCTCAGGATACAAATAACTCCCACTCCGTCTGAAGAATCAGGACCCAGGACTGAGGTCTGAAAGCAAAGCTCAATGAAGCTGCAACAGTAACCTGTTCTCACAGTGCTTGGCTGAAGGCTAATTAAACACTAAATTCACTCATAAACTGTGTTTAAAAAATAAACAAAAATGGGATAGGGAGGGGATTACATTGAACAGTCACATCTATCAGTATTCACTTATTTCAGAAGTATCTAGATTTTGCTATTTCTCTTTGCCTCAAAATAAATAAACAAAAATACATTTTTCAACTACCCCGTAGAAAAAACCTTTGTACTGCTTTCTTTCAAGATTTGGATGCATTTTTAATGCACAACTATTGAAATGTGAGTTAATGAGTAAATGGGTAAGATTAATGCTATGCAAAAAAGGAACCAACAAGCATATATTTAACATTAATATTATTACTTTATGAAACTATGTATAATAAAGCTCCCACCTCCTCCTCTTTCTCATGGAAAAAAAATCTACAGCTTCCAGTATGTCGTTTATATATCACAGGACAGATTACTTCATTTTCTGCCAAAAACTGACATCTCTTCCTTCCATCTGCCAAGGATTAGGGAATTACTTCTAAACCAAAATAAAATCTCCTCCTATACATTTTAAAATTCAAGTACTTTAAACATCTGTAGTTTTTGCCTAAATAGAGCTAATATTCTTAATTATTCCAAATTCAGACAAATTTTTCAAAGGATACAGCCAGGGGTACAAGTGGAAATGCTAAATCCCATCATAAAATAGAGATATATACTCTACCTCTAATTCTTGTGACGGATCATACGATTACAAGAGTCACTGGTGCCTGAAGATCGCTGATTAATAAGTAGCCCCCGTGATTAAGGAAATTGCTGTTATAAGTCTGGAATTTTTTTTAAATAAAAAGAACACATTTAAAAGCCAAAAAGACCCTTTCTGCACAGGAGTTATGTAGGGTTTGGGAATTTCCATGAGTTCTCACTCATATAGTTTTCATTTAATCACTGCCTTGCAGACCAAATTTTATCCCCACTACCATCAGATATTTGGGGAATTAATCCAAAGATCTCCCCGGATCTTCAGAGATCAAGCAGGCCCAGATTTTAAAGGTATTTAGGCACCTAAAGAGAAGATAGGCACTTAATGTGATTTTTTTAAAGCAAATTAGGCATCTAACTCCCTTTGAAATCAACCTAACCTGCTAAGGAACTTTTTAAAAATCCCATTAAAGCATCTATCTGCATCTTTAGGCACCTAAATTCCTTTGAAAATCTGGCCCTCGCTGATTTTTGCATTTGTCGGACATTTTTAGTAGTCTAATAAAAGGAAGGTAAAAAACAGCATAGTTCTTCTAGCAAAGTTGTGCAATATATACAAGAGGAAAAAATACCTTCCTGAAATTTGTAAGCCATCAGGTGATATTATGATACGAGGTCAGACTACCCATGTAACATTGTTTTGCCTGCATAGCTGAAAATTATGAACGATCATAAATTTATCCAGTCCTTTTTAAAATCCAGCATTAGTACAGGGTTTTCCTCAGTGACCTCCTTCAGCAGTGAATTCCACAGGTCAACTGTGTATGGTATCATCATCATCATCAATTTTAAAATCAAACCAGTTAATGCATTATATCAAATATATTTCTAACATTCTTTTAAATGAACTGAGTTTCATATTTATGGAAGCTACATACTTAGCTTTAACCCTCTTTATCACCCTCCTCTGGACTTTCTAATCTCAACTAGGTCTTTCTTGCTGCAAGGCAATCAAAACTTCACAATTACTCTAAGTAAGAATTTACATGTCTACTCTGAAGGCCCTATTATATATTTTTTTTAGTTTATGATGTTTGGTTGTCATTATATCAATTGTTTATATTGATGTGGACAAGTTGTGACACACAAAGTAACATGGTAAATAATGGCTGCAATTTTATTAATATAAAGATAACCTCGCAAAAAACAAATATCCTGGCAGTAACTGGTCGATGACATTTATATGGCCTTCCCTAAGGCCTTATATTAATGGGTGTAGTCTTGTCTTCTGCCCTGTTCAAAGGATTTAGCCATGCCATAATCTTCTGTTCATCTTCTCCACGTCTGAGAATTGAGGGCCCACCAAAGGGGCCATTAACTGTCAATGAAATTGAGGTTCTACCCCCACCATATCATAAGCAAGATGTAGCCTTAACTTCTTCCATTCCTGTCCTCTGGTTTGGGGCAACTGTATTGTCCCCTGTCATCTAAATCCCCATATTCAACTACTAGCTCTGTAATGCTCCAATTGCTTTGGAGAAGGCCAAAACAACAACAACCAATCAACCAACCAACTAAACAAACAAATGACCCAGGTCAATCTACAGTGAAGGAAGTTCTTTCCCAACTTCATACTAGTGAAATTACTTCAGAGATTACAGGACACCCAGCCATATAACAAAGCAGCTACACCTATTTCACTAACACTCCAACCATGGGTGAAAGTAACTTAAAGGACTTACCGGTACGCTGGAGTCCTGAGCAGGGGGGCAGGGCCCCAACCGGAAGGGGCGGGTCTCAACCGGAAGAGGCAGGCCTTTAAACTCCCGGTCCCTTTAAATTGAGATTTAAAGGGCCTGGGGCTCTGACTGCGGTAGCAGCAGCTGGGAGCCCCGGGCCCTTTAAATCACCACCAGAGCCCCATGGTAGCGGTAGCTACAGAGGCGGCTGGGAGCCCCGGGAGTCAGGCGGCAATTTAAAGGGCCCGGGGCTCCAGACACTGCCGGGAGCCCCAGGCCCTTTAAATCGCCAGCATGGGGAAGCTGCCCCCTGCTGGTACAGTCGGCGGTGTACCGGCTCTTGCCGGTATGCCATACCAGACCGTACCGGCTTACTTTCATATTTGACTCCAACTGACTAAAATAGGCATTAGATCAGATTTGCAAGTTTGTGGAAAGGCTGAAGAGGGAACAGCCTCTGTTTCTGAGGCTGAGGGAGACAGGGAACATTACACACAAGTCAAAATTTCAAATCAGGATGAGGATAAATCAACAGGAACAGTCCTAGGTCCTGATTTCCATTTACACTGAAGTCTCTTTCAATTCTTCTAACACTGCAAAGGGGCCATAAACAGAGCATAAGTTACATCTACACCCTTTTTAAGGCTCCTGTATAGCATTAAGTGGCCTTAGTATAAACGAGAATCAAACCCTTTATCTTTGCAATCTTTCTCTATATGGGAGTCTTTCCATGCTGCTAATCATTTTCATCACCTGTCTCTGGATAATTAATGAATGAAAAATAGAAGGAAAAGGGCCCTGGTTTTCATGCTTAGAATATATTTTGCAGTGCCTTTTTGATAATAATTTATTGAAGCATTTATTAAAATATGCAGATGTTCTTATCTGTCTCATCCTCAACCTTGAGAGGTCACTTTCTTTTGGGTTCTCAAGAGATTTCAGGAAAAGTCTTAACACTGTAACAGAATAACTGAGTTGGCTGGACCAGCTGGTGTTCTGTGGTGTACATAGAGGCTATGTGACTATTACGAGCTAGGAGTGTGATTCCCAGCTCACATAGACATACTTGTGCTAGCTCTCATCTAAGCTACATGCTAAAAATAGTAGTGGAGCCACAGTACCATGGGCAGCATCAGCAATGGCACTATGGTAGCTGCCCCACGTACATATGTTCCTGAACACCATGGGTAAATACTTGGCGCTGCTAGTATGTTCCACTGCTGCTGTTGCCCATGCTAAAGTGGCTACACTACTATTTTTAGCATGCTAGCTGAAATACGAGCTATCAAAGAGTATGTCTTCATAGACTGGGAATAACATACCTAGCTTGTAGTGTAAACTTAGCCTCAGGCAGGTTCCAGAAGTTGTGGAGGGCTCTTCCTATATGGAAAGGAACCCTAGGCCAGGAAGTAATTCTGATAAGAGTTCTGGGATGTTGTCTGTATGTGTGATAGGGAATCTATAAGTTACAGCAAGAACAGCTGTGAAGCTCCACCTTCAAGTTATAAACATACATGAATTTTTATTTCAATGCATGCTGTCATTATTTCAGGAACTGTGGCATCCTGTGCTAGCTCACAAATAAGTAGTCCATAAGGTCACAAAAGCACACTATTTTTTTTCTACAGAATGTATTATCGTTTTAAACAAGACCTCAGCTAAGCTCCCACCATCTGGTTAGACATTAACAAAGTTGTTTAACTAGTCACAACACATACAATCTCTGAATGTGTGTGAGCAGTCTGTACATTGATGGGTCTTTGTCTACACTGCATCTGAAGCTATCAGCACCCAGAATATTGTACAGCACTTGAGTGCCAACCACATAATTTTAAATGACTTATAACACAAATATGCATATGTACATATATACAGAGATATTTTCTTTTTACATTGAAGAAACATTTATCTTTTCCTTCATAGCAAATCTGGCAATTTTTTAGGCCAATACAGTTTTCCAAGTGGGAATATATGTGGTGGTAATATGGCCTTATAATGAAAGCTAGTTGCAACTGCAGCTATGTAAGGACTTGCTTCTCTACAATGAATAAGGAAATGACAAAATCCTTAGTGCTATAATATTTATGAATTTTCCACTTTAATGGAGCAATTTCTATACATTAACTGGTATTCCTAGAAACATATCACATTCATATTGTTATGGCTGATGTCACCAGTTTGCGCAGTTACACATTCTTTTCCAAGCTCTTTTCCTTAGCATGCAAGAAAGTTTTAATTCATGGGAAGACATGCTATGGTGGTGTTAGTAAGATTTTTGTTGTAGGAGTAGCTTGGGAAGAGGGGAAGCTATCCTTGTAGCAGGTGAGCTTTCTCTCTGACCTGGGCTCTAATTAAAGTCCATTCTTGAGCTAGTTGCTCACTGGAAAGCAAGCACTGGTGTTGAGTTGAGAATTGTGGAAGAAGAGACTGTCTGCAATATGTCCGACCATCTCATTTTAGGACTGATTGATAGATATATAGCGAGATAGAGATAGAGATAGAGATAGATGATATATGTATATATATATATATATACTGAAATGAGATGGTCAGACATATTGCAGACAGTCTCTTCTTCCACAATTCTCAGCTCAACACTAGCGCCTGCTTTCCAGTGTGCAACTAGTTCAAGAATGGACTTTAATTAGAGCCAAAGGCAGGTGACTCTTACACCAAAAATATTGCATAATCCCAAGCTCACACCACTGTATATATAAAGTACTTAGATATACTCAGACCTCATGTAACTGACCTGTAAGGCACCATTATCTGCTACTGCTGAGCAACACTGGTGTCAGAAGAAGAGGCAGCAATATGTATTATTTCGGGATGTGTGTATTACAATAAGAGACAAAGCACAGTACTGTATAATTGATCCCTGGAAGTGAGAATTAACATATTGTATCAAAGATGGTCTGAAGTTTCATGCTCTTAAAATCAGAAGGAAGTTTGGTTCAGAACTATTAATTGTAACTTAATTCAGAGAGTATGTATTGCTCTAGAGACTATTGCTACTATAGTAATTCTAATGACAAGTATTGGCACCCTCAGACCTTTCGGAGATCATTTTCTCATGTGTGTTTTTTTCTTGAACAAATTAACCCATTTTGGCAATGTGTCTGTGAAACAGGTATTATTTCTAAAATGCTGAAATGTATTTTTACAATTACTTCTCTTTGTATCATTATGGATGATTAAGGCTTTCACGGAGGTTATGGAAGTCACAGATTCCATGACTTTCTGGGACATCTGTGACTTCTGCAGTTGCCAGTGTGGCTGACCCCAGGGCCTCCCGAGCAGCCGGGGTGACCCCAGGGCCAGCCACACTGGCCGCTGCTCCAGTGGCCATTGGAGCCAGCTGCCTGATTCAATAACAATTAAATTCAAGTCAATTTAATTCAATTCAGCCACCTCCCTCCCCCGCCAGAGCAACAGGGGTGAGGCCCCAGGCCACACACCCCTCACCCACCAGAGCAGCAGCAGTGGCTAAGATTTATTCAGGGGTATTTATAATACAAGTCATGGACAGGTCACAGGGTGTGAATTTTTGTTTATTGACCGTGACCTGTCCATGACATTTTCTAAAAATACCTGTGACTAAATCATAGCCTTATGGATTATTTATCACTTACTCAGGTCCTAATCCTGAGGTTATGTCTTACCCCAGTCAAGTCAAATTCATTTTGGGGTCTAAATCTGAAATCCAAATTATGGCTGTGGCTGTGGAAGTTGCAAGAAAGCAAATAGGGACTGAGCCAAATCCCATTGAACCAATAGAAATGCTCCCATTGGAGTCTTTGTTCAATGGCCTTTGGCTTAGGTCGGCCCATAGGGCTGTGTTGGGCAGAAGTTGAGAATATACATGTGGAAACAAAATTCTCAGATTTACTGGTATGTTAGGACAAAATTTCAATAACTCTACAATTATCCAGTTTGTTCATAAAAAATATAAAAAAGCACAGTTGCTATTTTATTATTGGTTCATTCTTATTCCAGACAAAATAATGAGATGCGGAATCCAATAATATCAGTGTGTAGTCCCCAAGTAAATGGGATTATATGCAGGATCCACACTAATGGATACCAATACAGGATGAGGGCCTAAACTGATCATTCGTTTCAACACTTTCTCCTTTGCCACATCATTCTTTGTCAATGCCTCAGACTTATTGTCCACACAGAGTAGTGTGGGTATGGTGATGCAGAGCTGAGTGTCATATCAGCCAGGACTACTGGGAAATAAATATAACATAGATACAGTGTACAATAGCTGTTTTATTTTGTTTTTTACTGTTTTATAATTTGCATTTAAGTGAATAATGTGTTGGTGAGTAACAGGAACCTGACTTTGATTCATGCAGTAAGAAAGTTTATGATTTAGGCTGACTCTTCATTCTTAACCCAATCTCTATCGGACTGAGATTTCTTCCAGATATGTTTACAAGTGCCATACAAGAACCTTATTTTTCAGGTTTCTTGTTAACTGCCATGTAGTATTGTTAAATACATTATTCCTTTTTTTAAAAAAATGCTGCTTTGCCTAGGCTTATATTATATTTATTTTTCTAATCTCTATTTTTTGTTGGTTTATTATATTTCAATTACATAATACTTCCACCCCCTCTCCCCCTCCCCCCCCCCACACACCAAATTTGGTGGATGGGTACGTAAAGGGGGAAAGAGGGCACCTATATATTATTGTATTGTAGATCTTACAAGCCCTAGGCAAGGACCATGATCCCATTATGTGGGAGCTGTACAAACAATTCCTATTATTCCTCTTCATTATTCCTTACCTTGTAGCTGTTGTTGAATTATTACCTCTTTTTTTTATCTGATGCTATTTTTATTTTAAATATCTATTCAATAATCTTAATTCCACCTGCTCTAGATTTGTCAATACCCATCTAATGTCATGTAATGTGTCTTATCTCACTGCTGCTATAATAATGATTCTTCTGGGAAGATACACTAAAATACTATTTCTTTTTATAATTTATACTAACCGATGGGGTGGACTAAGACTAATGTGTCTGAGAATTAAAAGGAAAGCATGGATTGCATTTAGACAACTATATGAATGTCAAATTGTGTGGGAGTAGATATTGGTAGGCGTATTTGGATATTTGACTGAGCTCAGACAGTAGTCATTTGCCAACAGTGAAAGCTACATAAAGCAAAAAATAATATCTTCATCATTATAATACAAGTTTTATACAACATTGAGAAACAACTTAATTCTGACAATTATACAGTACACTGTGCATGGTACAATATGTTCTTGTTCAGGGTTTTTTGTCCTGCCTTTTTCTTTCTTTTTCTTTTCAGAATAGCTAAATAAATTGCAATGTGGGCTTGATTCTGCACCATTCACCTCAATGGGAGTTTTTCCATTAACTTAGCTGGGAAGAGGATCAAGCCCTTTCAAAAGAACAACTCAGGAGAAGTCATCTCAATTACAAGTCATAGATGCTTGCTGACTCTCTGCCTTTGTGTCTTTTTTGGGATCACCCCATTCTTTATCCAGGCAGTCTGGAGAGTAGCCAACATGCCACAAGGCTGTTTTTATCTTTGTTAGAATACAGTCTAAAATATATATTTATTTGGGCATAAGCTTTTGTGGGTAAAAAACCCATTTCTTCAGATGCATATGCCCAAATAAATCTGTTAGTCTTTAAGGTGCCACCGGATTCCTTGTTGTTTTTGTGGATACAGACTAACACGGCTACCCCCTAATACTTAAAAATATATTGGCTACCTAGTGTAATGACTGTCATCTCGGTCACCATTGGGCAAGGGACATGGGACCACCAGAATTAAAGCATTAACCAGCATGGCTGGAGCCAAAGTATTAAATCCACTAGCTGAAAGCCAGAACACACTCACACCCTCCTTGGAGCAGCACAGAGGGGGACACAAAACACACTGAACAGTGGGATAGAAGTTTTATTTATTAATAGTAAAAGAAACACTTATCTTTGTAAAATGAACCAAAATTAAAGCAAGGGGTCTGCTGCTCCTACACAAACAAACAAACAAAATAAAAAATTAGTGTCTTTAACTTAAACCACCATTGCATTTATAACATTGTCCCCTCCAAGCACTTCCCTAGCTAATATAATTAATTAAACTACTTGACTTTCACAGTTTAGGCCCTTACTCAGAGGCTTCCTCCTCTGGTGGGGCCATGACTCAGCACTTTCTCCCTACTGTCAGCACAATTAGTCATGCATGAAGGAAGAATGTTCTGTATACTCTCAAAAGGTGGTATCGAATCCACAGTAGTACATGCCGCCTTGGAATCCCTTTGAGTAATTCTTGCCGATTCAGACTGGAGACACTAAGTTCTCTGTGCCCCTCCACACCCACTGCTGTGCTTCTAATAGTGAATAGGGCAGAATTTAGCCCTTAGCATATCTGTGTCTTGTCCTACCGTTCTACCATTTCTCTCACCTTCTCTTTGTGGGACTCAATCCTTGGTACAAAATTTGAGACTAAAGCTATGACGTCAGATAATGTACAACAATGACAATAATTATTGATGTATAATAAGCAAAATCAGATGTTCCTTGAAATTTGACACATACCTAGAGCTAAGACAATACAGTTATACTGTATTTTGCAAACGCTCATTTGTACTAATATGTACTAATTTATAATTTACCATAGATTTTTGACTGGATGTTCTAGAGAGAAGGGCACTGGACCAAGAGTCAGGAGACTGGATTCAGTTCCAAACTTAAGCATGGGCATCTTGTGTGATCTTTGGTTTAAGGTCTACTTAATTTATCCTGTCCCTCAGATCTCTTTCTGAAGTGGGGATACTTTACAGGTGTGTTGTGAAGTTGAAATTCCATAAATTATCATAAGGGACTTAGATGTTACAGTGATGTGATTCAGACTGATAAATAGACAGGCAAGCAAAATTAGTTGTTACTATCATATTTTTGAAAAGAGGGCTACACCAGTTCAAAGTACTTAAACCTATATTGCTGGGTTGTTTATATCTTCTGTGCTGGTTTATAGTTATTTCTGCTAGAGAAAGTTGATTCTTGTGTTAAAAACTATAGCTGCCAAAAAGACACTGACCTTTCATATAATAACAATAGACCTGAAGACCTCTATCTTGAACCTCAGATGATACAATGATAAGTAATTACATTTGGATGAAATCCCCTATCAAGAGGCAGAGCAGATGAAGCCTCTGCCATGCCCTGGGCACGATTAAGCAAGCAGGTTCAGTGCAGGTGAGTAATTGCCATTCTACACAGAGAATGTGTAAACTGTGTGGATAAGAAATTCTTAGATCATCCAACATGATGCAGGTCAGAAGAGCAATCTTTAGCACTGGTTTCCACAGTTGGTTCTGCATTATTGACAACAGACAAGTGTTCCAGTTTCAGCTGCTCCTGTACCCTTTCATTCCCTGCACAGTGATTACATAACCTGTCACAGCGGCCCTGCATCTGACATAGTACATACCACAGATCAGATGCAGAGGAGGCACGGCATGTTTTCAATTTGGCTGTCAGAATGGCATAAGGGAAAAGGATCCGTGCTCAGACAGCAAGCAATTTTCATGTTATTTGTGCTTTCTTCAAATTATTCCATGTGGCTATGAAAGTGTTGCCAATGGGACCAGTTATGCCTACTCAGCCAAATAAGCCAGTTTAAAAGAGGAGCTTGATGGTAACCCTTTTTTAAAGGATGACGCTTTTTTAGCATTTTTTTTTATTATACTTTGACTTTAATGTGCTGGTAGTTACAGTTGCCTTCAGCAAGTGCAGCCAAACAGATCTCATTGGAACTAGCATAAATACTGTTCTATGAATTGGTTGTCTGTGGTACAAGTCAGTCAATATGCTTTCTTCTGACTAAGCAACTCACATTCACTATGTGTTCGGCTTTAACTAGCTTCGGGCAAGTGAACCAGAGCCTACTCTTAAATTTAGATTCATTAGCAGCATAAAATATACTACTGTTGTGCCACTGAGCTTTAAATTGAAGGAATGGATGGGGGACAGGGGGATTTTTTATGTACCTAATGTCCCAAATCCTGCCCTCCCTTTGGAGGTGCCTTGCATGTATTAGAACTGATAGTTCTTCTGAACAGGGCACTCAGAAATTTGGGAAGGGGTGGGTATAGACTCGCACAGTGGCTCTTTGAAGATAGGACATGGACAGACACACAAAGCTGCTGGATCCACCACTATACAAGTCAACTGGTTATTAACTCCCTAGACAACTGCTGAAGCTACTGCAGTACTGAGGCAGAAACAGTGCTTGTGGAGTGGCTCTGGTCACACTCAATGGTTTGGCATGAAGGAGCATTCCTCTCCCACCGTAGAATTTCCAAATGCCCAGTCAGCAATTTGAAATAGTTTTTGCATCATTAGAACTACATCAAAACAATGAAACCATGTTTTGTTTTGTTTTTATTCCAAACTCAGGATAGCACAATGGATTAGTTTCTTGAATTTGTTTCTTTGTGATGTTCCTGTGTATTTTAAACTGGGGGAGGGATAGCTCAGTGGTTTGAGCATTGGCCTGATTAAACCCACAGTTATGAGTTCAATCCTCAAGGGGGCCACTTAAGGATCTGGGGCAAAATCAGTACTTGATCCTGCTAGTGAAGGCGGGGGGCTGGACTCAATGACCTTTCAGGGTCCCTTCTAATTCTATGAGATAGATATATCTCCATTTTTTTAAAATCTATTACACTATTTTAATAGAGGATATTCATGTCTTCCTCTTCTTTTCCTTATCTTTTCTAAGTTGATTAGCAGACATTATTATAAAATCAAATAATAACATCATGGGCCTACCTTATAAAAATCCTATTACAGGATCCTAAGGATGTACAATGTTTCACTAGAGGTGTTAACATAAACTGCACCATCTCAGGAGTAGCCCTGTTGGGCAGGGGAGGAACTGTAATCCAGTGACACAACTCTGAGTTACAATTCCTCCCTTGCCAACTTCCTAGGAGTCGGAGGAGGGTAATAAATACTACTAACACATACCACCAGTAAATTACAATCACACTGTTCACTATCCATCAACCTGTTCCAGGGAGGGAGTAAATTAGCAAGTAGTCTCTCTTCCTCTTATATGTCTGCAATAAAGGTCTGGTTAATCCGTGTAAGGTTACATAAGAGGTTTTTACTCCTATTAATGTTAACAGTGAGTGGAAAAATATTGTCCTTGTTAGTGTTCTTCTTTAGCACACTCTTGTCCAAGAATAATATCATAGAGGCATATCAATATTTAGGATTATGCTAATTTTCTCTATAGTATTTTTCAGACTACTTAATATTTAACATTCCTAGAAATTTTGTCAGTAATTTTCTGTACCCTATATATATGGGATATTTTCCCTCTACAGTTTTAGATTTGTAAAAACTTGATATTTTAACTGTCTTGGTAAAAAGACCTACATTCTTCCTATATATCAACAGAGTTGAGGATGTAAGGAGCAGCTGCAGCACATTTTTTTTTTTAACCTAGGAGAAGATTTTCAAAAGTGACCAGGGATCCTGAGCACCTCAATGTTTAGATACCAAATTTGAGACACCTTAAAAGAATCTGATATTCAGAAAGTGATAAGCACCCAGCCTCTGGTAATCAGAATCCTTCAAGGTTGTCTCAGTTGGCCACCAAAACATTGAGGCAATCAGAATTACTAATCACTTTTGAAAATCTGAGTCTCAAAGGGGTTGACAGTAGAAGCTCTCAATATAACTTGCCTGGTCCCTCCTTTCTTAAACTCTGATCCTGGGGTGACAGAAATAGTTACACAGAGCCCCACTGAGGCCAATAGGATTCTGCATGGGCAAAGCAGTCCTTCTGCAAGCTACCAAATATAGGATTGGGAAGTTAACAATGCACACACTAGATTTTGATTCATTTTCAACCGAAGAAAAAAGATTTAGACCATCAAAAAATCTTAAGCTTTATAAAATTCTTATTAGTATTTTCTTGAGCTAAAATTCCAGCTGGATATAATCAGAGTGTGTATCATCAGTTAGATCTGCTTTGTTGTCAGGTCCTAACTGACCACTGAAAGGACTCCCTCAAAGGCTTCCCTCATCAGTACAGTCTATTTGTAGCAGAGTTATTGGATTTATAGATCTAGTTAAGGCTGGTGGACTTCTATAGTTCGAGAAGTTGAAATAGACTGTTTTTTTTTGGTTCTGCTGCCTGATTAAAGAAAACTGAATTCAAACTCCTTTTATTTAGAAAGAGAAGGACAGAGAGCAATTTCAAACATGTGCTCTCCAATATAATAGAAATTAATCCCAATAAGCACTAGAGAGAAAAGAAATTATTGATTATTCAATAAAAACATTGAAATACATATTATTTGAATATAGGCATTTTAATAAGAAAATTGAATTTCCAGATTTGTAATCTAAGCAATAAATATTAGAATGTAACTGGATTGTTACTTATGAGAGAATTAGTATTTTTGGACATGCATTATTTACACTTTTAGCAGAATCTTGAAGATTTATTTTCATAGATTTATTTTTGCTATGGATATTTAATTTTAAAGGGTAATTATTTTTGAGCACTCATATGCAAGATATATACATCACAATAAGAAACACTGCAGACCTCACAATCCAAGGCTCCAGTCCTGCAAAGACTTAAGCATGTGCATTGCTTTATCCATATTAGTAGCCACAGTCACTCTTTTGGAACTACTGATATAAGCAAAGTTACACCTGTGTTTAAATGTGTGCAGAATCAGAGCTTTAAAAAGCATGACACAAGAGGAGAAGATCATTTGAAAAAAAAAAAAGAAAGACAGGGACAGATTGGCAGTAGCATCTTATGTCTACTCAAAAAAGGTGTACAGGGGGGATTTGAAAGATCTGTGCAATGTTCCTGACTCCATTGCTGACCTGCTGTTTGACCTTGAGCAAATCACTTCTCCTGTTTCTTCTTTTATTCTTTGTCTATACAGCTGTGCATAGTGTAAGCCAGGGATCGGCAACATTTGGCATGCAGCCCACCAGGGTAAGCCCCCTGGTGGGCGGGGCCAGTTTGTTTACCTGCTGCATCTGCAGGTTCGGCCAATCGCGGCTCCCACTGGCCACGGTTCACCGTCCAAAGCCAATGGGGCTGCGGGAAGTGGCATGGGCCAAAGGATGTGCTGGCCGCCGCTTCCTGCTGCCCCCATTTGCCTGGAGTGGTGAACTGCGGCCAATGGGAGCCGCGATCGGCTGAACCTGTGAATGTCGCAGGTAAACAAACTGGGTGCTTACCCTGGCAGGCCATGTGCCAAAGGTTGATGATCCCTGGTGTAAGCTTTTCAGGGCAGAGAACATCTGTTATGTGTTTATACAGTGCCATACACAGTGGGGTCTTAATCTGAATTGGACCCAGTAGGTGCTACAGTCACACACATTATAAACAATAGTAATGTATAATCTACTTCTTGATTGTTTCTTTTTATCATCACTCTTCCTTCCATTTTACTACTGTAGGTTAAACAGAAACAAAGGGATTGATTTCAGCATTGGACATGACTGAGCTGTTAACAGCAGAAGATTCATATGAGGCCTCTTAGCCATCATGCTGACAGTTTATGTAAAACCAGAGAGATTTCACAAGAAAGGTTATTTCACCAGCCCTCCTCACTCTTCTGCTGCTGCTCTCCCTTTAGATTGTGCTGCTGACATTATAACTTAGATTGGTTTGTACAGTAAGACAGCAAAATTCATCTTGTTTTTTTATCTGTGCTTTTTGATAATTAAAGCCCCAACATTCCAATCATCTTTTGTTTTTCCCTCTCTTTCCGTTCTGAAAGGACATAAACTAGTGATGGGCAAATCAGTTGAGTAAAAGGAAGACTCATCTCAAATACCTAGCCCCCTTCTCAGATTTGTTTTACTTTAGATCCGCCTTGATAGAAAAATGCTATATTAAAATAGTAAATACATATATTATATTTGTGCATAGCCAGCTAATACAAAGAGTGCCATCTACTGGTATATGGGAATATCTATTACTTTGTGTATCAGGGGCCTTGTCATCCACATCTGGGATAGGTGATGAAAAAAAGATCAGTGGGTACTCCACAGCATTTCTTCCTTTCCCCATTCCCAGGGATGTCTCTCCATGGACATGTGTCAGGAGATTAGGATTCATGTGTTCAGAGAGACAGGTCACTGTGTGAAATATCATTCTCACCCTCTCCCACTTCCCTGAGATAAAGATATGCCAAGTGTGACACAGGGCCAGAAAGGGTTACACAACTAGCAGGCTAATGACCCAGATTCTACCTTTAGAGACATATCAGTAGATAATGGTTGTGTTTTTTGTGTATTATATATATATATATATATATTGTTAGAGGTTGACAATGTAACCAAATAGTTCCTGTCTATTTCTCTATTTAAATATTAACATTTAAATGAACTGTAAATGTAGTGATATCATGGTCTTAATTGCTCTTTGAAATTTGTGTTAAATCACCTGCAAAGGGTGGGATATAGGCAACTGTTTTATGTTAATCCATGTAGCTAATTAGCAGTGATGCTTAGGAAATAGGAGGTCTACTTCAAAGTTAGGATAATTGCCTATTGTTCACCCAAGGACTGCATTCTGTCAAGAGGCTATCATAGCCCACCAATAATCTCTATAAAAAACTTTTGGGGCCTGATCCTTTCATCTCAAATCTGCTTATGCTTTATCAGGGGAAGCTTGAGCCACAAGATTGAAATCTCCAGTTCCATTCCAGATCACCCTGATATTGGATTTTGAACATTGGACTGAGCCTATGGATTAATTCTGAAAGAACTCTTTGCAACTGTAAAGCCCACCATCTCTACTATGAAACTGGCCAAATAACTCTATCCATCTCTGTATATATAATGATCGTTTAATCAATACTCTATCTTTTCTTTTTTTAATATATTTTAGTTTATTTAATAAGAATTGGTGGTAAGTGTTTATTTGGGTAAGATCTGAAATATTTGTTAACATGGAGGGTAATGTGTCTGATCCTTTGGGATTGGTAGAACTTTTTATATGATGAACAAGACTTTCAGTAATCCTCATCATATTTGAGTTGGCTGTCTGGGACGATGCTTTAAGAGAACTGTGTTTTTGGCTTCTCTGTAACCAGTAAGGTATTGTGGAAGCTATTTTGTTGCTGGCTTGGTGAATCTAAGTATTGTAATAACTACCAGTTTTGGGGATTGTCTGTCCCATTCTTTTCAGTTTGCCCTAATTGAGCAATCTCAGCATGGTCCCCTGGTCCCCTGGTATCATCACGTAAACTAATTCTATCCACTCTCTCGTTGAACAACTCCCTCCAGAAGAGTGAAAACTCCTTTGAGGTTGTTTTGGAGCCAGTGGGGAGGCATTGGCAGCATTGC
The DNA here is from genome assembly GCF_002925995.2 of Terrapene triunguis. NCBI lineage: Eukaryota > Metazoa > Chordata > Testudines > Emydidae > Terrapene > Terrapene triunguis. Next base: position 15,843,196 of record NW_020664372.1, read on the forward strand.
TCATAAAGAAGTCATTCTGCCAGGAATGCCAGGCAGCAGTGTGGAGACAACAGGCTTGCAAGTGGTTGTTATGTGCCTTACAAGTGAGATCTCTATTGATCAAGGGACAACCAAAGGTTCTGAGGACTTCAAACTCCTGCTTCCCCATTTTCCCTGGCCTAATAGGGAAATTTAGAGAAAACTGCAAACAATAACCCATGGAGTCTCCTGTCCCCTGTGTAAGTTCTTCCCATGTAAGAGATACTTAACCTTGTGATTAGGTTCAAAATGATATTATAACATTGAATAAGGCTTCCTGAACAATATACTTAACAGTGCCAGAAGGAAATTAATTTTTACTATAGATAACTGGAAGTATTTAGTCATATCAGCAAAGACAAGGAGCAACATGTGAATCCTTACAGCAATGCAAATGAATGAACATTTGAGTTACTTGCAGTAACATGAATAGACAGAATGCAGTCTGTGGCTCACAACAGAGAATACAAAATTCATGACAAACTGCTGCAAAATAGGACAGACAGACTGCAAAACTGGTGGTTATTCTCCCATAAGACATACCAAACCAGCAACAAAAGTAAACTTCTGTTTCACCACACTGACTAACAAGAAGTCAGAAAAGCAGTCTCCTTAGGCATTCCAGTTCTCTATCCAACACTCAGACACTAGACTTAAAGATGAGTGGTTATTTAAAATCAATTTAATCAAACAAAGGGTTCTTCTGATCCCAAAGGACCTAGACAAACACCTAGGTCAATATACAACTCAGATCTTACCCAATAATCATGCTGTTTCCAATCCTTTACAATCTAAAATCTAAAGGTTTATTTATAAAAAGAAAGAAAGAAAGGTGAGAGTTAAAATTGGCTAAAGAAATCGAATACATATAGTAATTGCAAAGTTCTTGGATCAGGCTTGTCACAGTGATGGAATAAACTGTTGGCTTGTTAAGTCTCTGGTTGCTTCCAAATCATTGGAAGGTCCTCAGTCCCTTGGTTAGAATGCTCCCATTAGTATAAGTTCATAGTCCAGAGGTTTGAGCAGGAAAGAGGCCAAGTGGAGATGTTTCCAGGGCCCTTTATAGCTTCTCTCAAGTGAAGGGAAACCCATTGTTCTCACTGTGGTTAATTACAGGTAGCAAGATGGTATTTGGGGTCACATGGGCAAGTGACATGTCCATGCGTGATTTTGCTTAGTCACAGCAGAAGCTATTACCTATACTCCAGATGGAATGTGCACAGGAAAGTCCATTAAGTGCAGATAGGCATCTCCCATGGTCCGTTGTGAGTTAAGTGTTCCTTGATGAGCTATTTAACTTGAATAGACCCTTCAAGATGTGCAGGCTAAATACTTTGTGGGTGCTACCCAGGAGAAAACATATTTCAAATACAGGTATAAAGCCAATATTCATAACTTCAAATACAAAAATAATACATGCATACAAATAGCAGAATCATATTCAGCAAATCATAACCTTTCCATAGACACCTTACTTGACATTCTTTGTATAAGATTTGTTGCAATTACATAACAGTGGTAGCAACAATGATCTACATCAATGCTACTCAAAGTGGTGGTCCGTGGACCGGTGCCGGTCCACGAGCCATTGGCTGCCGGTCCACGGCGAGTTTCCAGGAAAGAAAGTGAGAAATAAATAGTATCATTTAAAAATCGGAATTCCACCAAGAATAAGACTCATAGACTCATAGACTTTAAGGTCAGAAGGGACCATTATGATCATCTAGTCTGACCTCCTGCATGATGCAGGCCACAAAAGCTGACCCACCCACTCCTGGAATAATTCTCTCCCTTGACTCAGCTGTTGAAGTCCCCAAATCATGATTTAAAGACTTCAAGTCGCAGAGAATCCTCCAGCAAGCGACCCCTGCCCCATGCTGTGGAGGAAGGCAAAAAACCTCCAGGGCCTCTGCCAATCTACCCTGGAGGAAAATTCCTTCCTGACCCCAAATATGGCGATCAGCAGAACCCCGAGCATGCGGGCAAGATTCTCCAGCCAGACCCGCATTGACCATTGATACTAATTACCAGCGATGGCACGTTATTGACCTATTGACTAAAATCACGTTATCCCATCAAACCATCCCCTCCATAAACTTATCAAGCTTAATCTTAAAGCCAGAGAGGTCTTTTGCCCCCACTGTTTCCCTCGGAAGGCTGTTCCAGAACTTCACCCCTCTGACGGTTAGAAACCGTCGTCTAATTTCAAGCCTAAACTTCCCGACGGCTAGTTTATATCCATTTGTTCTCGTGTCCACATTAGTACTGAGCTGAAATAATTCCTCTCCCTCCCTGGTATTTATCCCTCTGATATATTTAAAGAGAGCAATCATATCCCCCCTCAGCCTTCTTTTGGTTAGGCTAAACAAACCGAGCTCCTCGAGTCTCCTTTCATACGACAGGTTTTCCATTCCTCGGATCATCCTAGTGGCCCTTCTCTGTACCCGTTCCAGTTTGAGTTCATCCTTTTTAAACATGGGAGACCAGAACTGCACACAGTACTCCAAATGAGGTCTCACCAGTGCCTTGTATAACGGAAGCAGCACCTCCTTATCCCTACTAGAAATACCTCGCCTAATGCATCCCAAGACCGCATTAGCTTTTTTCATGGCCACGTCACATTGCCGACTCATAGTCATCCTGCGATCAACCAGGACTCCGAGGTCCTTCTCCTCCTCCGTTACTTCCAACCGATGTGTCCCCAGCTTATAACTAAAATTCTTGTTAGTCATCCCTAAATGCATCACCTTACACTTCTCACTATTAAATTTCATCCTATTACTATTACTCCAGTTTACAAGGTCATCCAAGTCTCCCTGCAGGATATCCCGATCCTTCTCCAAATTGGCAATACCTCCCAACTTTGTGTCATCCGCAAACTTTATCAGCCCACTTCTACATTCGGTTCCGAGGTCAGTAATAAATAGATTAAATAAAATCGGACCCAAAACCGAACCTTGAGGAACTCCACTGGTAACCTTCCTCCAACCTGACAGTTCACCTTTCAGTACGACCCACTGCAGTCTCCCCTTTAACCAGTTCTTTATCCACCTCTGGATTTTCATATCGATCCCCATCTTTTCCAATTTAACCAATAATTCCTCATACCGTATCAAACGCTTTACTGAAATCGAGGTATATTAGATCCACCGCATTTCCTTTATCTAAAAAATCTGTTACTTTCTCAAAGAAGGAGATCAGGTTGGTTTGGCACGATCTGCCTTTCATAAAACCATGTTGTAATTTGTCCCAATTGCCATTGACCTCAAGGTCCTTAACTACTTTCTCCTTCAAAATTTTTTCCAAGACCTTGCATATTACAGATGTTAAACTAACAGGCCTATAGTTACCCGGGTCACTTTTTTCCCCCTTCTTGAAAATAGGAACCACATTAGCTATTCTCCAGTCCAACGGTACCACCCCCGAGTTTACAGATTCATTAAAAATTATCGCTAACGGGCTTGCAATTTCTCGCGCCAGTTCCTTTAATATTCTCAGATGAAGATCATCCGGTCCGCCTGATTTAGTCCCGTTAAGCTGTTCGAGTTTGGCTTCTACCTCGGATACGGTAATGTCAACCCTCCCTCCTTTATTCCCCTCTGTCACGCTGCCTCTATTCCTAAGCCCTTCTTTAGCCTCATTAAAGACCGATGCAAAATATTCATTTAGATATTGTGCCATGCCTAGATTATCCTTAATCTCCACTCCATCTACAGTCTTCAGCGGTCCCACTTCTTCTTTCTTTGTTTTCTTCCTATTTATATGGCTATAAAACCTCTTACTATTGGTTTTAATTCCCCTCGCAAGGTCCAACTCTACACGGCTTTTGGCCTTTCTCACTCGCTCTCTACATGCTCTGACCTCAATAAGGTAGGTTTCTTTGCTGATCCCTCCCCTCTTCCACTCTTTGTACGCTTTCTGTTTTTTCTTAATCACCCCTCTGAGACGTTCGCTCATCCAGCTCGGTCTAAATCTCCTGCCTACGAACCGTTTTCCCTTTCTCGGGATACAGGCCTCTGACAGCTCCTGCAACTTCAACTTGAAATAATCCCAGGCGCATTCCACCTTTAGATCCATAAATATGTTAGTCCAATCCACTTCCCTAACTAGTCGCCTTAATTTATTAAAGTTAGCCCTTTTGAAATTGTAAACCCTAGTCTCTGATTTAATTCTGTTAATCCTTCCATTTAGTTTAGACCAAATTAGCTCATGATCACTCGAACCAAGGTTGTCCCCTACAACCATTTCCTCAACGAGGTCCTCACTACTCACCAAAACCAAATCTAAAATGGCATCCCCCCTCGTCGGTTCAGCAACTACTTGATGAAGGAATTCATCAGCTAGCACGTCTAGGAAAATCTGAGCCCTATTATTGTTACTAGCATTTGTTCCCCAATCTATATCTGTGAAGTTAAAGTCTCCCATGATTACACAGTTCCTATTAGTATTTACTTCCCTAAAAACATTAAATAGTTCTCTGTCCATATCCAGGCTAGATCCCGGCGGTCTATAGCACACCCCAAGCACTATCCCAGGGGAGGCTCTAGTAGTTTTTTTACCCAATGTGAGTATTGCCCAGACAGACTCCGTCTTATCCATTCCATCACTTATTATTTCTTTACCGTTTACCTCATTATTGACATACAATGCTACTCCCCCACCTTTACCTTTGTTCCGGTCGTTCCTAAACAGCACATACCCCTCCATACCTCTACTCCAGTCATGACTACCATTCCACCACGTTTCGGTTATTCCTACGATATCTGGTTTCATTTCTCGGACCAGGAGCTCCAATTCCTCCATTTTGTTACCTAGGCTTCTTGCATTGGTGTATAAACATCTTAATTTATGCCGTTTAGCCTCTCTCACATTAGTTATCCAATTGGTACGGACACTGTACTGCCAGTATGACCTATTAGACTAGTATCCATCCCCCCCCGCCCCTCGTCCTTATGTCCAATCTCTTCCCCCTGGCTATATCCGTTCTTATCTCGTCACCCTCCTTCTCAATGTTGTAATCTGGCGTGGAGATTAACTGGACATCTCCCAACCGTCTCCCCCAAATTCCTAGTTTAAAGCTCTTTTGATGAGATGATCCAGCCTCCCTCCCAGAAGTCTATTTCCTTCCCTACTTAGGTGAAGTCCATCCCGTGAGAACAGTTGTCTGTCCCCGAAAGCCTCCCAGTGGCCATGCATCCCAAAGCCCTCCTTATAGCACCACTCTCTTAGCCAACTATTTATCATCACAATCCTGTCAGCCCTTTGCTGCCCTTCTCTAGGAACAGGCAGAATCCCACTGAAGATGATCTGAGCCTCGATTTCCTTAAGCGTCTTCCCCAGCCTGGCATAATCTCCCTTGATTCTCTCTAGCGAGAACCTAGCAGTGTCATTTGTTCCTACGTGAAGGATGATCAAGGGGTTCTTACCTGCTCCTTTTAGGATCCTTTTCAATCGCATGTCCACATCCTGTATCTTAGCGCCCGGTAGACAGCACACCCTTCTGTTCTCTGGGTCCACCCTGGTCACAGGCCTGTCTAACCTCCTCAGTAAGGAGTCCCCAATCACATAAACCTGCCTTTGCCTGGTGACAGTGCGATCTACTAATCTATCCCCTGTTCCCTCTAGTTGCAACCCCTGTCCATTCCTATTTTCCCTTATAATCCCCCTTATGCCATCCTGTATCCTCCTGGGGCCCAGATTTGGTGCTGTCTCCATCAACTCCTCCTCTCTTTCTATGGGACTAGCCGCTCTTCTCTTCTTCCTCACCTCCCACCTTCAGTTACCACCTGCTGCACCCCTTCCTCGTTATCCAAACACCCAAACCTGTTCCTGAGCTCTATTTCTCCTTCACTGGCCCTCCTTTTCCTTGGCCTGCTTCTCACGGTCACATGCTTCCACTGCCCTTGTTCTCCCCCCGACATTCCCCCCTCACAGGCCTTAGCCCCTGCTTCCACCTGTACCCCTGAGTATTCCTCTTCAGCCACTCCTTGCCTTTGCTCCATTAGCTGCTCGAACCCCCTTCTAAACTCTACCAGGGTATCTACCTGCATCTCCAAACCTTGGATCTTTTCTTCCAGCAGCTCTATTAGGCGGCACTTCATGCAGACATACCTCTGGTCAGGCACCCCCGCTAGGACCATGTACATACCGCAGCTGCCACATGCAATCATCTGCATTGTGTCCCCTGCTGCTTGGCTCATGGCTGCTGTTGTCTGGGCCCACCTGCTCACCTGTGCCCTCCGCACCTGGGGGAACAGAGCACACGGGACACCGCGCCCTCCTGACTCCCCTTCCAACTCCCACTCAAACTCCCCTGTTAGCAGCCCTGTTTGCCAGCTCCAGTCGATAAAAGTTGACAATATTAAATAATATTATGTTTTCAGAAGCACATATTATAATGATAATTATGCCATAGCGCTACAGCATGTTTTGCATGAGACGTGCGAGCGCGCGCTTACCCCACTCCTTCGCATGTAAAGACCCCGCCCCACTGGCAGTTACCATCGAGAAGTTGAATACATAGCGTCATATGGATCTCTGCGTGTTTGTCATTTGGGACCCCGTCCGAACCCAGTGATCTGAGAATGTAAGTACTAATAATATTATAAATTGTAATAATTATTTTCTATCCTATCCCGCACTATCCCTTATGAAGTAGATAGAGACAACTGAGCACCACATACCTATAGCCAAATAGACAGTCCTTGTAAGAGCAGGATTTTATAATTGTACTAATTGTACTATAAGAATTGATGTAAACTTTGATTTCATTCTGCCAGACACCCTTTTTGAATAACAGAAAGGAATGACTGTCTGAGACTGGGATCCTGTTTCCAATATGCATTACAATTAGGACCTGTTATAAAGTTTAGTTAGTAAGAGACAGGATTTTCTATTGTGTCTATGATAAATAGATTAGAGAAATGTTGAGGGCCTGAAGCCCCAATGTGAATTGTTTTAGTTATAAGATTTAGCAAGGCTTGATTTACAATGTATTCTGCTGAATATAAAATACGGCTGTCTGTATACCATTGAAGGTTTCTGTGAGAGACTGTGTGAATGAGGAATGAATGCGTCAGGAAAAGATAAGGTGTGAAAGCCATCACAAATGTCCAGATGGTCAAGAAAAAGTGATAGACTTGGAAAGACCAGGAGACAATCGGAAAACATCCATTGTATCGGATGCTAAACATGTTAGCAGCATTGATGACCTCAGAGGTGAGGCAGGCACCCTGGAAGGCGGGACAACAAATAGGAGATAACGATGGGAAGCCCGACAATAACCATCAAATGATAACAGCAGAAAACCCCAAGATTAACACCACTTATGGACTAATGATTACAGGATGACATTGCAAAATGCATGGACTCAAATGGGAATTTACAACTATAAAGCTGGGGT
>NW_020664372.1:15851015-15926468 GCF_002925995.2 Terrapene triunguis
TCAGAAACAGATCTTTGAAGTGTCACACATAAATACTTGTGCTTTGCGAGCTTCTTATAAAGTAGCACTTCACATTGCTAAGGCTAAAAAGCCATACACAATTGGTGAGACACTAGTGATAGGCTGTATTAAAGATGTCTGGGCGAGCCAGCGGCAAAGAAAGTGTCTCAGGTGCCACTTTCAAATGACACTATAGCTCGATGAAGTCACAATCTGGCTCACAATATGGAAGATCAGCTCATAGGACAGATTAAATTAGCAAAGTATGTTTCTTTGCAGCTTGATGAATGTACAGACGTTACTAATACGGCAATTCTGATGGTGAATGCGCGCTTTGAACATGAAAGTGATTTGAAGGAAGAGTTTTTGTTTTCTGCTTCACTACCAACAAAAACAACTAGTTCTGAAGTGTTCAAGACTGTGAGCGACTACATCATTAACAAATGTGGGATGGATTTCAAGTTTTGTGTAGGTGTATGTTCTGATGGCGCTGCCGCAATGACAGGACGGCATTCTGGAGCAGTTACCCAAATTAAGGCACTTGCACCCGAATGCAAGTCAACGCACTGCTTCCTTCACCGAGAAAGTCTTGCAACAAAAAAAGTCAACAGAACTAAACAGTGTGCTCAGCGAGGTCGTAAAAATTGTGAATCATGTAAAGGCGAATGCTTTAAGTTCGAGACTATTCGCTGCATTATGTGATGATATGGGAGCTGATCATAAACAGCTTCTATTGCATGCTGATGTACGTTGGTTATCGAGGGGAAAAGTCCTGTCAAGAGTATTTGAGCTCCGAAACGAGCTTGCCAAGTTTCTTCAGGACAAAAAACCAAATTAGTCACAATTGTTCCGAGATGTGGATTGGATAGCCAAGCTGGCTTATTTGGCTGATATCTCTGCCATCTTTAATGATCTCAACACCTCCATGCAGGGAAGGATGACTTTGTGTCTTAGAATGGCAGACAGAAATGAAAGCTAAAAGCATGGAAGAGTCGAATGTCAAGAGATTGTTATGACATGTTTCGCAACTTAGTGACAATCATCGCCGATGCAGGCGAAGACCTTGATGTTAAATCTCTACGAAATGTCATCAGTGAACATTTGACAAATTTGGCAGAACGTTTTGAGTTTTATTTTCCAGCAGAAGAAGATCCACGGAAAGGGACTGGATGGATCCGAAATCCATTTATTCCATTGAAAGATGACTTAACTGTCACTACGGAGGATAAGTTTTTGGAGCTGGCTGCTGACAAAAGATTGAAGATGAGTTTCGAAACTACAACATTACTTGCTTCCTTTTGGATAAAAGTGAAAGCAGAATATCCTGAGCTTACTGAAATTGCTCTGAAAACTCTTCTCACATTTCCTTCAACATACCTCTGTGAGACTGGCTTCTCAACCATGAATCTCATTAAGACAAAGTACAGGAATAGTATGGATAGTTATTCTCCATTGCGTGTGGAACGGTCCTCAATTGAACCACAACTGGATAAGCTGACAGAAGAAGCAGGCTCACCTTTCACATTAGTAAAGGTTAAGGTTTTAACATGCTTATTATTGTGTTAATACATTTTTATAATATCTTTTTAGGAGACTTTGCTGGTTTGATTTTTTAAATATTTTTTATTTGTATTGTAATATTGTATTATTTGCAAAATAAACATAAAATAAAAAATGTCTGCCAACTTTTATTTTATTCATTATATTGTTTCCGATATAAATTAATATTACTACGAATGTTCAAATAATATTTTCTTGGATCGTGAACAAATAATAGTATTTTATACTATCCGCACAGACGCACAGCCTTTCAGTCAGTCTTCAATGTATTTAAATGGGAACGTCTCCGCATGTACGCCACACTCCCATTCAAATTAATACAGTGAAGAATGTCAGTTTTTCTGATCTGGTGTGCTACGTACTTATGCGAAAACGATAATAATATGGCACAAATATGGTACCGGTCCCTGGCACATTGGGGGGAAAAATTGCCGGTCCGCCACATCAGATAGTTTGAGAAGCCCTGATCTACATGGTCATATTATAATCAGATAATGTCATAATGAAAAAGTTCTAAACTGTCTAGAAGCATGATAAAAATAACTTGAAAGGGAAAGTGTCCATGATGAATGCAGAAACAGCAAAGGGCTGCTTTCTAGCTGTCAGCTCTCACTGCTCACAAATGAAGAAAGGAAAGTTAATAAAACTCCTAAATGCTTAGACATTTAATTCAGGAGAAAAATATTTTTAATACAGCCAATCAAAATGAAACTGAACCCACAGAGCACTATGCAAAAAGACTTTGTCAGTTAGCCCCAACATATGAAGTTTAGCTGTATGTGTTCCAAATTAACAGTAACCGACAATATACTTTGCTTTGGTGTACTTTGCTTCGTATTTGGAATTCAAACATTCTACTGATATTCCTGCAACTGAGAACAGACATCAGGAAAATAAAGCTTCAAGAAATATTAGAACCATTAAAAAGAGTGTGACGTGTGCAATACACTCCATGTTTAGGCAAAACCGGCACAGAGTAAGGCAAAAAATGAAATAAACAAAAAGCCCAAAACAACAAACACAACTCCCAAGCCCACAATACTTACTCCTATTATCCCCACAGTTAGCCCTTCCCTCACCCCCTCCCAATCACAGTGATTTGCTAATATGGAATAATGACAATATGTCTATTGTTCAAGAAAGCATGGTTTCTGCATGCTACCACATGAGGTTATAGCCCCAGTAAGTCAGGACTGGAGAACACACTTGGCGTGTGGAGGCTATGTTTCTCTTGACCACCTGTTAGAGTCTTAAAATCAGCCTGGCTCCTTCAACTCTGTATGCTTTTATCTTTGCTCAGTCTTTCACACTATGGATTTTCCATGGATTTCTTTCCCCATCATTACCTCTAAGCTTGTTTTACTTCCATTGTCTCTTAAGCAGAATACAGAACCAGTGATATTTGAATTGTTACTAATATTAGTATTCATTGTCATAGAATCATAGAATATCAGGGTTGGAAGGTACCTGAGGAGGTCATCTAGTCCAACCCCCTGCTCAAAGCAGGACCAATCCCCAGCTAAATCATCCCAGCCAAAGCTTTCTCAAGCCTGGCCTTAAAAACCTCTAAGGAAGGAGATTCCACCACCTCCCTAGGTAACCCATTCCAGTGCTTCACCACCCTCCTAGTGAAAAAGTTTTTCCTAATATCCAACCTAAAGCTCCCCCACTGCAACTTGAGACCATTATTCCTTGTTCTGTCATCTGCTACCACTGAGAACAGTCTAGATCCATCCTCTTTGGAAACCTCTTTCAGGTAGTTGAAAGTAGCTATCAAATGCCCCCTCATTCTTCTCTTCTGCAGACTAAATAATCCCAGTTCCCTCAGCCTCTCCTCATAAGTCATATGCTCCAGCCCCCTAATCATGTTTGTTGCCCTCTGCTGGACTCTTCCAATTTTTCCACATCCTTCTTGTGCTGTGGGGCCCAAAACTGGACACAGTACTCCAGATGAGGCCTCACCAATGCCAAATAGAGGGGAATGATCACGTCCCTCGATCTGCTGGCAATGCTTCTACTTATACAGCCCAAAATGCCATTAGCCTTCTTGGCAACAAGGGCACACTGTTGACTCATATCCAGCGTCTCGTGATACTTTCTCATTCTCCAGCATTCTTCACTGTAAATTGGTGATGAAAGTACGCAGCTCTGATAAATCTTGAGTTTGGTTTTGGTGTCTTTATTCCATATAACCTGCCTCAGAAAAATCCTCTGTATCTTTTGGCTGAGAACAATCTCAAACCAAGATCTATTGACACAGTGTCGCCAAGAGGATCTGAGCACCATCATTGCCAGGAGGTGTTGGAGATGGATCAGTCATGTGTTTCGGATGGAAACTGATTCCATCACCAGAGTAGCAATAAGATGGACACCTGAAAGCAAGCAAAAATGAGGCCACCTGAAAACAACATGGCGAAGAGCTGTGGAAGCTGAGCTGAAAAACCTGGGGCACAGCTGGGGAACCATTAAAAGACTTGCCAGAAACAGACAGGAGTGGAGGAGTTTCATCACTGCCCTAAATGCCAGAGGTGTAATAGGAACATGATGATGATGATGATGATGATTAGTATTTATTTGTTAAGCCCTAATAGTATGCTTAGTACAAGACACAAAGATCCCCAGCTGATGTATATTACCATGGCTCTTTAACTTCCATAGGCATTGGATCATGTAACATTATCTGTGGGCCTATGTAAAGAAAAAGTGAAAAATATTAAGCATTAAATATCAGACTGACAATATCAGGTGTTGTTGTAGCTGTGTTGTTCCCAGGATATCGGCGAGACAAAGTGGCTTTCTGCCCTGCTGCACTATATATGTCAGCAGTTTTCTACAGGGTAGGGGCTGCTGGCCAGCTGGTTCAGACATGCTCGTCCTGCAGTTCTGCATACCCATCTCCTCTGTATCTATCCCCTCCTCTCTTATCTGAGGAACAAAGAGATCTATGAAGAAATGAAGAACTTCTGAACAGAAGGACCTGACAGTTTTCAGATGTAAAAGGAACTGAAGAAGGAACTGCTAGGCCAGCACATTATTTACAGGATATACAGGGGTGAAAGAAGAAGAATATTCAGCCATGAGCTGTTGGACTCTCTCTCCAGTGAATAATAGATTAGCCCAGTGGCTCTCTTCCAACTTACCCCTCGCCTCTCCAGATCTATTATGGGGTCCTCTTGGGAAGCTCCAGGCTTTGCCTCACAAACCTCTGTATGCCTCGTGGAGGAGATGGGAGGAAGGATCATCAGCAACAGCTTTAAGCTAGGGTAGTCAGCATTAATTGTCAGTGGAGCGGGGGCTACAGGTTGCATTTCTGGAGAGAGGAGGGCAGTCAACATTAATTGTAGTTGAGGAGAAGGTACATTATTTAAAGGCAGGGGGCTGTGATGTTCCCCAAGAATACCCAGAGATATGAGTCACCTCACTATCACTTTCCTTTAGCATGAGAAAGCCTTTTCTGTGCTTTCTGTGGGTCAGCTTCCCAACTCCACCAACCACAGGCAGCACAAACACTCCCTTCTAGGCCACACAGACCTCTTATGAGAGACCTGGACTTGACTTAACCTGCAGCCATCTTGTGCATATAGCCACCAGAAGCTGGAAGTGAGAACACCACATAGCGAGAAAGAATTTGGCCTTGCTTAGGCAGACAAAAACAACTGAACACTGCAGTGTTACAGATTGATACGAATGAAAAAGGAGGGTGGACAGCTGACCTTGGTCTGGTTGCCTGTGTCTATACGTTTCTTGCTAGAGTTGCTTTACTGATGAGTAAAAATTATGAGTTCTTTGCTGTTGCTAGGGAAATGGTCATCCTATTAGAAGTTATTTTGAGATATGCTTCGCATTGAGTTACTTATAAAAAGATTAGTTAGAGAGTGTATTTTGGAGAAGTTTGGATTTTCTATCAGCAAGAAGACACTGACATTAATCTCCCCAGCATCTAGAAGGAAGGCTGGCCACCGGAAATCTGCTGTCACTCAACACCACTTCAGACTTTGGGTAACTATATTTTGGGGTGTTCTAGACTATTTCTGTTTTAGATGTGTGCTTTGTACTCAATAAAAACAAGGATTTTCGGGTGGAAGCACACTTGTGTGTACCAATAATTTCCATATAGCTGCATAACTCCTCAAATATTATCTTTACATACATTTCATAATGTTTATGATAACCAGTGGGCAATTGGCTCTTGGTAGAGACCTCACATGCCACCCTTTAGTGAACTATTATGCATATATCTGACCACAGGGTCCGTGGATCATAGGGGGTGATAGCTTTGGCATTAATTACTTATTGGGATTGGGCAGCTGTAACTGGTTGCCTTCTGATTAAGCTCAATAGATTGTAAAGTTGGTTTATTTGGTTTACACCAGCAGAATCCATACTTACAAACAGTTATACTTTAAACAATTATAATTTGTCTCCTATGACACGATACACAACAAACCAGGGTTACCACATGTTAATTATATGTTCAACATTTCCATTGCTTCTGTCACATACTGATGGATCTGAAGGTTGTAAGGTATGGACAATGCTTTATGGATTGCACAGGAAAAAAATAGCACAAAGTGCTGACAATCAATTCCAAGTTAAATTTTCCCAATTGTATATCAGAGATGACCTATGAGGAAAGATTAAATAAAACTGGGCATGTTTAGTCTTGAAACTAGAAGACTGGGGTGGGGGGGCTGATGATAGTCTTCAAATATGTTCAGTGATATTACAAGGAGGGCAGTGATCAAGTGTTCTCCATGTCCACTTAAGGTAGGACTAGAAGTAATTGGCTTACTCTGCAGCCAGGGAGATTTAGATTAGATATGAGTTAAAAAAATGTCTAGCTATAAGGGTACTTATACTCTGGAATATGCTTCCAAAGGAGGTTATGGAATCACCATCACTGAAGCTTTTTAAGGACAGGTTAGACAAACACCCATCAGGGATGGTCTAGATCAGTGGTTCTCAAACCCGGTCCGCCGCTTGTTGAGGGAAAGCCCCTGGTGGGCGGGGCCAGTTTGTTTACTTGCCGCATCTGCAGGTTTGGCCGATCACAGCTCCCACTGGCTGGAGAGAAACAAATAGTGAATCAACATTGCAATGCTTTTTAAAAGTCAGCTGTCCTCCTGGAAATTAACATTTAATAAACAATAATGAGGAAAAGCAGTAGAATGAACAGTACATAAAGTAGTGGGTTCTTTAAATGGATTCACAATCTTCCAGTTATGGGACTCCTAAAGAAAATCATACAACCAACAGTTTGGATTCGTAAGATGGAGGCTGTAACAAACTAGACTCCTACATATATAAAGATTTCTTACCTCTCAGCAAAGTTTTAAAATGTTCCCTCTAATAACAATCAATATGATTTTTATTAAACTTCAGAAAACAAATGTCTCTTCAGTCATATTTCATTTCTGGCATTTAAACTTGGTATAAGTCTATTGAGGTTATTTCCAGAACCTCACAATTACCATTTCTAGAAGCTTGGCCAATTGCTTGATTGGACTGTGGTATTCAGCTTGGATTGTATTATTCTATGTAAAGTATCAGAGGGGTAGCCGTATTAGTCTGGATCTGTAAAATTATTATTATTCTATGGACTCTCTTGTTATCCTTTAATGCTAGACAACCATGAACTCATTCTTCAGGGTAGCTAGACAAAAATAAAATGTCTGGTCAGTTAATCTTCAGGGTACCAAAATGTAATTATTTCTGTTATCCCTGCCTATCCTTTTATCAGATCCTCCTGCTCTTGTCCAAATATAAGAAAGTGTCATCTAGTGGAAATCCACTAGTAAACTGGTGTTGCCATTTTCATTTGATTGTCTGCTCTCAGTTATCCTTCTGCAAATACCCAAAATGCTGCTCTCACATAAGTGCCCAGCATCTCATCACATTCTTCATTGGATAGAGGCTCTAGGCTACTGAAAATAGGTGGTAAAAAGTAAGTGATCTCTGGACATTTTCATCAGCCACTTATGTAATGGGTGCTGCATTTTTTAAGAGAAATACTATTTGACTGAATTCTGGCCTTCACTCAGGGGAGGAAGGAAGGAAGGGAGAGAGAGAGATGACTTTATGCTGGCATAGCCCCAAAATGTAGGCTCAACCTACATCTACTGAAAGGGGTTTTTGTGGCTGTAGGACACCACTTCCCTGACTGACAAAAGCTAGGTCAACTAAAGCATTCTTCCATAGAACTAGCTGCATTTATACTGGGGATTAGGTTGGCATAGCTGTGGTGCTCAGGGATGTGGATTTTTCACACCCCTGAGTGTCGCAGCTATGTTAACCAAAAATGTAAGTATACACCAGGCTTTAGTCTTCCTGTGCCTTAGTTCCCCATCTGAAAAATGGGGATACTAGCTCTTTCTTACCTCACAGGTTGTTGTGAGATACTCAGAAACCATAGTAATGGGGCCATATCAATACCTTAGAGCAGTGTTTCTCAACCAGGGGTACATGTACCCCTGGGGGTATGCAAAGGTCTTCCAGGGGGTACATCAACTCATCTAGATCAGTGTTTCTAAACCTGGGAGGATGGGTTGGGCAGGGGCACAAGTGCAGACCATTGTTAGAGGGTAGCAACAGGGTGATTGCCAGGGGTCCCCACAAAGCTAAGTTACATGCTTCATCCTCAAATGGTGGGGATTGGACTTGAGCCCCAGGCAGTGGGACTCGGGCTTCAGACTCCTGAAGGGGGTAAATTAGTCTGGGAAAGTTGAGAACCACTGTGTTAGATTGTTTCACATCCAGTTGTGAACTAACAGTTAATGGGAAAAAAAGGAGAGCCAAGAAAACTGGATGGATCATCAATATGAAAAAAAAGATGAAGGAAGTCCATGAAAAAGCAGGATAAGCTCCAGGAGGAATCAATGGGAAGGCAGAAGATGGTTGGTATGGCCTTCAGAGGAGAAGAAAGTAGATAAAAGAAGGGCTAAAAATGACAAGAAGGAGAAAAAGAGTTGAAGTATCTGAGCCAGTCAGCGAGAGTAAAAGACAGAGAGGTCCCCTAAAGTGTGGGCAATAAGAATGCAAGAGAGCCTGGTTTAGGAAAGTGCATAAAGATGGAGGGAGAAAGATGATAAAGATGATTATGAGTCAGCGCACATGAAATCAGTAGAATTTGTAACTCAAAGAACTATTGAGCACATTCTCTAAAGGACTGTAAGATTATATGCTACATCCTCAAGGCACATCTGTCTGAATTTAGTTAGGATAGACAAAAGGTATTACATCATGTGAAAAGATGGTTCTCTGGCTAAAAGATATAATGTTGAGACACAAAGGAAGTTTTTATTTCTTTTTATAATTTCCTTAGCAGGAACCACTGTGATTTCTTTGATACAACCCGAGATCCAATTAACTTACATTCAACAATCTATCAATACTGCACTTTTTAGATATTTCTACTTTTTTTTATTGACTACAATATTAATAAAATCAAAAATCCAGTAGACTTTGGGTGCTGACACACCAGTTTCAAGGTCTTAATGAAATTTAATCCAAGACTTGGCATCTGGGCTGTGAAGATGAAAGCAGATGTGGATTCCACAAAGAAGGATAATAGAAGACTGTGCTGTTGTTAGTGACTGCTTTCAAGTTGAAGCTTGCAGATAATGTGGACAGAATTTTCTTTAGAGCTGCTGAATTTTTTTTTAATTGTAAATTTCAACCCTAAAAAATAAAATAAAAACCTAGAATTAAAATTTTATAATTGTCCTCTGATTTTTGCACCAGCTGAATAGTGATTCAAGATTGATGTGATTATTTTTCATCCATTTTTAATACCTTTAATAAATAAGCAATATATTTTGTGCATGGCTCATAGGTAGCAAGTGTTACTCCTCTTGTCAGATGGTAGTACATGTTAGGAATTTAATCTGGCTAAAACCACTTCAATTTAGTCAACAATTGAAAAAGTCTTCATTATACTTTAAATAATGTTGTAAGTGCACACCATACTTTATAGTAAGGAAGCTATACACAAATAAAATATTTTTACCCTAAAAGATATATCAAAATGGGAACAAGCTGATAACTCTTCAGAGCAATAATCACAGAAATGGGACACCTCACAGAATGAGGGGTGGAGTTAAGGGATCTTAGAATGAGAGGTTTTTGCTAATGTTATTTGGTAGGCTCTTCCTGAAACACATATTAATGTGGAAGAAGATGAAAAATAGGAGCAAGTGATTAGGGGAGGGGAAGGTCCCAAAAGATATAAACTCTTTCTGCCACATCTTAGACAAATATTGGATCCATGCTTTGTGTTTTGGGATTATCTGTACTAGGAGAGAAGTTGTGGCTGACGCAAGGACGCAGAAGGAACTAAAGCCAAGTTGTAGGTACGAGATGAAATCCAGGGTGCCTTGAAATGAAGAGCAGAAAGAACTTTATTTGAAAGAAGAGGGAATTCATTTTAGAGTTCTTAAATCTTTGTAACGTAGTCTGAAGCATCTGAATGCATAGAACTTTCACTAAAATGGGTTGGATGTTCAATGCAAATATTTTGCACAGACTAGTATTGAAGACTTGACAATGGGCACAATTTCAAAAGTGTTAAGTTGTTTAAGACCATAAGTTTCATTTTCAAAAGTAACTTAAGTATGTATGAGTCCATGTCTCGTTGGAAGTTAATGAGATTTAGGATGCTAAGTGCATAAGGCACTTTTGAAAATGGGACTTAGGCTCTTAATCACTTAGTTCCTAACTATCATCTTTCCTCCTTTTTCTCACACCAACATCCTGTTTACTCATCCCATTCTATAGATGGTGTCATGATAATTTGGGCTTTTTTTACAGATTCCTTGAATAGATACCTGTACTGCTATTTATAACTGTACAGTAGTCCATCTCTCTCACTCACAGACAGTCACTCTTTCTCTATCCCCTGAATTAAAGCAAACTTCTTCCCTGGAAACTGATTTTATTTTTTAAAATATGAACCATTCTCTAGCAAGAGTTTCAGTAAAAGAATATATTTTAAATATATTCATCAGTGGAAAATTATCAGTTGAAGTTAATGGTTCTGAGAGATGCATAAAAATTCTGAAGTTAAAAGAAAGTGGCATTTTGTTAACAAAGAAGTCTCCTATTCCACCTTTACTGCATTTGTCTGCCAGCACCAAAAACTGATAAGACATGTTCAGTGGAATATTAATATTTTAAACATTTATTTTGTTCATTGTCTGCATTATAGCTAGAAAAACATGAAACCTGCTCTCCAAATTGAAGGCTAAGAGTTTCTGCTCTTCTAGTACTTACACCTTCATAGATATGTTTGAAGGTGGGAATAGGAGGTTGGAAAACAGACCTATACTATTCCAGTCAGGTTATATATCTCTGGTATCTGAGCACTTTCTAAAGATGTCACCATTATTGGTGCTCTGAAAGGAAATGCTTGTACAGTTAGCAAGCACCTGAGATTAGAGAGGCTACAAAAACAGAAAACCCAATAGCAATGAAGGGATTTCATCTATCTCTACATTCACTGAGTATATATCACTTCAGGATGTGATGCAGAGACAAAATTTCTAGATACCATTAATGCCTGGTTATTGGAGCTTCTTAGAGCAGCTACTCCTCAAACCCACAAGGGGAGAGATGAATATAGCTGAACTGCTTGATAATAATAACCATAATGTAATTAAATTTAACATGTGGGGAAATACAAAACAAACACACAAAAAACCCTACCCCAGTACCATTTAACCTCAAAATGGGGAAATACACAAGAACGAGGACACTATTTAAAAGGAAATTAAAAGGAACAGTCACAAGAGTGAAATACATGAAAGCTGTATGGAAACTATTTTAAAACACCATAACAGAGGATCAAATTAAATGTATACCCCCAGAAAGAGGACCAAAAAATGCCACCATACTAAACAGCAGAGTAAAACAGGTGATTAAAGAAAACAGGTATCCTTCAAAAAATTGGAAGTCAAATCCTACTGAGGAAAATAGGAAGGAACATAAAGTCTTGCAAGACAAGTATAAAAGTATAATTAGGCAGGACAAAAGAAAAAAGAATTTGAAAGCAATTTGCAAAAGGCAGAAAACAACAGCAATTTTAAAGTACATCAGAAGAAGGAACTCGGACACACAATCAGTGGGGTTTAAGGTCATAAACAAGCATTGAAGAAATACAAGGCTGTTGCAGAGACACTAAATGCATTATTTTCATTTGCCTTCACTGTAGTTCTGAAGGAACTCATCTGAAATTGCAGAGCTACTAACTGTGGTATGTAACCTATTGCTTAAATCAGCCTCTGTACCAGATGACTATAGCTAATGTAACATAATTTTTTTTAAAGGTTCCAGAGGTGATCCTGGCATATACAATACCAAGCAAATTGGTTGAAAATACAGTAAAAGACAGTCTTATGAGACACATAGATGAACACAATATGTTGGGGAAGAGTCAACATGCCTTTTGTAAAGGAAATCATGTGGTCAACTTTTATGCCCACTAGAAATCCCTGAAATGTTCACAACCTGATGTATTGGCTAGGGGTTCTTTTTTATTTGTTTTATTTTATTTATTTCATCTCCCTATATCCACAGTGTTGGATTTTCCCCTTTTACCCTTTGTGGAGTTTTCTGTGTTCTGTTGGATCTTCATATGATCCCTTTCTACCACAATATAGAGATTAAAGACCCAGCACATCTTGGTTGGGGTGGTGGCAAGACTGTCTTTTTCCTGTTTACACAGATGCAGACCTCCTAGCTCTATGTACCGGTGGTCACCCTAACATTTCACAACTAGCACCCCAGGGAGTATTGTTCCTGAAGCGGCTGCACGCTAAGAGGGAGACTGTGGTTCTGGGACCCAGTGCAGAAGCACATGGTCTTCCCAGCCTCCGCAGATCCCTCAATATATAGTGGCTTTGGAGGCCAAACTCTTTGCTTGTTTCTGTGAGGTAGTATCTTCTTCCTTCACAACAAAGGAAAACTCTGTCAGGTTCTGAGCCAGCTAGCACTGAAGTGAAGGAGAGTCTTTCTTAGTGCAAAGCCAGTTTCCTGTCCTTCATAGGGTGACCAGATGTCCCATTTTATAGGGAAAGTCCCGATTTTTGTGTCTTTTTCTTATATGGGCTCCTATTACCCCCCCACCCCCTGTCCCGATTTTTCACATTTGCTGTCTGGTCACCCTAGTCCTTCATGTGAGTGAGCCTTGATCCGTGTTTAGTAAATTATTCTACAGAATAATTCTCTTTCTTTAAACTCATAATAACTTCCCCCCCAATTGTCTTAGAAACATTTTAAAGAATATTCCAAAACAAAAATTGTCAGATTTTTCTTGCCAAAATATATTAACATTTTTTCCTGTGCCTCACCATTAGTTTGATATTTGTTATTAAATTGTATTGCAAATATCCGATCTAAAAACAAAAACAACAACAAAGACTACTCTTTCTTTACTTTTCTGCATTCTATGTGAACTTACCTTTATTTCAATAATGTCATGTCATAGTGTATTGCCTTGCCTCATGTAATAAGTCAACATGACATGGTGTAAGAGGCAACATGATGAAATGTGAAGTAATTCTCTCTGACAAAGGGCTTGTCTTCACTACCAGGGTAAGTTGACCTAAGTTATGCTATTCTAGCTGTGTGAATAATGTAACTGGAGTCGACGTAGCTTAGGTCAACTTACCTCGGTGTCTTCACTGTGCTTTGGTAATGGAAGATGCTCTAAGGTCAACTTCCCTTACTCTTCTCGGAGAGGTGAAGTACTGGGGTCAACTGGAGAGCGCTCTGCTGTCAATTTAGTGGCTCTTCTCTACAGCCACTAAATCGACCCCCGCTGCATCGGTTGTAGCAGCATCGATCTCCCCGTAGTGAAGACCAGTCCAAAGTGTCAGAAGAGAAAAGTTTCTGTGGGTACAAATATGCAACCCAAGATTAAGATGGACAAAGAGTAGTTTTCATTCTCTATTAGATTGAAAGATCTTTTTGTTTAAAAAAAAATCTAAACAAGAGTTTCGTAAGTGCATTAGTGAATTTTAATTTCTACTTATCCTTTTTAAAGGGATGGGATAATACTGCAGTTATCTGAGAAATGGATTCACATTAAACTTTTCACTTATCTCAAAAAGTGAAGACATGATAATGTGTATTTGGTGCAGGAGCTAAATGTCATTTCTATTTGTGGGTATTTTTTTCAGTTTATTGAAGTAATTCTTGATAAATTTCTGTTAAGAACAGACTTTTGAACTGAAAATGATTCATTTAAAACTTTGATGCATTAGACTCATGCCAAAATGTATTGGGTGAATTTTAACATTGACACTTTAAATATTCATTTCTAAAATAACCTGCTGCATTAAATATTTTGCAATGGCCTTTCCTAAATTATTATCCTTGGATTTCCATCGGGTATGGTAAAGGATCCATCTAGTATTTCAGAGTTATGAAGTTGCATGGGGTTGACTCCATGCTCACATCAATTTAATAGGTGGAATTACATCTGATGTATATTGATGTGAGAGGCCCAGGAGATTATAGTTAAAGATAATAACTAAAGATCTGAACTGTGTAAAACGGAGGAGAGTTTTCAAGATACAATAACTCCTCATTTAATGTTGTAGTTATGTTCCTGAAAAATGCTATTTTAAGCGAAACAATGTTAAGCAAATCCAATTTCCCCATAACAATTACTGTAAATGGGGGGGAGGGTTAGGTTCCAGGGAATTTTTTTTTGCCAGACAAAAAACATTAAATACATATACAGTATAAGTTTTAAATAATTTTAAACAAACAATTTAATACTGCCCGCTCCCCAGCTGGAATGCCGGTCAGGTGGAATGGGGCAAGCCCCCACACCTCAACCCCGCTCTCTGGCAGGAGTGCCGGACGGATGGAGTAGGGCAAGCCAAACAGAACATAGCACGACTTTAAACGAATATGTTCTCTAAAAGATCAGCAACCTAATAACGAAACAATGTTAACCCGGATGACTTTAAGTGAGGAGTTACTGTACAGCTATACAAATGTCAATGTAATACAGGAAAGCTGGTAAGTTTTCAACTAAGTAAACAATCCTGGGTCTTCTTAAATTAAAATGTTGACCTCTCGAACCCTAAATGGCTTGATACCTTCCGACATGAGAGATGACGTCTCTTCCACTGCTTCACTGCCACTGCCAACATTGCCAACAGTGGAGATGTTCAAGCTGAATCTCCTATGGTGTTAAAGATAGGGAAGTACCAGTGCTCAGCTTTGGAACCAGCTGACACTCTTGTTCTGAAATAGCTCAGGTCAATTGACCTTCAGGGCATGCTGTAAGATGCATTGATTTGCTCAGGGTGCAGCAGAGGGAAAGATGTAATTGGACTTAAATCCACATGAGGGAGGCAGTTTTGTGGGATTTCCATAACAGGTGGAGAGTGTTGTTGGCTGTTGATAATTATTTATTTCCTTTAATTAGTGGTAGGGGATCAAGGAGTTGCTCCTTTTATGTCTGTCTGTAACCCTTCTGCCAGTGGTGTTGGGAGTTTAAAGGGTCACCTCCTCACTTTCTAGCAACAAATAACTGTGGTTCGAGCTCCCACCCAGTAACCTGAGAACCTATATCTAGCTAGCTAGCTACTTGTACCTATGTAGATAGAGTAGATAACCCTTCATCTGATAAAAGTGAGGCAGAGATAAATTGGTGTGAGCATGGAATCAACCCTATTCAGCTTCAGAACTCTGAAATGCTAGATGGTTCCATTGCCATAACCAAAGGAAATCAATAGATAATGCAATAATAATCACAGCCGACTGTGACTATAGGGAGTCAGGTAGTAGAGCTCTAGAGCTGCTTAGATAGTTTGGACCAAGATTCTCCATGGGACTTCCTGACCAACTAAGTGTGAGTGGGGAGCTGGAAAGGTGACTATACTGCATCAGCCACTCATGGCTTTTTATAAGGATGGACATAGGGTGTGACTGTGATCTTGGGATAATAGTTTGCCCTATTATTCCCTTCCCTCTCTCCAGTCAAGTTTTCCTGTTTAAAAGCTTCTGGATACTATGCTTGTAAGTGGGGAATCAATTGCCTAGAGATGTTGATGGGGAGGCCTATCCATGTGAGGTTTCATCATGTGGG
The DNA here is from genome assembly GCF_002925995.2 of Terrapene triunguis. Classification (NCBI taxonomy): domain Eukaryota; kingdom Metazoa; phylum Chordata; order Testudines; family Emydidae; genus Terrapene; species Terrapene triunguis. The sequence goes on from NW_020664372.1 coordinate 15,866,674, forward strand.
TTGAATAAATTAGATCCTTGGAGGGGCACTGTTGTTGGTTATTTCCTGCAGGTATTATGGTTTATGGCAGGGGTTCCCAAACTTGGCTTGTGGCTTGTTCAGGGTAAGCCCCTGGCAGGCCACGAGACGCTTTGTTTACCTGAGCGTCCACAGGTACAACTGCTCCCAGCTCCCAGTGGCCGCAGTTTGCTGCTCCCGGCCAATGGGAGCTGCAGGAAGCAGCGTGGGCTGGGCCACCACTTTCTGCAGCTCCCATTGGCCAGAAACAGTGAACTGCGGCCACTGGGAGCTGTTGGGGAATAGTCAACATAGTTTTTGTAAAAGGAAATCATGACTCACCAATCTACTAGAATTCTTTGAGGGGATCATCAAGCACGTTGACAAGGGGGATACAGAGGATATAGTGTACTTAGATTTTCAAAAAGCCTTTGACAAGGTCCCTCACCAAAGGCTCTTAAGCAAAGTAAGCTGTCATGGGATAAGAGGGAAGGTCCTCTCATGGATTGGTAACTGGTTAAAAGATAGGAAATAAAGGGTAGGAATAAATGGTCAGTTTTCAGAATGGAGAGAGGTAAATAGTGGTGTCCTCCAGGGGTCTGTACTGGGCCCAGTCCTATTCAACATATTCATAAATTATCTGGAAAAGGGGGTAAACAGTGAGGTGGCAAAAGATGCAGATGATACAAAACTACTCAAGATAGTTAAGTCTCAGGCAGACTGAGAAGAGCTACAAAAGGATCTCTCAAAACTAGGTGACTGGGCAACAAAATGGGAGATGAAATTCAATGTTGATAAATGCAAAGTAATGCACACTGTAAAACATAATCTCAACTATACATGCAAAATGATGCAATCTAAATTCGCTGTTACCACTCAAGAAGGAGATCTTGGAGTCATTGTGGATGGTTATCTGAAAACATCCACTCAATGTGCAGCAGTAGTCAAAAAAGCGAACAGAATGTTTGGAATCATTAAGAAAGGGATAGATAATAAGACAGAAAATATCATATTGCCTCTATATAAATCCATGATACACCCAAATCTTGAATACTGTAGGCAGATGTGGTCCCCCATCTCAAAAAAGATATATTGGAATTGGAAAAGGTGCAGAAAAAGAGCTACAAAAATGATTAGGGGTATGGAACTGCTTTCGTATGAGGAGCGATTAAAAAGACTGGGACTTTTCCACTTGGAAAAGAGACGACTAAGGGGGGATATAATTGAGGTCTATAAAATCATGACTGGTGTGGAGAAAGTAAATAAGGTAGTGTTATTTACTCCTTCTCATAACACCATAACTAGGGGTCACCGAATTAAATTAATAGGTAGCAGGTTTAAAACAAACAAAAGGAAGTATTTCTTCACACATCGCACTATCAATCTGTGGAACTCCTTTCCAGAGGATGTTGTGAAGGCCAAGACTATAACAAGGTTTAAAAAGGAACTACATAAATTAATGAAGGATAGGTCCATCAATGGCTATTAGCCTGGCTGGGCAGGGATGGTGTCCATAGCTTCTGTTTGCCAGAAGTTGGGAAAAAGCATTGGCCACTGTTAGAGGACAGGATACTGGGCTAGATGGACCTTTGATATTATCCAGTATGGCCATTCTTATCATAGAATTATACAATATTAGGGTTGGAAGAGACCTCAGGAGGTCATCTAGTCCAATCCCTTGCTCAAAGCAGGACCAACACCAACCAAATAATTCCAGCCAGGGCTTTGTCAAGCCGGGCCTTAAAAACCTCTAAGGATGGAGATTCAACCACCTTCCTAGTTAACCCATTCCAGTGCTTCACAACGCTCATAGTGAAATAGCATTTCCTAATATCCAACCTAGACCTCCCCCATTGCAACTTGAGACCATTTTCCCTTGTTCTATCATCTGCCACCACTGAGAACAGCCTAGCTCCATCCTCTTTGGAACCCCCCTTCAGGTAGTTGAAAGCAGCTATCAAATCCCCCTTCATTCTTCTCTTCTGCAGACTAAATAATCCCCATTCCCTCAGCCTCTCCTCATAAATCATGTGCTCCAGCCCCCTAATCATTTTTGTTGCCCTCCGCTGGATTCTTTCCAATTTTTCCATATCCTTCTTGTAGGGTGAGGCCCAAAACTGGACACAGTACTCCAGATGAGGCCCCACCAATGCCGAATAGAGGGGAATGATCACGTCCCTCGATCTGCTGGCAATGCTCATATTAATACAGACCAATATGCCACTGGCCTTCTTGGCAACAAGGGCATGCTGCTGATTTATATCCAGCTATTCATCCACTGTAATCCCCAGGTCCTTTTCTGCAGAGCTGCTGCTTAGCCAGTCGGTTCCCAGCCTGCAGCGGTGCATGGGATTCTTCCGTCCTAAGTGCAGGACTCTGAACTTGTCCTTGTTGAACCTCATCGGATTGCTTTTGGCCCAATCCTCCAATTTATCTAGGTCACTCTGGACCCTATCCCTACCCTCCAACGTATCTACCTCTCCCCACACCTTAGTGTCATCCGCAAACTTGCTGAGTATGCAATTCATCCCATCATCCAGATCATTAATAAAGATGGTTGAACAAAACCGGCCCCAGGACCCACCCCAGGGGCACTCTGCTTGATATCGGCTGCCAACTAGACATCGAGCCAATTGATCACTACCCATTGAGCCCAACAATCTAGCCAGCTTTCTATCCACCTTATAGTCCATTCATCCAATCCATACTTCTTTAACTTGCTGGCAAGAATACTGTGGGAGATCATATCAAAAGTTTTGCTAAAGTCAAGATATATCACATCCACCGCTTTCCCCATATCCACAGAGCCAGTTATCTCATCATAGTAGCTAATCAGGTTCTTATGTTCTTATGACTATCAACTTCTGATGGAGAAGAGGTTGGGTGAAGAAAATAATCAGTAAAGATATCAAAGATAAGATCTCCCATTCTGACAGAACATATTAATCTTCCATTTGTGGGGCAGACGCACAATGTTGCAGTCTGATTGGATCTCAGCTGCTATTAGATCAGGGATCAGCAACCTTTGTCACGCGGCCTGCCAGGGTAAGCACCCTGGTGGGCCGGGACAATTTGTTTACCTGCCGTGTCCGCAGGTTCGGCCAATCGCAGCTCCCCCTGGCTGCAGTTCACCGCTCCAGGCCAATGGGGGCGGCGGGAAGTGGCGCGGGCCGAGGGATGTGCTGGCTGCGGCTTCCCGCCGCCCCCATTGGCCTGGAGTGGCGAACCGCGGCCAGTGGGAGCTGCGATCGGCCGAACCTGCGGACGCGGCAGGTAAACAAACCGGCCCGGCCTACCAGGGTGCTTACCCTGGCGAGCCACATGCCAAAGGTTGCCAATCCCTATATTAGATTATCATAGAATCATAGGATTGGTAGGGACCTCAAGAGGTCATCTAATCCATCCCCTGCACTCATGGCAGGATGAAGTATTATCTAGACCATTCCTGACAGATGTTTGTCTAACCTGTTTTTAAAAATCTCCAATGATGGAGATTCCACAACCTCCATAGGCAATTTATTTCAGTGCTTAGCCACCCTCACAGTTGGGAAGTTTTTCCTAATGTCCAACCTAAACCTCCCTTGCTGCAATTTAAGCCCATTGCTTCTTGTAGCAGTTGGTAAGCAGATCATCTCTTTTACAGATAAGAACTTTGTAACTGTTATCCACATGTTTTTCACCTTCATAACGGATTACTGGAGTATATTCTACCTCAGGGATTGGCAACCTTTGGCCCGTGGCCCGTCAAGGAAATCCTCTGGCAGGCCGGGACAGTTTGTTTACCTACTGCATCCACAGGTTTAGCCGATCGCAGCTCCCATTGGCCGCGGTTCACCGATCCCAGGAAGCAGCGGCAGCACATCCCTCGGCCTGCGCTGCTTCCCACAGACCCCATTGGCCTGGAACGGCGAACCGCAGGCAGTGAAAGTTGCGATTGGCTGAACCTGCGGATGCTGCAGGTAAACGAACTGTTCTGGCCCGCCAGCAGATTTCCCTGACGGGCCGCATGCCAAAGGTTGCCGATGCCTGTTCTACGTGGAGCTACATTCTGAATCTATTCAGAAACTGAAACTGGTGTGGAATTGAGCAGTTCATTTGTCACTGGGGTATGTCTTGTGACCATGCTACACCAGTGCTTTTGGATCTCTCAAGTGTACTGGATAGAATTCCAATTATTGGTTTTGACCTATGATGTCCTAAATAACTTGGTACCTAATAATCTAAAAAAAAATGCCGCTCTCCCTGTGCCATCCTGCTAGAGTTGGGGTCAGCAGAGACTCTCAAACTGGACAGTCTTGTATAAAAGAGATTGGGCAACAACACAGATTTATATATAAGGGCCGCTCATCATTGCAAGTTGCTCCCCTCTGGGTCTGAAGCAGCCCTTGTTTATTGGTCGTTAGAGCAAACTGCGAAGCCCATTTGATTTCACATTCTATGAGGAAGTCTTGGTGGGAGAATTTAAAAATGCTTTTTGCTTCTGGATTATTATTAGTTCTTGTTCTGTTAATTAATGATTGAAAGGAAAATGAGAGCAGTGTCTATTTTATAGCTGTATATTTGAGCAATTGATAATAAAAACAGAAGAATATGTTGACAAGTGTCCTATGAATGTAAGCCATGCAAAGAGAATAGTAGCATGCCCTACTGAGCACATCTTATATCACTATGTTGCATTATGATTTCAGGTAATGGAAATCTTCATGGCTTTTGGGTGTACATAGCAGGTGGCACTCAAATATTAAACTGAAATTGCTTTAGTAGGTTATGTTATTCCAATTACAAATCTCTAATAACTTTTATTATAATAAGATATCCAGCTTTTCCTAGGTAATTACTGTAGGTTTCCAAATAACCAAAAGCTTTTCCTAATTTTACTCCATGGAACTTTATTGTTTTGTTTCTTTTTTTGTTTGTGTTTGTTTTTGTTACCCAAGTGATTACTACTGAGCATGAATATCTTATTTTTATTCACAGCTTTAAGATTTTCCTGCTCTCCCCCATCCCAATGAACTTTCTCCTGTTTGTAATTTTCTCTGTAATTGGTCTCACAGTGATATATGCTGGTGGATTTAAAAATTAGAATTTAATCACAAGTAAAGCAGCATCTTTAAAAATTACTGAGCATCTAACACCTGCCATCTCATCAGTGTTTGGTCTACATCTTTGCAAATTACTACATATATCATTCCTGACATGTAAAGTGATACAGAGATTAAAACACAGCTTTCAAGTGAGCTAAGATACACAAGTGAAACCTACATCTTGTTGAACACCCTTTCTGGAAAAGATATTAGTGTTAAAGAAAATAATTAATTATACATATAAAATCTGACTAAAGGTTGACTTAAAACTTACTCAAGTTCTATTTCCCTGTAAAGATGTCAAATCATTCTTTCTTTGATTTGTTGGCTTAGAAACAATTATAAGATACCATAAATGATGTGGAAATTTCTTCCACATAGCAACCGAGTTGCACATGATTTAGTTCCAGTTTTGCATTATACAGAATTAAATATGTTCAAAATGATTGGATCGTATTTGTTTATTCCAATGAACTTCTATTTACTTTACAAACTTTATATGCACCGTATAGGGTCCAAATCAGGCCATTGATGCACTGGTAACTCTCTGGCTTCAGTGGAAACCCCACATAAACACTATAGGTCAGAATTAGTCCCACAGTGTATTTGACCCCTCACTATCTTTCCATTTGTTTAAAAACTGTACTTCCTGCTGTTCTGGAGGGCTCACTGTAAACTGGGTATTTTGAGGGCTCCTGGTGTCCCTAATTCCACCCACTCCTCATTATTGCAGGAACAGTAGGGATCCTTTCCCATCGCCTCCAGTCCATTACATCATGACTTTGGGAATCCTGTTGCTTGGGTCTTGCCATTTTGGAGACTGGTTTCCTTATTGCACATAGATTTACAGTCTGAATGAACTTTATAAACTATTGAAAATAGCCATTATGCTGCTAATTTCACACAAATCATGGTCTTTTATATAAGGGTTTCTGAGAACTTTATCACCTCCTCCTTGTTGCCAAAGAGGCCGATATATGGTCAATCTGATAACATATCAGTTTATCTATGGACTGGATAGGCAGGAGTCATTTTTCATATTATATGTTTAATTCACAACATTGTGTAGCAAAATCTTTGTATTCATAGGATTTTCAAAAATCATGAGATTGAAAAATACAAGTAGATAATCAAATATCAATCTCCATCCTCTTAATATGCAGGGGAAATCTTCAATGCTCAGCTTTATTTATTTATTTTTTTAACCCCACAAAATGACTACTTTGGGTTTCACCAAGTTTTGTTTTGTTCGCATTCTGCGCTGCTGACTTCGGGTGGTAGAGAAAAAGAAAAACACAGACATATAAGGAGATGAGAGAGAGAAAGAACTGAAATGAGTGAACAAGGTAAATTACTTTCTTGTCAGTGCAAGGCAATGGAAATACGAAGTGTCAGGCACAGCCCAATATGCCAAACTTCCTAAACAATACACAACTCTCAAAACCCATCAAAGATTTTCTTATTTTTTATTCAAATCTACTTAGAAGCACTCAGTCCCTGCCCATCGTTACATAAATTCTTAAATGTGTGCTTAGAAAGCTTTAGGCCCCAGTTCAGCAAGGACTTATACTAGAGTACTATAAAACCCAGTGATTAGGGGAACTCACCTTGGAGGTGGGAGACCTGTGTTCAAGGCTCTACACCACATCAAGCACACTGAATCCTGGTCATCCACAACCTGGGTGAGGGCGCTAACCACTGGGTTTTGTGGGGACATCTTATACATCTTTTTCTGTGAGAAAGGACTGACTTGCTTTAGGCACCTAACTCCAGGAGAGGGTTCACAGCTGTGAATCCCAGATGGAAGGAGTCTCCCTTGGCATTTCCTACTGGCTAGCTTAGGTGGCTCCCCACTCAGCTTGCTAGCTTTTGTGGATCCCATTCTTAGGTGCCTAACTCTTCTCATGAAGCGTAGAGGTAGCCTAGGTATCTAACTCAGCCTGTGGATTCTATTAGGCAGCAGGGTGCCTAGAAGTTAGGTAATACAGTGCTGAGTCTAAGTACCCTTTGGAGAGCTAGCCCAAAATTCCCACAGAATATCAAAAGATTCTTCCAAAAAAAAAATAAAATATGTGATGAACTATCATCCTGACAAAACAAAGAAAACATTATCAGCACTACAGGAACACATCAGCAGCATTCTTCAATGTCTGCAATTTCCCCATAAAACATAAAATATTGTACAACTAACAATAAAAATGTGTATTGAAAGTTTATACTTGTGTTAGCACTATTATTTCACCATGAGAAAGAGTTATTATCACTCCCTCAAAGTCCCATCTTCACCAATCTAGGCACTGCATGCTTATGGCATTTTAACATTGCAGTTGGTTGACAGTGTTCAAGAATCTCAGTATAACCCAGGGACCTCTTTGGTGCCAACTGACAGAGGGTACAGGGGTGGATAAGGATTATTGGAATCACCTGGATCTAATATTTACATTCCAGTTCATCAAAGAATCCCATCTGAGATGATCTTTGAAAGCCTGTTTCACACTGGTCATTATAACCATTGTGACATGTATGTACAGATAATATGCAAGGAGTTATGTATATATTCTGCAAATTATATTCTTAAAATCTGTGACATCGGGCTGGTCACCAAAAGGTGCGAAACAGTTTTGTTTTGTTTGGTTGGTTGGTTGGTTGGTTGGTTGGTCAGGAAAGAGATGTTTATCTATTGATTTGTCTATATTTAACTTGAGCATTATATACTTCACAGTGACTGCCTATTTACAGTCAGAGCACAATGTTCGTCAAGTAGTTCAAAGTGTCCAGTACACTGAGGTGACCAAACCATCTGAAACTCACTTCCATATACCAGTGAGCCCCTTGTCCTCTTGCATTGGGATGCTTTTATGATCACAGGAGGTTAAAATGTGCCTATTGTTAACCTGGAAAGGGAGAGTGGGGCCTTCAGATGTCAGAAGGCATTGCTTGTGTAACACCAACAGTCTCCAGTTGTTGGTGGGTAGGATCGCCTCTACTGAATGAGCTAAAAGCCATATGCCTGTTAGCTAAGGCTGTAGAAGCCTCATTAATCTCTAAGTGGTCTCGGTGCCACTAGAGGGGACAGAACACCACACCCAGAGGATGTGTGGGTTACACTTGCATTGCCAGAGGCTGGTGATGCCGGGGACTTGACCCCTGGAATGCACAGACAAGACTTCCTCACACTAAGGGCAGGTGGTAGCAAGGTGCCTCACAACCTTGGGTACTCCCAGGAAGTATCACACTCAGGACTCTTATTTCGTATGCAATGTTATTTAAAAATTGGGTCAAATTCTACTCTTAGTTACATTGGCATCACAATGGACTAAATAATTACTCCAGATTTACATCACTGTGACTGAGAGCAGAATTTGTTCCACTTTCTCAACATGAGACCTGATTTAAATGTTTTTATCGGAGACTTGTAGAAGTTAGGAATTAAAAAGTACTGTTAGGTAATCTAGGCCTCAAATTGCAAACCTTTACCTATATATTTAACTTTACCTATGTGAGTAGTCCAAGTGAAATCAATGGGACAATTCATGTTAGTCAACTTAAATTTGTGCCTCAATGGTTGCACAAGTGGAAGCTAGTCTATCCTATTGCCACTGTAGGTTTAATCCATCTATCTTATTTTACTAATGTAATTAAATTGATAACATATTTCATGTGTATTTGGCCCATATGCTATTATTCTAAATATAACTGAAGAAACAGTGATGTTGATAAGTAAAGACACCCAAGTGCATCTTGCTTAATAATAATACACTCTATATACTACTTTACAAATATAAGCAAAATAAAAAAAAATAGTCTCACCTACTTAAGTAGAAAAAGTAATTTCTGATGAAAAAATAATGTGAGATCTGATGAGAAAGATTACACCTTAAACATCACAGTATCCCCTAACACACTGCTCAGGCATTGTTTAGTCTGAATAACAGACTTATGTTTCTTCTTATTTGTCAGTTACAGAATTGGCAATTGTATTTGCCATGTTGTTTATATTTTAATTTTTAATTTTGATTTATCGGTATAGAGCAATCATCCATGTCAGTGGGAGCTTCCACAATATGAAGTCATCAAGATAATACCATACAGTAAAATGCAATATAGCAAATAACAATGACTGATCAAACAACTAAGAAAAATAACAATACTTTCCAATTAATGGACCAGATAATAGGAGGGCCTGAGCTGGGCCATAGAAGAAAGGTGGTTTTCTGTGCTATATATCTTCATATATGGAACAGACCCAGCTCTGCCTAGCTTGCAAAAACTGAGACAACATCACTCAGAAACAGAAGTGGTAAGGCTACAGTCTATTAATTCACTAAAGATTCCATTTTATATTAATTATTTTTTTTACACACACCTCATTTATCCAGGTATATGTGTGAAGTGAACATTTCACTACAAGTTGGCTCACTGGTAACTTCATACTAATTGAAATATATAACCTTCCTAGCTAGTTAATCTGCAGAATACTCCACATGCCTTTCAAATTACTACTTAGCTATCTAGGTAAAGAAGAGTAGGGGGGCCACTTATATTTTTTCATCTTTCCTGTGGTGTATCCTCTTTGTCTGTATCAATCATGTGCCACTGGCCTGCTCAATCTATCATGTAGCTCCACCATTTCTTCTATAAATGTAAAATCTTCAATTCAACATAACATGAGTTATAACTCCCTGTTGTTTAGCCTACATCTCTTTGCTAGTTTCAAGCCTTTTGCATTCTGGGCACGTAGCAAGTACACTGGGCATTCTTGTTCTACTGCTGAGCCACGCATAATGTCTGACTTATGTGTGATTTGCTTTTCAAGTTTTACTGTTTGTAGTCTGAGTCTAGTAATCATACTACATATGACAAAGTTGACATTTTAAAATGACAGAATTGGCAGGTCTGTTTGTCGCATGATATTATTTTTCAGGAAAAGAAGAATGAGTCAAAGTCAGGAATAATAAGAAAACGAACAGCCATGTTAACTACATTTTATTTCTGAGTGGTAAAATATAGTAATTAATCTACTTGCTGTGAGTATTCATTTTGTTTTATGTGTTCATTTTAGTTGAGGAAGCCATTATAATGAACAGTGAAAGTATAATATAGCATTGTATAGTGAGGTCTAAAAGATTTTATCAGCTTGAGTTTGGAATGGCTGCATTACTTCCAACTGGTGAAGCTACATGTCAATTGCACAGGACCTCACAAATGAGCTCTAATGAAACCTCAGGACAGGTCATACTTCTAAATATGTGACATATTTTAGAGAAAACACCGCTTCAGAAATGTTTTATAAAGTTTTTCAAAATGTTATTTGCACTAATTTACATATCCTTTCTCCTATATAGCTAAGGATGTCTTAGTACCAGGAGTCTGATGCAGAGCCCTCAGAGGGAAGACTCTAAAGATTATGTGAAATTGCTTTCCCATCAGTAACAATGTCAGAAGTTCAAGGAGCTCACTCACTGACTTTCTAATTGAATAACAGATTGTGAGATACTGGAGTTTAAATCTAACTCTAGCCCACCACAGAGTATTGCCTGGCCTGGGCATCTATCCTATGGTATATAATTTTGTGCAGAAAATAGTGCATCTGGGGAAGCTCATGGAAGAAGGAAACTCTTCTCTGGCAGGTTGTTTTTTTTAAATTTTAAACAGTGTTTTTTGGAAGCTGCTCAGAGGTTTGCAATGTTAGAATTCTTAGTTCCAGAAGGAATGGATTAGTATGAAGGGTGAAGGTGAGACAAACAAAGGTGCATAACAAATGCAGTTTATCACATGCACTTTGAATCATGATCAGTGGAACGGGAGGCAGAAGATCCATGTTCCCATGATTGATTTTTATGGATAGGACAACAGGAGAACAGGGAACAGGTAGAGATAGGCTCAGCCTATCAGCCTTGTGGACAGAGCCATGGACAGAGTTTAATGAAGTTCCACTTATCTACTGCATTCAGCTTTATTATTTGCTAATGAAACATGGTGACAGCCTTGTTAGATGGGCTCAAGATGTGTTTATTGGCTGGGAATAAATGCACAACTCTGCTCCTTGATAGAAGTGTCTGACACTTGCCAGTCATCTGATAATAGCCAGCAGAAAGAGACTCTTTTACCACATGAGCTGCCCATCTGACCATGGGAAAATGGGGGAGAGGACTTATTTATCATCAAGAAAAAGCAGTATTTGATTACAGTGGACTATTATTTGTGACATTACCTGGGGTCCAGTCTGGATTGATGGACAGAGCTGTGTCCCCTCAGTTATCTAACCTCAAGTGCCTTTTGCACAGCTTTGTCATGAGACCAACCATTCCTGATCTGCTCATGTACAGCCTCCAGCATGTAAGTTACTCACAGTTATACAGGTCTGTCGCAACTTACACGCATTTAACATGCGCAATTTCAGCTTTACACGGTCAGCAAAAACAAAAACAAAAACAAAAAAAAGAGAAAAATAACAATTTTAATACTGTACCTGTAGTGCGGGTGATTCCGCCTGCCATTACACTCAATGTAATTTTGACTATACGCGATTTTCGCTTTACGCACTGACTGCGGAACGTAACCCCAGCGTAAGATGCGACAGACCTGTACTGTATGAGTGCTATAGTCAGCTGCTCATGAATTGCACTGCAGAGCATCACCAGCAAACTCTCAGTCCCAGACTTTCCCCCAGAAATATGAGTCTTGTACTGTCTTGTAGATGTTTTTTGCCGACACCTTCTTTCCTGCTGGCTACTTAGTCAGGTGATTGTCTATTTGATCTTGTTGGCACCTGGATGAGGCATTAGACAGCCCTATGTCTCTGGGAAACTGCTTTGTGACTGCCCATCAGAACATGTTGGAATATGTCTCAATAATATCACACAGGGAATCTTATAACTTTACATACAATTTTGCCACATATATTTTACTAAGACAACAATGATCTGCAAATCATGATTTTTCAAATGATACCTCACAAGGCATACTTTGTACAAGTGTTAACATAGTCCTCTAAAAGGGGTGAACATAGGGGAACATATTATTCCAATTTTTGGGAGGTTGATGCCCTACCTGCCAGTTAATGATTGGCAAACTGAAAGCTCACTTTGTGAGAAATGGCATTTTGGATGTTGAATTCACCAAAAAAATTATCCTAATTTGCCTCAAAAAAATTCAAGGATTTTAATCACAGATGGAATTTGTCCACCACACTTACCTCCCCAGCATACACCCAGAGTAATGTGAAGGTGCAGTTAGCTGTGAAAACAGATAAGAGACTGTTATGCCAGGTTGTTTCTTGTGCTTAGATCCCTTATTTACATTTTTGGCTCACAGGAATGCCCTTTCACAGTGGTACCAAAACAGTCCAATGCAGACTCTGATAGGACAAAGGACCAAAACTCTGTTCCCAGTGAACGGTGACCTGTTGCAGCCAGAAGAATGGGCACACAAACAAGAGGAGATGTCCAACAATGACAGAAAACAGGCACTAGAGTACAACAGGTCAGCCAAGGACCTACCATCTCTGGAAACAGATTCACTTGTGAGGCTCTACGCATTAGAGAGATATCAGAAGGAGTGGAATAAAGGAGTTGTGAGCTGTGCAGTCATACAAGTGTTCCAAAGGAACTGAAGACTCGTCAGAGCCAGCAGACTGCATCCAGAGAGCACGGCCATGTACCTGGTATGGTTCACAAACTCCCCACACCTGTGCCTTTTGCGGTGAGAGGGAGACTCTGGCATACATTTAGGTAAGGTGCATCAGATTGCAGCCCCTGTTCCAGTGCCCCCAGAACCTCTTACTGAGTTTCTGGCTTCACCTCCTCATTTATGCACACCCCATCCATGACCCCACAAAGTCACAGGAGCTCCTTGTCAACCTCCTATTAGCGCTGGCCAAGATGGCCATCCATTGTACCGTGAGGAGGAAGTTAACTGAGGTGGTGCTCTGTGACTATGGGGCCTATGGTCCCTTATCCAACCATGCCTCTGGGCAGACTTCCTCTGGGCAGTGTCCACTGACACTCCAGAAGCCTTTGAGGAGCAGTGTGAGATGTCAGGGGTTCTCTGCTCAGTGACCCCTTCTGGTTCCTTGATTTTTAGCCTTTGACTTTACTCCCATTTCTTTTTTCTCCTTTGTTGTCCACCTTAATCAATGGAAGCCTGGAATTAGTGTTTCCGTTCCCTTAATTGAGGGGCAGGGCCTTCAGTTTTGGGCCAGACTAGACCCAGTTCTTCAGATAGTACATAGCATCCAGAGAGAGCCTACAGAGATACAGAAATCATCGCAGAACAGAGATACAGAGAAACTTCTTGGGGGCCAACTGCACAGGGAGGGAGGAGACTTTATAGAGAGATAGGTTGCTAGACTCAGAGATAGGTAACAGGGAGCCAGAGATAAGTCACTCCTGGTGTGGTCACGTCTTGAAAAAACCAAACTACCTCAAAGACTGTGTAACAAGAGGAGTTTGTGGTAAAGACAAGACTCCAACTTGGCTATGTGCTAACAGCTTCTGGCTGAAGGGACATGAGATGGTGGTCTGGGTGTCAACTACTTGTTTTCAATTTTTGAAAAATCAGAAAGATGCAGCATAATTAGTAGAACTTGGAGGCAGAGGGCTCATGTTCCCTGGACTGTTATTGACAGGTCACCAGGGGATTGGGTGGTGTGAGGCTGGAAACAATTCAACCACATGGACAAAGAATTGCCAAAGGGTTGATAAAGTTCCACTTGTTCAACTTAACTGCATTCAGCTTCACTCTTTATTGATGAACAACCCTTCACCACTGCATATGTAGTGTATTATATCAAATTGTAGGCCCTAATCTAGTATTAATATACATGCTGACAGAGCCCTGCACCCAGATGGAGCCCCTTTGACTTCATTGCAGGATTCAGCCAGCATACATGCTGTTGCAGGATTGGAAACTTACATGACAAAAAACCATAGAATCTTCGGACTGGAAGGAAACTCAAGAGGTCACCTTGTCCAGTCCCCTGCACTCAAGTCAGGTCTAAGTATTACCTCAACTATCCCCGACAAGTGTTTGTCTAACCTACTCTTAAAAATCTCCAATGATGGAGATTCCTCAACCTCCCTTTACAATTTATTCCAGTGTTTAACCACCCTGACAGTAAGGAAGTTTTTTTCCTAATGTCCAACTTAAACTTCTCATGCTGCAATTTAACCATATTGATTCTTGTCCTATCGTCAAAGGTTAAGGAAAACAGTTTTTTCTCCCTCCTTCTTGTAATAACCTCATATGTACTTGGAAATTGTTATCATGTCCCCTCTCAGTCTTCTCTTTTCCAGACTAAACAAACCCAATTTTTTCAGTCATGTTTTCTAGACCTTTAGTCACTTTTGTTGCTCTTCTCTGGACTTTTTCCAATTTGTCCACATCTTTCCTGAAATGTGGCGCCAAGAACTGGACACAACACTCCAGTTGAGGCTGTATCAGCATGGAATAGAGCAGAAGAATTACTTCTCGTGTCTTGCTTAAAACACTCCTGCTAATACATCCTAGAATGATGTTTGCTTTTTTTGCTACAGTGTTATACTCTTGACTCATGTTTAGCTTGTGATCCCCTATGATCCCCAGATCCCTTTAGACAATACTACTTCCTAGGCAGTAATTTCCCATGTTGTATGTGTGCAACTGATTGTTCCTTTCTAAGTGGAGTACTTTGTATTGTCCTTATTGAATTTCATCCTATTTACTTCAGACCATTTATTCAGTTTGTCAAGATCATTTTGAATTTTAATCCTATCCTCCAAAGCACTTGCAACTCCTCCTAGCTTGGTATCATTTGCAAACGTTATAAGTGTACTCTCTATGCTTGTAGCTAAATCATTGATGAAGATATTGAAAAGACTCTGACCCAAAACTGATCCCTGTGGGACATCACTTGACTCGGCCTTCCAGCTTGACAGTGAACTAATTCTAACTACTCTCTAGGAACTTTATCTGTGCATATCATGCTCATAGATTACCTAAAGTTTTCCTTATCTCTGAACTCTAAATTGGTGCTGCAGTAAAATGCCACATTTTATCTAAAGATTTACAAATAAGGAAAATACACCATTATGTAAATAACCAGTGAATAATTTGCATCTTTGCATTTTGTTTGCATGTTTAATTATTGTTGTGGGATTGTCATGGCTCAATCACTTATTGAATGACAAATATACTGCAGATCTAGGCCTATTTATTTTGTTAAACTGTGAGCTATGACAGCTAAGATTAACACGGAAATTTAGTTCACCCACAATGCTTTCAGCTTTTGCTGTTTTATTGCAAGTCTTTGAGATAGATAGATAGATAGATAGATTTACTTCAGGTCCCAGCTGGCATCTAATTAATGTGAAACTTTCATTTTAAAATACAAGTAAATTCCTAGTTCTCAAGGTTAGGCAGAGAAGCTTGAACCCTAACTGCTCAAAAACCTGAAAGAAAATAAAAACGGCAATGTAATCTGTTTGAGGGCAACAAGAAGAGAATGTGACTCACAATCCCAGAATTTGATGTTTCAGTATACATAATGCACATTCCAGAACTATAGTGATGGGTGCCTTACAACTGTAAAATTCCTTACAATTACAAGTGAGAGAGAGACTGTCTCTTCATCCAAAAACCCACTGGCTGTTATTGCAGGGCTATTTTACCTACTTATACCCAAGGTAGCTTGTCAAAATCTTTCTGTTCCTAGACAGGTGTCAGGTATTTATACCCCTTGACAGGTTCCTATTTAATCCAGCTGTGTTATTAGTCAAGAGATGATCCGTTGATGGACAGCTGTGAATGTGTATGTATAAGCATCAATAATTGAAGTGATAGCTTTCCTGTGTAACTTGGACTAACTTGTTGCTACAGAAGCTTCTGTGCCTTTGGGAGGTCTGTAGCTATTATTGCTATATCAACTTTTCTTTTCTATAATTTCTCATTTTTCACTAGGTTTACTGTTGACTAGTCCAATGAACTTTGACCTAGATCCGAATCAAAAGTCTCTCTTTCTTCTGTTCTTCTATGATCGGTCTTCAGTATATTATAAAACAAAACAAATTGTCAATTAAATAAAAAGTGCTTCAAAATACAAGTCCACATTTCTTTTCACTCTAAGAAGTACTGTGACTTGTTCCTTCTAATTCTTCTTCTTTAGATAACATACAAAATACCTGAAGAAAGAGGACACTCCAGACTTAGTTTTGACTCAGGCAAATCTCCTATTGAAGTCAAATGGAGATTTCCCTGAGTTAGGATTGAGGGGAGAAAGTGCAAAACTGGGTCCTTGTTAAGGGAATCATTTGTTGGGTTTCTGTTTTTCAATAAACAAATACATGTCAAACAATTGTTAAATGATTAAGGAAGAAAAGTTTCAAATTTTAGGTTTAAATTCAAATTGAAAGGAGGAGCCATCAGTCTGTCTATGAAATAGGACTCGCCTTGGACCTAGACTTTCGGAGGAACTCTTCCTGCACAGGGGGACAAAGAGGTAACTTTATTTGAGCCAAATGAGAGGGGTCAGATATCTTCTATAAAAGGAAGAATATACTATGGCCCCCATGCTTTACTTAACAAAGGAAGCCATTTTTATTTGGATTCCCTCCAAGACCTGTTTCCACTTGGCTTATCCAGAATACCTCATCCAGTTCTGGGAGAACACTTCATCCACTGCACTGGGATCTAAAAGGTTAGTTTGACTCCAGCTCATCATTCAGGCTACTTCATCAGGGATGGAAAAGCTCTGTGCAACTAACATCTATACTACTTGAATCTAACTGGTTTGGACATCTCCAACCATGTAAGGACCAATCACTTTGCAGATCATGTAAGAACTGCTTGTGTCCTCACCTTATCTATATTTCCAGCTTATCAGTTCAGGGTGTTTTCACATATCTCAACTAGCCTGAAAACACAGTCTCCAGCACACAGCTTGTTACACTCTTGTTTACAGTTTAACCTTGCACTCAAATGAAGCCATATGAAAGTTCTTTATGCCCAGAAAAATATATGCCTACAGTTTTTAATATTTAAGAGTGATGTTTTGGGGTTGGAGTTCTTTCTGTCTCTTTCTTGCTCTTGGGAGAAAAAAACACTTAAATTGCTGTTTTGGGAATCCCTCTTGCATTATATGTATCCCTGATGATATTTAAAAAAATACAAAATGTTATCTATTTTAGGTTACATTTTTAGGAAGATGCACAAGTCATAAAGCCTACTATAAAGCCTACTATAGCCTACTATACTACTACATAAAGCCTGTTATTGGAATGAAGTGTCCACTTCTCCATGAATCATGCAGGTATTTTTTATCTGTGGATTCAGTCCATGCACCTTCCTCTTCTGTGCTGAATTCACCTTTCAAACCCTAAATTCTCCCACTGACAATTATGTACAGAATAAGATTCTAAGAAATAACTCCAGCTATAAATTTGATACTTCAGTTGCAATTTTTTTTTCTAATTCATGCTCTTGAATAATGAAAGGAAGGCTTTAAAAGGTATTTTTCATAAGTTACAAAATCACATTTTATTCACTCTAGAAAACTTGAAACAAAATTGTTTCTTTCCCAATTTTCCTTCCATGCTAGTCTGTTATTACAGGATTATTATGTTTTTAAGAAAAGAAAACATTGAAACAGTTACTTTTAAAAATACATGTTGATGACTATGCTTTATAAAAATAATATAACGTTGCAAACAGATAACATATATTTATAATAGTATCAATATAACTTATACTGTCTTGACTTTGTCACTCTCTCATCCTGTATAGCTGTTCCCTCTCTTTATGTAAGAAAATAACTTGTACTGTTTTCTATTTAAAAAATGGACTGTTTACAGAGGTGCTGAGGTCATGAGCCACATTGACTTTAATGGGAGTTACGTATGCTCATTTCTAGAGCTGATTGAAAAAAAATATAACAATTAAAAAAAAATATTCAGTGAAAATTTGGTTTCATTTTTCTACCAGCTCCACTCAGAACCTCTGAAAATCAGGCCATTTGTTTTTAAGAAATGGAACAGCCCCTCCATGTAGACAACTACAAGAGAACTTCAATTTATAGAATTTCCTCTATCAGTTTGGAAGAAGGACTGCTGCTAATTAAGTGGCATAATCTCTGACAACCTTCAAATCATATGGCTGTTTCTCCATTTGGGTTCTATGGTATCAGGGCTATATGGAGTCTGAGGCCAGGGCCAGATACAACATCTGGCTGCTATTTGTTGTGCGATATTTTGCAGTCTAGCCAGATTTCCATCCAAAATTCACAGAGGAAATTAATACAATTGTTTGTTTCTCTGTGAGTTTTCACTGCAACTGCTACTGATCTAGAATGGAACTCTGCTAATGGCAGTAAAGTTCCTATATGAAATCTGTATGAATATGCCAGAGGGGCATTGGGGCCAACAAACTAGTAGAGAAATGGAACCATCCATGCAGACTGATCCTTGTAATTGTATCTAGGTTGTCCTTCCTTGCAGATGTTTTGTTCCTGAAATTAATGCTCTCTTTAATACCAAGAGCTCGTCTTTAACATATCAATAAATGCTGTTTCCTGTGGGAAAATGCTCTGCAAGAGGGCATTGATTGCATAAGAAAATATTCTATGGCACTATCATGATCATGGGAAGAAGATATGTTCTGCATAAATACAGATCAGTATGTGCAGATGTTGTCACAAGGATGTCCAAGTTTGCTAATGTAACGCAGACAGACCCCGGCAGGATCGAACCAGGGCTCTCTGGAGCTTAGTGCATGAGCCTCTACAGCATGAGCTAAAAGCCAACTGACTATTAGCTAACACTTTAGAACAGCCTCATTTTATCTCTCTTTAAGTGGTCTCGGTGTCACTAGATGGGACAGAACACCACACCCAGGAGGTGTATGGGTTACACTAACATGCAGGGTTCAAGCTGATAGGGTGGGAATGTTTACAGAAGACATGTAAGAAATCATATTGTAAACTGGGTCATATATTGGCAGAAAAGCAAGAATATGCTTTACCAGTCAAAAGTTTTTTGAGAAGACAATTGTTTTGATCCACATTTAATGATTTATACCAGAAGTTTTAAGTTGGAACTTTTGGTGTTTAAAGAAAAAGTCAGTAATCCCGTGTATAACAGATATCCTCCTTGTATTCCTTTTCAAAAGCAAGTCATATCTCTGTACAAATCTGCTCAGTAACTCAGATTACAAAGAACTCTATGAAAAGCAGGCTCATATTCCAATTGTTTGGATTTAACTTCAATGGGAGTTCAATATTCAATGATGTTCTACTATGAGAAAAAAATTCAATACTTTAAAAATTCTATTTTTTTTAAGTTCCTGTGACTGTTACAATTCTGACATGAAGTGGTTATTTTATTAATGCATGAGGAGAATGCAGCCAAGAAAATTTCATATTTCTTAAACCGTCTCCACAATAAATCAATCAATCAATAAAGGGAAGTGTTACATATGGATGTGAACTAGATCCTGTAATTTGAAAAGAACTAATATTATTTAATATTATAGTTTATTTTATAATGCATTGACCAAATAATCATGATTATTTATGGGGAATATAGAACCTACATTCTATGTTAGGTGAAACATTCATCACACTTGTCAACCTTCCTGGTTTGGCCAGAACTGCTTTTGGGTTTTTAAAACCTATATTAAGGATTGTCTGTCCCAACTAATGTCCTGAAGCAGATGGCAAAGTACTTTGAAAACAACCAAACAACACTCTCCCTCCCCACCCCCAAACAGAGGAGGGCAGTATCTGGACCATTGTGCTTATCTATTAAAAATACTTCCAGTTATACAGTACTCTGGTTGCCAGCTACTATTTGTAAAAAAATAAATTAGTTTTGTCAATAATAATGTATTTATTAACCAATTTATTCAAACAGATTAATGTCACAAACAGAAGGTTATTACTGCACCACAGGGACAAGAAAGAAAAACACACTATCAATGTCAGACATAATATCAAAAAGCCACATAAAAATGTGAGAAGCACAGGACTTGCCATTTCTAATTAGACAAAAGGTCCATACAGGACAGGACAATAACTGATACTTCAGAGAAAAGGTGCTCCCCACTCCAACATTTTCCCACAGAGTCATGTTCAATATGAGGGAAAATGTTCCTTCTTAAAGATTGTGGTAATGGACATCTGAGACCACCTTTCTACTCTTATGGGAGGCAGAACACGGCCCCCAGTTCCAGACTTATGGAATTCTCTTGTATCCTAGGTCCTTACCAGCTTGAGTTTGCCCTCAGGGCATGTTGAAAGGCCCATTTTTCTCCCTTTTCTGTGAAGAGATGGGTATTGCATAGGGCTAGATAGTAATGCTATAGGGTTTTTGTGTATAGTTCTTGTTGCTTTAATGTTATTACTGTGTTGTTTGATTATTTAGTTATTTAATCTATTTATTAGTATATTTTTAAAAGTTTGTGAAGGATGTTTGCCCTGATTGTTGAATGGTCCTCTATTATTGTAGGTTAGTAAAAATCTAAATAAACTGACAGCTAGAATTTCCCAGTGAGTGGAATCTAGCTGACAATATCAATGAGTTGGGGCTTCCCTTTAAGCACTGTGGAGAGGGAAGCCCCATAATAAGATTTCTGGGTAGTTAAAGGAAATTAGCAGGCAAAGTGTTCACATATTTTCCTTCATGTGCATACATACAAAAAGTTTTGGTCAAATAACTATTCAGCTCTTTTAGAAACACTACTCAGATACACCAATTTTTGTATATAGGTTTTATTTTCTTCATCCTCCCTCCAGCCTGAAATATCATCTTAAAATTCCTGTATCTATCATCTATCATAAAGCTAAATCTAGTCCCAAAATTGATTTTTTAAAATACTTTAGCAGGAATCTAAATATCAACTACATATAAGTCTAAAATCAAGTGTCAGGGACAGAAATACAAGAATTAGGTGGAGAGGAATATATACAAGCTTCCTTTCACTGGCAGAGAAGTGTTAGAAAGTTGGCAAGGAACCACTCTGCAGCTTATGCAGGTAATTTGTCAGGGGAATTTCTGAGGGATCTGCTGCTAGAGATAAACTACATTGCTGAGAACCTAGAGTACCACAGAACGTGACTAACAGAAGATCAGAAGAAAAAAAGGAAAGTGCAAAAAGACTAAGAAGTAATGAAAGCTCTAAAGGGAAAAGGAACTTTAACAAAATTATGTACATAAATATATAAAGATTAATAAAGGCCTAAAAATTCCCTATGTTCAATTCTTACCATATATAAAAAATGTTTTAAAGCCACCATTTAAAAAAGGTGTTTTATTAAAAATATTTGATTCCAACATTTCTGCATGCAAACATCAGACCATTCTCAAGAGAAATTAGTAAATATTGCTAATTGATTACTCCAATTTATAAAGAGGCAGGCGGAAATGAAGGAAAATCTCATGTGGGAAATGGATTTTAAAGTTTTGCCCTCTCATTTCTGTATACAGTTAAATGGCAAATATAAGGAGTCTCTCTAGAATATATATAATGAACTCAGCAGAGTGAAACACAACTTAGAGCCATATTCCTATAGTAATCACAAATATCTTACCCCTCAATTGACTTTACTGAAACCCATGGGACCACTCATGGTCCTATTTATGTAAATAAGGGTATCCAAATTGAATAAAGTACAGTAAGAATCCTGAATTACTCTAATGGATTTCTAGAATTTTTTACGTGGTTTATAGTGAAGCTTCATATGTGGTCAAGGCTACTGTGGAGAAGATAAACAAATTACCCACATACTCAGGTTCCACAATATTGACACATTTGGGGTCAGGAAGGATTTTCCCCCATGTCAGATTGGAAGAGAGCCTAGGGGTTTTTTGCCTTCCTCTATAGCGTGGGGCAAGGGTCACTTGAAGGTTTAAACTAGTGTAAATGGCTGACTATTAATTAGAAGTCTTTAAATCATGATTTGAGGGCTTCAGTAACTCAGCCAGAGGTTATGGATCTAATACAGGAGTAGGTGGGCAAAGTTCTGCTGCCTGCAATGTGCAGAAGGTCAGATTAAATGATCATAACAGTCCCTTCTGACCTCTAAGTCTATGATTCTATGACTTCTTTGCATTGGCCTTCACTGTAGAGGATGTAACAGAGGTTCCCACACCTGAGCCATTCTTTTTAGGTGACATATCTCAGGAACTGTCCTGGATTGAGGTGTCTATACAGGAGGTTTTAGAACAAATTGATAAATTAAACAGTTATAAATCACCAGGATGAGATTATATTAATCCAAGAGTTCTGAAGGAACTCAAATATGAAATTGGAGAACTACTAGAGGTGGTATGTAACCTATTACTTAAAACAGTCTCTGTGCCAGATGACTGGAGGATAGCTAATTTTTTTTTTAAAGAATCCAGAAGTGATCCTGATAATTAGAGGCCGATAAGCCTAACTTCAATACCAGGCAAATTGGTTGAAACCATAGTGAAGAATAGAATTATCACAGAATAATAGAACTGGAAGGGAACTCAAGAGGTCATCTAGTCCAGTTCCCTGAAATTATGGAAGGACTAAGTATTATCTAAACAATCACTGACTGGTGTTTATTTAACCATCTCTTAAAAATCTCCAATGACAAAAATTCCACAACCTCCCTAGACAATTTATTCCAATGCTTAATTGCCCTGACAGTTAGGAAGTTTTTCCTAATGTCCAACCTAAACTGCTCATGGTTCAATTGAAGCCCATGGTTTCTTGTCCCATCCTCAGAGGTTAAGGAGAACAATTTACCTGCCTCCTCCTTGTAGCAACCTTTTAAGTACTTGAAAACTGTTATCATGTCCTCTCTCATTCTTTCTTCTCCAGACTAAACAACCCCAACTTTTCAATCTTTCCTTATAGGTCATGTTTTCTTAGACTTTTAATCATTTTTGTTGCTCTTCTCTTGACTTTCTCTATTTTTTTCCACATCTTTCCTGAAATGTGGCAACCAGAACTGGACACAATAATCCAGCTGAGGTCTAATCAGCATGGAGTAGAGTGAAAGAATTACTTCTTGTGTCTTGCTTATAATGCTCCTTCTAATTCATCCCAGAATGATGTTTGCTTTTTTTGCCCTTCCAGCTTGACTGTGAACCACTGATAACTAATCTCTGGGAATGGTTTTTCCACCAATTATGCTCCCACTTTATAGTAGTTCCATCTAGGTTGTATTTCCCTAGTTTGTTTATGAGAAGGTCATGCAAGACAGTATCCAAAGCCTTACTAAATTCAAGATATACCACAGCTACTACTTCCCCCTATCCTCAGCACTTGTTATCCTGTCAAAGAAAGCTAGAAGGTTGGTTTGATATGATTTGTTCTTGACAATCTCTGCTGACTGTTACTTTACACCTTATTATCTTCTAGGTGTTTGGAAATTGATTGCCTACTTATTTGCTCCATTATTTGACAGAACAAGGAGTAATGGTCTCAAGTTGCAGTGGGGGAGGTTTAGGTTGGATATTAGGAAAAAAACTTTTTCACTAGAAGGGTGGTGAAGCACTGGAATGGGTTACCTTGGAAGGTAGTGGAATCTTCTTCCTTAGAGGTGTTTAAGGTCAGGCTTGACGAAGCCCTGGCTGGGATGATTTAGTTGGGGATTGGTCCTGCTTTGAGCCGGGGGTTGGACTAGATGACCTTCTAAGATACCTTCCAACCCTGATATTCTATGATTCTATGATTTCCCCAGGTACTAAAGTTAAGTGGACTGGTCTGTAATTCCTAGGGTTGTCCTTATTTACCTTTTTGTACATTGGCATTATATTTGTCCTTTTCCAGTCCTCTGGAATCTCTCCTGACAGACACATCAGTGAACACGATTTGTTGGGGAAGAGTCAACACGGCTTTTGTAGAGGTAAATCATGCTTCAACAATCTATTAGGTTCCTTGAGGAGGTCAACAAACATGTGGTCAAGAGTGATCCAGTGGATATAGTAGACTTGGACTTTCAGAAAGCCTTTGACAAGGTCCCTCACAAATGCTCTTATGAAAAGTAAGCAGTCATGGGATAAGAGGGAAGATCCTCTCCTGGGTCAATAACTGGTTAAAAGACAGGAAACAAAGGGTAGGAATAAATGATCAATCTTCACAATGGAGAAAAATAAATAACAGGGTTCCCCACCTATACTGGAACAGTGCTAGTCAACATATTTATAAATGATCTGCAAAAAGGGGTAAACAGTGAATTGGCAAAGTTTGCAGATGATAGTTAAGTACAAAGCAAACTGTGAAGAGTTAGAGAGGGATCTCACAAAACTGCATGACTAGTCAACAAAATGGCAGATGAAATTCAAAGTTGATAAATGCAAAGTAATGCACATTGGAAAACAGAATCCCAACTATATATACAAAATGATGGGCTCTAAATTAGCCATTACCACTCAATAAAGAGATCTTGGAGTCGTGGATAGTTCTTTGAAAACATCTGTTCAATGTGCAGCGGCAATCAACAAAGCTAACAGAATGTTAGAAACCATTAGGAAAGGGATAAAAAATAAGACAGGAAATATCATAATGCCACTATATAAAGCCCTGGTATGTCTGGTACCAATTTGCCTGGTATTGAATACTGCAGTTCTGGTCACCCCATCTCAAAAAAGATATATTAGAAATGGAGACGATACAGAGAAGGACAACAAACATTATTAGAGATTAAATGGAGAGATTAAAAAGACTGGGGTAGTTCAGTTTGGAAAAGAGATGACTGAGTGGGGATATGATTACCTAGTGAGATGGTGGAATCTCCTTCCTTAGAGACTTTTAAGGTCAGGCTTGACAAAGCCCTGGCTGGGATGATTTAGTTGGGAATTGGTCCTGCTTTGAGCAGGGGGTTGGACTAGATGACCTCCAGAGGTTCCTTCCAACCCTGATATTCTATGATTCTATGATAGAGGTCTATAAAATCATGAATGGTATGGAGAAAGTGAATAAGGAAGTGTTATTTACCCCTTCAGATAACAAGAATCAGAGGACAGCCAATAAAAGTAATAAGCAGCAGGTTTAAAATAAACAAAAGGAAGTATTTCTTCACACAATGCAGTCAGTCTGTGGAAGTAGTTGCCAGAGGATGTGAAGGCCAGAAGTACAATTGGGATAAAAAAAATAGATAAATTCATGGATGATAGGTCCATGAATGGCTATTAGCCAAGATAGTCAAGGATGCAACCCCATGTTCGGGGTATCCTTAAGCCTCTGATTGCTAGAATCTGGGACTGGATAACAGAAGGTGGATCACACAATAATTTGTCCTATTCTGTGTATTCCCTCTGAAGCATCTGGCATTGGCCATTATCAGAAGACAGGATACTGGGCTAGATGGACCATTGAGCTGAGCCAGAATGGCCGTTCTTATGTTCTTAAATCAAGAATTTCAAAATTGTCAGTTCGAATTTTCTTGAAATGTACATCTGATTTTTTTCCAAGACAAACTGCAAATATCTGTTAATTAAGGACTTTAAAAAGAAAGATGGCAAACGTTTTCACTCCACTTACAGTGACGTTTCATTGCAATAAACTTTTTTGTAATGAAAAAATGGACTTCTCCATACTAGTAAAGTTATGAGGAGACTCTGCAGCAATGGTGTCATCAGGGGCCTCTATTATGTACACAGAGTTCTTTGCTCATGTGAGGACTGAATCCTTCCTTCTTTGGAATGGATATAAGCCCATTTTAAGACTTGTGGTAAACCAAGGGTTAGTAGAACTTAAGTTAGCAGCTTAGGTTGTTCACGTTGGGCTTGAGCATCAACACTCATCTGTAACCCCATTTTAGGAGTAGTTGACCCATGGTTTCAAACCTGGGGATTCCAGTGTCTACGCTGCATTATGCAAGCCTGAGTCCAACCACCCATATCTCAGACCTCCAAGTGCCCTCCCAAAATGTGGCAGCTCTAGCCCTTTGTTCATGGTGCAAAGTGGGAAAAATTGATTGTCCGCCAAACTTGACAGAGACAGTTGGCCTGTGGGATTGTGGGATACTTTTAGTGGACACCCAGAGCATGAGTCCTGTGGGGCTGCATCTACATTTCAAAGTAATAGGGCTTGAACCCTGGCTCCCAGCTTAACTCAGATTCTGACCCTCCAGCACTATGTGGTCCTGGACCCTGGCTCCAAGTACTGGATTAGTATGATTTGTGCATAGATGGAAGGGGAGTTTAGTCTTGAGCCTGAATTCAATCTCTGGGTTTACAGTGCAGTGTAGACAGGGAGCACTGGCTTGGGTATAGCAGAGGCACCAGTGAACTCCCACTAGCCCATCATGCTAGTGGAGGGGCTGTTGCTACCACCTCAATAAGGAACTGGAAAGCAGGGTCACAAAATGCCTTAATCTAGCCCTGATGAGAAAGATGGTGCATTTTAAAGGGTGACAGCTACTTTCATTTACATCATTTTAGAATTTTTTTCAGCACCCTAATGTGTAAATTATATTAATTTTGACCCATGTACACATATCTAAAGTGTGTGTAAATAGCTCTAGGGGAGACTAGCTAAGTAGAGAGGCTGAGAGTAAATAAATCTAGGTTATTAGTAGAAGGGGCTGTAACTTACACTGCTTTAGGATTCAGGCTTGTACTTTTATTTTCCTTAATTTAATTCTGAGATCATAGACTCATAGAATCATAGAATATTAGGGTTAGACAAGACCTCAGCAGGTCATCTATTCCAACCCCCTGCTCAAAACAGGACCAACACCAACTAAATCATCCCAGCAGGGCTTTGTCAAGTCAGGCCTCAAAAACCTCTAAGGATGGAGATTCCACCACCTCCCTAGGTAATACATTCCAGTGCTTCACCGCCCTCCTAGTGAAATAGTTTTTCCTACTATCCAACCTAGACCTCCCCAACTGCAACTTGAGACCATTGCTCCTTGTGCTGTCATCTGCCACCACTGAGAACAGCCAAGCCCCATCCTCTTTGGAAATTATATCTCTTTCTGCTTCTGTAACAATTTGCTGAACCCTCACCTTCACTCAAAAGAATGTAGCAAATACTGTAGTAAAAGGGTAGTGCATAGTAATGGATTTGTTTTTTCTCCTTAAAGTCTGTAACTAAAGAAGATCCATTTTATTCATAAATGTCACAAATTATTTCATTTTGTGTTATTTATAGACATTACGTAATCCTAGTGAAAAAACAAAGCATGGCATGTAGAAAATTACAGAAAATTGGCATTCAATGAGCAATAAAAAGATGTTATGCTCTCGTTGTCAGTTGAGGAAACAGATGCATAAATGTGATATGATTCAGGTTGTTTTTAAAAGTCTTGCAGATGACAGCCATAAGTAAGTTACTCATGAGTCACTGAGTAAGACAAACTGTTATTGTTCATGCCATAAATAACATGAATGTTACACTGGTACATAGCTTAAATGCTAAGCTGAAGCAATTATTTTCTTTTTATAGTGCACATACACTGGACACTGTTAATTCTTAATTGTACTTAATAATAGACCAGGGATTGGCAACCTTTGGCCAATCGCAGCTCTCACTGGTTGCGGTTCACCGTTCCAGGGTAATGAGGGCTGCAGAAAGCGACTTGGGCCAAGGGATGTGCTGGCCGCCGCTTCCCACAGCCCTCATTGGCCTGGAACGGTGAAACGTGGCCAGTGGGAGTTGCGCTGAGCCGAACCTGAAGACGCTGCAGGTAAACAAACTGTCCCGGCCTGCCAGTGGATTTCCCTGATGGCCTGTGTGCCAAAGGTTGCCGATCCCTGCAATAGACTGTGGTAAGAACCTTAGGGTTATGCAGGGATTGGCAACCTTTGGCACGCGGCTCGCCAGGGTAAGCACCCTGGTGGGCCGTGCCGGTATGTTTACCTGCCGCATCCACAGGTTCGGCCGATCGCGGCTCCCACTGGCTGCCATTCACTGCTCCAGGCCAATGGGGGCTGTGGGAAGCGGCGGCCAGCACATCCCTTGCCCTGTGCCGCTTCCTGCAGCCCCCATTGGCCTGGAGTGGCGAACCGTGGCCAGTGGGAGCTGGGATCGGCCGAACCTGAGGACACGGCAGATAAACAAACCGGCCTGGCCTGCCAGGGGGCTTACCCTGGCGAGCCGCATGCCAAAGGTTGCTAATCCCTGGGGTTATCTATAATGCTGTGTAAGCCCAGGGTTAGTGGGTCTCAAGTCAGCTGACCCTGGGTAATAGAACCCAGGGCTTGAATGTCTGCACTGATTGTTAATCATACATTAAGGATTTCCTACCCTTGGCTTCCACCTGTGGCTCTGAGATCTACACTGCAGTATGCAGATCTGAGTTAAATCAACCCTAGCCCAGACACCTTAGTTCCCTCCCCAAATGTGACCACTCTAGTCCTTTGGCTGTAGTTCACTGTAGGAAAATGACTGGCCACACTGTATGTTGCAGGAAATGTGAACACATCAACACAACCTGCCAAGAAGTCATTTTGTTCTGTGTGCTACCGAAGCTAGCAACATGGAGGAGGCATCTTTTGAAGAACTTCTCTTGCTTGCACTTTCACTCCTGCATCAGGAAATGGGCAGAGCTTTCCTGAGTTGCTGGTGGACATTTTAGCAGCATTTTCTGACCCATCAAAGCACTTGACAGAGCTTGTGATGGAGCACGAGGAGGAGGACACAGAAATGGCAGACTAAAACTGGCTAATGCTATTTGTGACACTTGATATAGCAAATGATGCCCCCTACCTAGACTGGCATTTCTGTCCAGGGCCATAAGCACAGACTGGTGAGATCACATCTTCATCCAGACTTGGGTTGATCAGCAGTGGTTCCAGAACCTTTGCATGAAGAAAGCCACCTTTCTGGAGCTTTGTGAGCAGCTTGTTGTGACCCTCCAGTGTAAAGATACATGCATGAGAGTGGCGTTGCTTCTCCAAAAGTGGGTTGCTATATCTTTCTACAAAGATACAGACTGATACAAGTCCATTGCCAGCAAGTTGGTATTGGAAATTTGACTGTGCATAAAATGGTGGTGGATGTTTCTGAGGCAATCAAGTGTGTGGTTGAACCCAAGGGGGCAGGCAATAAAATATATTCATGAAGTTATTAGTGACTTTGGGAGAATGGGGTTTCCAAACTGCACTGGAGCCATTGATAGGACTCATATGCCCATAGTTTGCCCTCCTTAAGTAGCACATGAGTGCATAAACCTCAAAGGGTACTACTCCATTGTTATGAAGGTCCTTGTGGACCACAGATGTTGTTTTATAAATGGCAATGTAGGTTGCACTGGAAAAGTTTAGAACTATAGGGTTTTTTGCCAATCAGGGATCTACATTCATGGACAGGCTGGGACAATACCCCACCAAATTACATTGTCATAAACAGAGTTAATGTTTCCACTGCTATTCTAAGGGACCCCACATACCCTCTTTTGCCCTGGCTTATGAAACCATACCCCGATTCCAGATGACCTGGCAAAAGATGATTTAATTACACTCTCAGGTTGTTCAATGTCCTTTTCGCAGATTGAAATCTCACTGGAGATGTCTACAGGCCAGTTTTCACAACAGTGTCATTTGTGCTGTCCACATTACTGGGGTTTGCTGTGCTGTTCAAAATCTTTGTGAAGCCAGAGATGAGCCTTTTCCCCTCAATGGACACATCACAGTGATGGGCCACTGAACCAGTACACTCAGCCAGAAAGTGCACCTATCACAACTGGAGCTGGATGCCCCCAGGTAACAGAAGTCAGGAATGCTTTGTGCTCTCACATTGTGGACTTGGACTGCTTAATGGAAGAGGGAGAATAGTACATTTATGAATGTGTTTGGGAGCAAGGGAATGGTCTCATTGATTGAGGAGGGTTTCAGTGCTTGGGGTAGGGTGGGTATTTATGAATGACTTGATCACTTATAAAATGGTGTGGGGGGTTGGGGGGGATGGGGGGTAGAGTCATTCACAGTATGAATAAAGAACATAAGAATGCTCACACTGGGTCAGACCAGTGGTCCATCTAGCCAAGTACTATGCATTCCAACAGTGGCTGTATCTAATGTAAACAGTAATGTAAGGAAATGATTGAATTATGGATTGATGTAGCTAACTTTACAGAGGATTAGTGTTTGCATACTAATTCCTAATTATCCCTGATCATGTGTTTATCTTTATTTTATTGTATGATATGATGAACATTAAAAGCTTTATTTATAAACATGTATTAGAAAAGTACAACATTAACCCATTGCCAGCCAGGACAGCTGTCATTACCACTCCAAAACACCAGTAGCAACCGAACTGTCAAAAACAAAAACAGTCAAACAAACGAAGTTCATGAACAAGTGAAAACAGGTAAACAAGACAGAACCCCCCTACCATTGCATGGCCCCCATTCTCCTCTCCATTCATTTCCCATTTGCTGTGCACTTGGCACAGGG
The DNA here is from genome assembly GCF_002925995.2 of Terrapene triunguis. Taxonomy (NCBI): domain Eukaryota; kingdom Metazoa; phylum Chordata; order Testudines; family Emydidae; genus Terrapene; species Terrapene triunguis. The sequence goes on from NW_020664372.1 coordinate 15,897,107, forward strand.
GAATAGGAGTAGAAGCATCTACGGGGCATGAATCAATATGGAGAACTGCATGGGGCAAAATGATCTTGCTGAGTCACTCATTGGGCCTGATTGCTTAGGTCAGTGGTTCTCAAAGCCGGTCCGCTGCTTGTTCAGGGAAAGCCCCTGGTGGGCTGGGCCAATTTGTTTACCTGCCGTGTCCGCAGGTTCAGTTGATCGCAGCTCCCACTGGCCGCGGTTCGCCGATCCATGCCAATGGGGGCTGCGGGAAGTGGCGCGGGCCGAGGGATGTGCTGGCCGCCCTTCCCGTAGCCCCCATTGGCCAGTAGAGATCAAGAGGTCTTGAATAGGACAAGACACAGAGACAAAGACAAAATCCTTGTGGACTTTTAAGGACATAAAAGTTTACTTTTCCAAACTCAACTTAAGTATATTGTGAGGGGGATGCTTCAGACCACAGAAGCTCACCGGACAAAGACTGGTTAATCACAGTGAAACAAATGCAGAGTCAATGGTTAGTTAAAAATTCCAGGCTGCTTTTTTCCCCTCTAAAAATTGCAGAACTACTTGATGGGTGGGGAAGGAGGGGGAGTTGTCAGTGACCTTGCTACAAAATATTTTTACATAATTTCAGACCTTTCGCATTTTGGAGGACATGACAGTTCTTGTGGCACTTGACTGGCAAACGGAGATGTTATTCCAAGCTGCAATAAATGCAGTTTAAATATTCAAATATATAGTGACTGAGCAACACATCTATGAGTGCAGTGGGGTGATCAGTTACCAATGTGTTCGTGGAAAACACTCCCTTCCCCAAAATGTGGCTACTTATCTGGAGCTCCTGCTTCAGGAAAAGTTTGCAGCTATCAGCTCCCAGAGTTAGGTCAGAATTCCTGAAGGAATAAACAGGATGATGTGCCAGCTTCTTCATGGTTTAGCCTGTTATGGCAGCATGTAAACACATAGAACTCCATGGCCATCCTCCTAACCTCCCCTCCCTGCCAACACATTTGTGGACAAAATTTTAATCTCCAGTCAAATTTGGGACAAATTTGTCACCTATCAACTGCATTGATACCTTTACCTGAAATTGTTACGCCGTTGAGTGGTTATATACTTACAGGCATGGTTAGAAACAGGAATACCATAGCAAAAATCTGCCCATTTCCTGTAAAAAAAATCACTTTCAAGGCATTTCTACCGTTTGCATTTCCTGATCACCATTTTTAACTTCATGTGGTGAGGGGTGGGAGGAGAGAAGTCAAGCTGTTACCAGGGGCTCTTTTAGCAAATTTGACTAAATTGTTCAGTCAAATGATTCAAAGCAGATTGTCTTTCTGCCTGGCTTATTTACAAACGTTCCTTTGGAAAAGGGCCCATTTTTCCTTCAGAATGGCTGCAAAGAAACCAAGAATTCTTTTTCTATAACACTTTTCTTTGTTAACATTTTTACAAGGTTCAACTGCTTAATTCCCTCCAGCCTCTGCAGAGTTAACTTCTCACTCTCTTTCCTTAACTCACTTTCTTATCTCCCCAAATGACACCTTCCTCAACTCAGATTTCACCATTCCAAGTATTGTCCCAGCATCTGAATTCCCCATGCCTGTACTTCCTCTTTTCCTTACTCCTTCCACTATGCCCCTCAGGACTCCCAACCTGGTTTCCAATCTCTTTATCTGTTGCCTGCCTGCTTGTCTGGGCCTGATCCTGCTTTCCTCGCTGAACTGCCCCTTCCCTTGGGCACAGGCTTTGTCACACTAACCATTTAGCAAGGAGGGTGGGCTCCTCAACTAGACCCCACACCTCCTGGTCCCTTTTCTTTGTTCCTTTTCTCTCTTTTTCCTCTGGGGTGGTCATTCTGCAAGATAGGTAGCGACCCTCTCTGACAGAAGGCACAGGTTCTTTGCTATTGTTTACTGTGTTAGACTCTATCAGTTCAGATCCGTTACCTGCACACAATAGGGCACCCACCTTTCCCAGTTCCTAGGGCTCCAGGCAAAAAGCACCTAACTTTACCCATCCGTGGGCTCCAGGCTCTACTCCTCCATGCTCTTTTACCAGTGAAAGAGCCTTACACAGTAATATACTACATAACCTCTATTTCTTAACCACCAAAAACAGACTGCACATGCTACACATACAGTGCTCACCACTCCCAATAAGACAGATGAACTTTTCCTGATGGCCAGTCAGAATCAGGTCCATCTGGGGGACTCCAGTTTCTGCACAGTGTCATTGGCAAAGTATTAAGGTCTGGCAGCTCTGATCTTTGGGGCTGTGTCCTGGAGTTGGTTCCTTGTCTCTGGACATAATTTCTCCACTCGAGCAGGCAATCAACCTGAGTTCTGAGTTCCAGTAACGGAATGTATCCGTAAATTAACTCGCGAACTGCGACACGAGAACTTGTAGGGAGCGACCCTACCCCGCCGTCTTTTACCTTCTATTGCAATGGACAAACTACCCACTGTTTGTACCATCCGTCTCCTTCCTCTCGACCACTCCTTGCTGGGGCCTCCAAATTCTGTTACCCGGGGTTCTTTCAACCCAAAGCTCTTGGTAACTTTTACTCTGTGCGAGGAGGTGTCAGGAAATAAATCAGGGGAGACACGGCCATCCGACCGATAAATGGCTGGCACAAACAGGACAACACAAGAGTAGTGCTTTCACTTAAAGGTAAACTTTACTAGTCTCAAGCACTTACACAGGTCTGCAACAGGTTAGTAAAACACCCCCAACCCTCGATAATTACCGAAGCTGAGTGTGGCTCTCGAGTGGCACAGTGACAGCCCGTCTGTCGGTGGGGAACACAAGATGCATCCAGAGGGAGAGACCAGTCCCAAAGAGTCCCCAAACGAGTCCCCTTATTTATACATTAGTTATAGAATGATATGTCCCTTAAAGAAACCTTGTTAAGAAAGCAGTTTCAAGCAAGAGGTTCCTTCTGATTATTGATTAACCAGGTGTGGGTTTTTCCAGAGCTTGCAGCCTTGAGACCTCAATAGACATTCCTGGGGCATATCCTACTCTTTTAAAATGCAACTATCAGCAACTTCAACACAATTCTTATCAGGAAGGACGCGGGGTCAAGCTGCCTTTTCTGTGGCACCCCAAAACCCCCTCCCCTCCTGCCTTGGTCAAGCTGAGATTGCTGAATGGCCAATTTACAGCTTGCTGACTAGGGTGTCTTTAAAAATAAGCCATAGTGGTTTCAAGCACTTTACTGGTTTGCCAAAGTCTCCCCGTACAAAGCTGCTGGCATAGAATCCACCATTAGCAGATACACACTACTAGGTGGGGCATCTAATAACTTTTTCATTGGTTCATAGAATGGAAATTCCTCCCATATCTACATTAATAAACACTACAATGGAAACAGAAACTTAGCAGGTTCTGGGGTGGGCTTCCTTGACTGCTGAAGGCTCTGTGGTGGGCTATTCCTCAGGTAGAGCATCAAACAACTCCACCAAATATGGTCCCTGCTGCAAAGCTTCTTCTGAGACCTGTTTCACCAACAGCGTCATTTCACTGTCCTTACTTGGTGCCTGCTGCTGGCTCCCATCAGTCCACATGGTGTATTCCTGGGCCTGCAGGGCATCATTCCAGCTGATCAGGTCATCGTGCACCACTGTTGGCTCCATTCTCGGCACTGTGCCCAGCACCTGGTCAAACTCCTCAGAAAACGGGCATAAATTTGGTATGTTTCCCAAGGTGCAGTTCTGGTCCCTGTTTTTTCCATACTCAGTCTTCAGCCACTTAGTCCTCTTCCTCTGTAACCCTTCTGGGTGTGGTGTTCTGTCCCATCTAGTGGCACTGAGGCCACTTAGAGAGAGTTAAATAAGTCTGCTTTACAGCTTTAGCTAGCAGCCAACCGGCTGTTAGCTCATATGGTTGAGGCTCATGCACTAAGCTCTGGAGAACCCCAGTTCAATTTCCCCAACCACAGTCTGTCAGTGTTACACCTGCACTGGTCCAGTAAATTTGCAATGTTGCCAGTTTCTTCAGTATTTCCTTTTATGCTTGGTCATTCTTGGTACTCCTACTGAAATCCACTTTTTGGAAACCTTGCACCAGAGATTTAGCAAAATATGGCTGTTCTCCTGTGACCATGAAGCAGCACATTTTGCAAAAGTCTACTTCTGTTTAGTCTCCATTGCAAACACAGAAGGATCTCTGCTGATGTGTTTGCAGCTCAGTGGGAGGGTTAAATACTGACTCACTGAGCTGTTGCACTACAAGTGCGGTGGGGAGGGGATTCCATTTTCCCTGGAGTTGACTGGAGAGACTTGTGATTGAAAGGACAAAGGAAATTGGCCCATGTGGTTGTGGGATACGTTGGGTGGACTCACAGAACCTGGGTCAGGGGTGTTGTATCTACACTGCAAAGCAATAGGGCTTGAACCCTGGGTCCAGGCTTGACTCATGCTCAAAGCCTGCATACCCACAGGGCCTAGGACTGTAGGTCAAAGTCAAATTTGTGTGTAGACCAGAAGAAGCATTTGGGCTTAAGCCTGAGTCTGAGCCCAGGCTTACCTGGTAATGTACACTCTTAGGTGCACACCTACTAAAGTCAATGTGAAAACATTATATATCTTAAAATCAAAGTACAGTATTATCAAGAGAACATTTATTTTCCGACTCGTGCAGCTTGCTTCATTAAACAAGGGACCTTATTCCCATAGATGCTGGAACTAGGAGTGCTGGGAGCAGAGCAGCACCCCCTAGAGTTTGAAGTGGTTTCCATTATATACAGGGTTTACAGTTTTGTTCAATGGCTCTCAGCACCCCCACTATACAAACTGTTCCAGCACCTATGCTTATTACAAATAATGAGTATGTTATATTATAAAGAGCCTGAACTGTTCTTTGTGATCAGTGTTTATAACATTATGGGAACTTCAGGTTTCATACATGGTTGCTTGTTCTTCTTCTTGCCTCCTGAACACTCTGAGTGCATGTCACCATATCATCTCTTTCTTTTTCTATTTGATTATTTAAAATTTAAATGTAGCATGTTAACACACTCCAATCATACAATGGGATCTACATGGCAGATAGGTGGGCAAAGTCAATAGGAATCCACATAGGTGCAGAATTCTGCACCAGCTGATCCCAATGCAATATCAATGCATAAAAGCATATTTATCTCTTTTCTGAAGATGCACATAAAATGAAAGGCACATCGTTAATTTCTGTTTAATCAATGAACTGTATTTACCAAATGTGGTCCTGCTTGGATTGCACAATACTTCTTTCAAGCTATTATTCACATCTTTAAATGGCTCCTATGACAGTTTTGGGAAAAGGGAAGTTACCATACACTGATAGAATTTCTCAAATTTTCCCCGACAAACTCTTGTATTAAGGAAAGGGTAGATCCAAAGCTGTTAGAAATGCCAGCCCTCCAACCCCCCAGATTAACTGGAAAAGAAAAGGACATTCAAAGACTTGCTGGAAGGGCAAATATTTTGCTAAACATTCCTACTTACTGTAGGTGCCACCCACAGTTCTGTGATTTGTTTTTGAGAAATGCTTTTTGTTTGTTTCTTATAGTCTGTTTGGAAATACCTACTTCAATACCACACTTATTCACTTGCTATTCTGAGATATTTCCAAGGATTGTGAAGTATAAACACAAGATCCAGAAGCTGTACCTATAAATGGACATATGGTACGTCTCTTTTTATTTTTTACTGTATCTCTTCCCAGACATAGACTCATAGACTTTAAGGTCAGAACGGACCATTATGATCAGCTAGTCTGACCTCCTGCACAACGCAGGCCGCAGAATGTTACCCACCCACTCCTGTAACAAACCCCTAACCTATGCCTGAGTTATTGAAGTCCTCAAATCGTAGTTTAAAGACCTCAAGGTGCAGAAAATCCTCCAGCAAGTGACCCGTGCCCCATGCTGCAGAGGAAGGCGAAAAACCTCCAGGGCCTCTGCCAATGTGCCCTGGAGGAAAATTCCTTCCTGATCCCAAATATGGCGATCAGTTAAACCCTGAGCACGTGGGCAAGACTCACCAGCCAGCACCCAGGAAAGAATTCTCTGTAGTAACTCAGATCCCACCCCATCTAACATCCCATCACAGACCATTGGACATATCTACCTGCTAATCAAAGATCAATTAATTGCCAAAATTAGGCTATCCCATCATGCCATTCCCTCCATAAACTTATTAAGCTTAGTCTTGAAGCCAGATATGTTTTGTGCCCCCACTACTCCCCTTGGAAGGCTGTTCCAGAACTTCACTCCTCTAATGGTTAGAAACCTTCATCTAATTTCAAGTCTAAACTTCCTAATGTCCAGCTTATATCCATTTGTTCTTGTGTCCACATTGGTACTAAGCTTAAATAATTCCTCTCCCTCCCTGATATTTATCCCTCTGATATATTTATAAAGAGCAATCATATCTCCCCTCAGCCTTCTTTTGGTTAGGCTAAACAAGCCAAGCTCTTTGAGTCTCCTTTCATAAGATAGGTTTTCCATTCCTCGGATCATCCGAGTAGCCCTTCTCTGACCTGTTCCAGTTTGAATTCATCCTTTTTAAACACGGGAGACCAGAACTGCACACATCTTCCTCTCTCATAGAGTACCTCGAATCCATCATCATTAAAATGTAGGACTTATTCTTTTGTTTTTATATGAAAAAAATATATGAAATGCTCATGTCACATTCGCCCAAAGATTAAATAAAATTAAATAAAAAAGCAAAACAAAATGCAATTTGCTCTTCATTAAATAAAGGATGAAGAAAACTTTTGTTCAAACCACCTTTTGTCTATATGAGCTAAATTAATGTGCAACACAATTGCCAGTTTCAGAATTTATTTTCTGCTCTAAAAAGAGAAGTGCTGATGTCTGTAAAACTACATTTTAGATACTGAAACTATAGTCTGAGAAAATACAATAAGGACACAAAAGCTAACCGTAAGTATATTACTTTCATTACCCTTTACATAGAATTAGAATAACCCAAACCATAGTTTCACTGTTATTCTATCCATCTGTAGGATTTGGGTATTATGTAATTACTTTGTCAGTGGTAGTTTTGAGTAGAAATGCAGATGCTATTGTGTAAATGTAGGGTGGCAGCAGAGTGGGGTTTTGGCAGTGGTGCCTAAGGGCTTGTCTGCTCCAGAGATGTATAAATTCTAGTGTGCATTAACTGACTATAGTGCACCCTAGTGGAAAGCACTAAAAGTTCCCTATCACTACAGAACTTTCAGTGAATGCCAGCAGGGTCCATATGGGCCAGTTAATGAGTGACATGCTAATACGCATTAGAAATTACATCTTCCTATAATGCACCTTATAGACAAGTCCTAAGACTGTCTTGTAACCCATAATGTCCTCCTGGGGTTTTAACTCACTGAGCCTAATTATTTATTTCAACTGAATTGCACAGGTGTAATGGAGATCAGAGTTTGGCTATGTGTTTTTAATATGCTGCATGTAACTTTAAAGCATATATTTTGTCATTTAATTAACTGTCATATTCAAATAAATATTAATATATTAATATAGCATACACCACTGTACACATTTTCATCTAATATGTCAAATCTGCTCATAAACTTTGTGGTTATGGGCCCATTATTACACAGTAGTTCTTCTTTATGACTGATAACAATATGTAAGTCAAGGTTTACTGATTTACTTCAAGAATTTTTTTATGTATTACTCATGAGCCTGACAGATTGTAATGGATCCATCCATCAAATCTTACAGGTGCTTCAAGCATAGGGTACAATCCTGTATATTCTTCCTTATGCAATTGTTCTAGCTCACTTGAAGTCAGTGCAATGGTTTACAGTTGAGCTGGGTGGATTATATAAATGGTATTTCAATATATGTTTCAAAAATATCAGTTATACATTTGCAATTTAAAAATGCAGCTATCTTGATGGATTCCTTGGCTGGACAAACAAAATTCAGAATAAGATAGTACATTAGTGAATTAAGAAGACATATACTGTGCGATACGTAGAATAAGAGATTGTCAGGACTCCCAACTGAGGCAAGCATAGCATTGCTTCTACTTTCTAAAAGGAAAGCTCCATTATCACACATCTGGCAGAGAAATAGAAGAGTCTTCGTTTCAGTTGCAAACTTGCAATTACATGCAAGATATACACACTGAGCCCAGATGCTAAATGCTGGTTCCAGTTAATTTTCTTAAGCCCTGTCATACTCTAATAGATATGGCAGGCTCAAATATTTGCTGTGTCATAGGTCCCTTCAAGCAGGAGGGGAGTGAGGCTTCAGGGGGATGATTACAACTCCCTGATTCTATGCCAGGCCAGCCTCATTGTGATTTAGAGCCGCTTAACTCTAACTTACACATTGCCATATGATCTCTGTGGGACCTTACAAGAGTTAAGTATCAGTAAATCAGAGCTCCAACATAGACGCCGACTTCCCCTGTTTCCCATGGGTGCTCGACCCCCCCCCCTGCCTCCGGCCCTGCTCACAGTCCACCCCTTCCATGAGGTCCTGTCCCTACCTTGGCCCCATTCCAACAACTTCCCCAAAGTCCCCATCCCAACTCTTCCCCCTCCCTGCCCCTATTCCAATTCCTTCCCCAATCCCCGCCCTAGCCCCGCCTCTTCCCTGCCTCCTCCCCTGAGCGCACCACATTCCCGCTCCTCCACTTCCCTCCCGGATCATGCTAATGCTGCCAAACAGCTGTTTGGGGTGGCAGCCAAGCGAGAAGCACTGGGGGGTAGGCAGAGAAGCGGGGAAGCAGCACGCTCAGTGGAGGAGGAAGAGGTGGGGTGGGGGATGGGGGGAGCTTGGCTGCCAGAGGGTGCAGAGCACCCACTAATTTTTCTGTGTGTGTGCTCCAGCCCCAGAGCACCCATGAAGTCAGCACCTATGCCAACCACATGTCCTCCATCTGCAATACATACCTGTCTCCTGCCATCCCTCAAACACTATGGGGAGGGATGGTGAAGTTGCTGGTACAGGAGCCAGTTCCACTGGCATTACACCAAGATAATTCTCTGCTTGTGAGTTATGGCCAGAATCTGGCCTCCTTCATCTTCTGAGTGATGCAAACAGGCATGAGCATAATGCAGATTCACCATTTTTAGGATTTCGTAGTTTAAATTAATTCACAGGTTTTAGTGCCAGAAGGGCAATTATGATCATCCAGTCTGTGCTCCTACATATTACAGGAACAAGAACCTCAGCCAATACTTTCTGCATCAAGCCCATCATTTCTATTAAAGCTATTGCCTATCTTTTAGAAAGACCTCAAGTCAACAAATATCAGCTACAACTGTCTCACACTTCTTTCAGTGACTATGTTCAAGGATTCATGCATTCATAGGGGACAACTGATCTGTTTTAACTCTCTCTCCTGTAGAAGAACAGGTTGTGAAATATGGGGGGGAAAGTCACTTTGTAGGAATTACTTATTGACAACTTAATGCTTTGCAGTATGTTCTCATTCTCAGTCTCAGAGGAAAATGGGAAAAAGAACTGAGCCTTACTCTCTTAAAAGGAACCTGAGGGGATATCTGGCTTAGTGTGAAAGATACTTTAAGTTCTTTATCCTTGTGATTCTGCCAGAACAAGATATTAAACAGGTACTTCTGGATTCCAGAGTTTAAGGCTAGATTGGAAACAAACAGCAAATGTTGGTGTTGCAAACAACCACATGCCCACCGTTTGCACATCTTTTATATCAGTTAAAAATGTGTGTATTTTGGAATACTATATTCAGCGCTATCTCAAAAATGTTGTGTCAGTATTTTCCCTTCACCAAGATTGTGTATTTTAGGGTTGCTGGATGAGTTGGAACATCCAGTTAATATTAAGAAATGGATTGCAGTAACTATTCTAGTAGCCAAAAAGAGTTATTTTGAGAAAATGGACATCTGCAATTCCTCCCTCATACCCAGACTGGCTGAGTGAGCTCTCTACTACTCTGTCTAATAGAAGCACGTGGAGAAAATACGAGGGTGTTTGGTCACACATTAAACCATTGCATACTTTTGCGATTTAGTATATATTAGTCCCCAATACTCTTAAATTATGTTCTCATGTATCTATTTGGTCACTTTAATAATTAATATCCTGCATGACCTTTATGGGTTCAATTTTTTTCTTCAAGTTTTGCAGATAATTAATTTTGAAGTTTATTATTTATATGCTATTTACACTTTGTGTATTCATTTATATGTGTTTTGTTTCATTATATTCTTATGTTTTATATAAAAATAAAATATAGTTAAAAAGAAAAATACACTGAGTCTTGATTTAAAGACTTCACATAGTAGAGAATCTGCCATGTACCTTGGTAAATTGTCCCATTAGTTAAGTACTTTTACTGTAAAACATGTGTGCCTTATTTCTAATCTGAATTTGTCTAGTTTAAGCTTCTAGCCATGGAATCTCATTAGGATAATTATTCTGGTACTATAAAGGAACAAGACATACTTCTCTATTAAACAATACGCAGACATAGCTAGCAGGTAAAAGTGCACATCTGCTTAGTTGTTTATGTATATGTGTGCCTCTCAAACAATACTTCAAAATTTTCTCCTAGAATATCATTTATCTGAACATTTACTATATAGAAAATGCAGGGTATAAATTCTTATGAATACAAATATATATGGGGTATCATCAAATAAATACAACCAGTAATTCATGGGGACCACATCCTGAAAGAAATCTTTCTTGAACTCCCTCTTCTAGCCTTGAAACTACTGCTCCCCTCCCCACCCCCATTCTCACTAAGCTCAGCATCAGAAATAAGTTCTCCACAGACCAGGAAACATCAACACAAAGCAGCACCAGAACCTGCAAGAACAACAGATGCAAAACTAGCTGACATAGCTCCATTGCTATGATGATCAATACCGCCACAAAACACCTTTCAAGATCAATGAGTCCTACACATGCCTTTCACAACATGCAGTGTACCTCATCCAGTGCATCAAATGCCCAACAATAATTATATGAGTGAAGCCAAACAATCACTATAGTCTCAAATGAACTCACACAGAAAAATGATAAAAGACAAAAACAACCAGTTACTCATGGATGAACACTTTTCACAAAGCGATCACTCTGTATCTGACCTGTCAGTCCTTGTCCAAAAAAGAAACCTGAATAAAACTTTCAGAAGATGAGCCTGGGAGTTTAAATTCATAACTCTGCTAGACTCTAAAGCAGGGATCAGCAATGTTTGGCCCGCGGCCTGCTAGGGTAAGGCTGGCAGGCCGGGCTGGTTTGTTTACTTGCCGCATCCGCAGGTTTGGCCAATCGCGGCTCCCATTGGCCGCGGTTCGCTGCTGCAAGCCAGTGGGGGCTGTGGGAAGCGGCGGCCAGCACATCCCTCAGCCCACGCTGCTTTCCGCAGCCCCCATTGGCCTGGAGCAGCGAACCACAGTCAGTGGGAGCCGCGATCGGCCGAACCTGTGGATGCGGCAAGTAAACAAACCAGCCCGGCCCGCCAGGGGGCTTACGCTGGCGGGCCGCATGCCCAAAGGTTGCTGATCCCTGCTCTAAAGGCATGGATTCAACAGAGATACTGGTTTTATGATTCATTACAACAATTTGTAACCACTAGCCTTTTGCTATATGTTTGCAAATGTCTGAATTGCTCACTTTATCTTAAACAGTCACCTTATGCTAAACAATCTGTCCCACCTTCTATTTAGCTGTGACACTCTGATTACCTTTTCCAGACTTGAAGAAGAGCTTTGTGTAGCTCAAAAGCTTGTCTCTTTCACCAACAGAAATTGGTCTAATAAAAAGTTATTAACTCACCCACCCTGTTTGTCTTACAAATATTTTAGAAAATTTCTTAATCTGAGTGCTATTTAAGGTGACTTTTTAGAGTGGCTGTTTTAAATAGTCAAGAGATATTCAAGACAATTTAAATATTTTCAAAAATATTATAAGCCATTCTGGGATAACCCAGATCTTTAAATTGTGTTCACTGAGAATTTATTCTCTCATTAATATATTCCAGATAAAACTTCACTGCTGGAGAGGATATATTGTAAATAATTGTCCTTTGTTTAAGATATTTTGCTGTTGGTACATTGTTATACCAATAAAATAAAAACCAGCAGGATCTTATTAAGAGGGATAAGGCAAAGATGCCACATTTATTGTAAATATAATGATAAAGCAAAAGATAAAAGTAAACAACGTTGTATCACTACTTATTCCTTACACACACACACACACACATATATATATAGAGAGAGAGAGAGGGAGAGAGATTCATTCACACAATCATTCGTTCAAGTTCTGTATAGGTGTTATAGTTACCAGCCTAGAAGTTGCTCATGCCAAGTTACTGGCCAGGTAGCTTGGTCATGAGGATGGAGCAGAGTCTGTGTCAGATGCATCTGATGCTCCTGGAGGCTGGCAGAGAGACTCAAAGTCATCAGTCTTTAGAGTCCATTTTTATAGGAATTAATTCCTATGTTAGTTTATGGGAGCTGTTTCATCCTGCTGTTGCTGACTCAATCAGCAGATGGCACACATTCCTGTCCAAAGTGGCACATTCCTGGTGGCTCCACATTGTCCAAAGTTTGTGTTTCTCATCCTTCCAGGTGATGGGGTGGATCCCAGTTTACCCTCCAGGGGTTTCTGGTTATCCACTTGACACATTCTTCGGCCGATGGATACTTTCTTTCTAGGCTGGCACCTCCCTAACCATCAATGTATATCAAGCATTCATCAGCATACATTCCATACCTTAACCATATTTTAATTTACTGTCTCCACCACTTTCAGAGTGTGTGCTAATTCATTTGAGGCTCCCGGCCAATGAGGGGGGGGGTCTGTCCTAGGAGCCCTTGAATGAAGTGAAAGTCACTTAACAGCTTACAGTGTTTGTTTACATTGTATCAATTACTTCAAGAACAAAGTCAGTTAACTTGTTTGTAAGTTTTACATAGTAGTAAAGTATCTTTCACAGGATAGATCTAATCAATGGTTTCTACAGACAATAGCTTACAAGTTTTAACAGAAGACCCAAGAGATTTTTGTACTTGGTGAAACTGGATTTTAAAGTGTGGGGGACAAATTATGAGGGGGTCACTGTCACTTGGGGGAATCACTGTTAGTACCTTCTTTAATATCCCTACAACATCACTGCAAGTACATGTAAAATTTGACTGAACACAAACAGCTACAGTAGCAGACTTAATTTTACAAAATAGGTCCATAGTCCTGAGAACAACGTACAAACATACTTAAATTTCATAGAGATGCCTAAGCGAAAACTGGAATTTTCAGCATTTCAACATTTGTTTTTGCCTCATTAGCAATGAAAATTTTAAATACTATTTTTTTCACAGAAACTTTCATTTGTTGTTTTTGATTAAAATAAAATATTTTGATATTTTTGAGTTAAAATGTTTCACTTCAGTTTATTGAAATTAGCCTGAAATACTTTGTTTCATGTGAATTCAATATTAAAGTGCATTTTTAAATGCCTCCATTCTTTCTGATGGGCTGGCTCTCAGGCCATTTTACATCTCTGATGATGCACCTGTAGCCACAATGCATATGCCTGTTAGAGAGTGAACTATGTTTCATATGGAAGATACAATCTGGACAGGGAGGCTGGCCCATAGGAGAACATAGCGGGCATCAGACCTCCAAACAATTCCCATGAGTGAATGTACCAAAATAGGAAATTGCAGTTTAATGTTGAAATGGCTCAAAATGATACGTTTTGAGTCTGTTCTGCGAACATAAATATTTCGATACAGGTTGAACTGGCCACAAATGAATTTTTTTTTCTGTTTAAGAAAACTGAAAAAAAAAAAAAAAAAAAACCAGCAAAACTATTATCACTGAATTTTCCACTGAACAATCATTTTAAGGGAAATGTCTTGACTGACTCAAAACTCCTCTAATCACATGAGTAACCCCATTGAGTTCAGTGGGATTACTCATGTGCATACAGTTGTACATGGTAAAGTTGAGTACCGGGGTTTCTATGTGCACTAAGGATTAGAATAGGGAATGGGGAATCCAAGGGATTGATGATTATCAATCAATGTAGAGCACCCCAAGAAAATTATTGTTGTTGATATTTAGATAGGCTGGGCAAAGTGAGCAGAGGGCAGTTTTTGTGCAGCTGCTGCCAATCAGGTATTTTGTGCAGCTGCTGCTAATCAGGTATTACTGATGTTAGTCAATGGTCAGGAGATAAAAATATCTTAATGGAAACTGTGATTTTCAGATCATGTTTAATGGGCTAATATTGAGCCAAATTGTAGACCTTGCTGCATGCTGATGCAGTGCAGTATAGGGATGCAAAAATTTCCCTTACTATCCTGCCCTTGGATAACAGTGCAAGAGGAGAGAAAGTAGGAGAACAAACACTGTAAGGGGGATATTCCCCTCCCAATCATGTGAACAAGCAGGGGTAGAAAGCTGGGTTGAGCCTAGGCTTCTCCCTTACCTTTCACAATGTACAGGGCAGTGCAGCTAAGCTGCTGCGCAGAGGGAAGTAAGCTACACTAGAAAAATAGCTCAAACAGCTTACTTCTCCCATGGAACAAAGAGAGGTTGAGATTTCATTGTGACTCTTTTTACCATTCATTCCCCTGTTCTGCTTCTGGACACTGAAATTTTATATACTAGCCCCTACTCGAGGCAGATTATAGTGCGTTTTATGGTACATGACATGGAAGTACCAAAATTCCAGAACCAGCATATGGGAACACAGAGCCTAGAAATTTATCAATACTGAATGTTACTGATCCAGAATTTCAGATACCAATAGTGTGAGGACCTAGTTGTTAAGGGTCTGATCCTGCAAAACACCCATTGAAATCAATGGAAGTTTGACTGAGTGAAGAATTCATGAATAGGTTTTTGTGCTGAACACTTGTTTATTTTTAAATAACATATCTGTGCTGAGATGCAAGTGTAATTCCAAAACCACAAAATAGATAGCTGCACAGTAATTCAGTGTATTTATTAAAGTAATTATGGAAAAAAACATTTTAGCATAATTTAAATATGTAACATTAAAATATACAATGCTATTTCACTTGTATGAGACAATCAAAAATCCTTTCCCCTCTATTTTTAAATGTTTTTAGTGTGAATTTCAGTATGTCCTGGACTTCCTCCCCCTTTGCTAATTAATACTTATCCCTTCTTATATCTTTGATTAACTTTGTTGATATTTGAGCTCTCTGGTTTAAAGGAAAGCGTGAGAGATATTTCTGGACACTAGTACCTCAAAGATGTTTTCTTACACTGTGTCTTTCCAGCAAACACAACCAGACCACTACCTGTTAGAGACTCCCCTTTCACACTGCAGCCTGAGTGATTTCTCTGTACAGGCCAAGTCTCTCTCATATCCAAGCACAGTTTTAAATATATCATGCATTCAACAACCAGAAATAAATATGGATTTCACTCTGTCAAAACAATATTGTTACGCTCAAAGGGAACGCAAAGTGCTAAAATACTTAGGAAATAAGCCTCAAGCAAGTTCTGTATCAGAAATACTAGGTGTTGGTGCATAGTCCAGTGACTATCTGAGCTATTCTCATCTCATCCAAAGAGAAGGGCTAGATGGGGCAGCAGGTTTGACAATAATAAACCATATTGTAATGTAATTGTTTATCATAAAAATAATAAAGAGCCTTTTATAAATTTACAATATATACTGTATAATAATAGGCTTACATAAAAATATGTAAAATAGTTATAAGGATCAGTATTTGATCTTAAAATTCCATGATAAAATGGTCATAAACCTTTGGTATTGTAACTATATTACATTTGATTGTTTATTGTTATTGTTAATTATATGTTGAGTCATGTTGTATTTATTTTTATCTATCACTTTTGGGACATCAAATACATCTAGAGTCATTAGCATGTTCATGTTTTGACTTATGGGTACATCACTATGCTGCATTTGGCACACAGCCCATCACTCTTCTTTATCAACATTATTACTGTGACTGAAGTTTTATTTTTGTGTGGTTGATCCTCTCCGGGTGTTGGCACTAAAACCAGCACTAATTGCAGAAAACACTAATACGCACAATGAACCTGGGATGAACCCATTTTGTCTGAAGAAAAGGTGCCTCTCTGATATATAGACCAGGCAGCCGGTTTCAAGCGGAGTGCCCCAAGGGTCGGTCCTAGGGCCGCTTTTTTCAATATCTTCATTAATGATCTGGAGGATGGCGTGGACTGCACTCTCAGCAAGTTTGCAGATGACACTAAACTGGGAGGAGTGGTAGATATGCTGGAGGGTAGGGATACGATACAGAGGGACCTAGACAAATTAGAGGATTGGGCCAAAAGAAACCTGATGAGGTTCAACAAGGACAAGTGCAGAGTCCTGCACTTAAGACAGAAGTATCCCATGCACTGCTACAGACTAG
The DNA here is from genome assembly GCF_002925995.2 of Terrapene triunguis. Taxonomy (NCBI): domain Eukaryota; kingdom Metazoa; phylum Chordata; order Testudines; family Emydidae; genus Terrapene; species Terrapene triunguis. The sequence goes on from NW_020664372.1 coordinate 15,913,484, forward strand.
GGACCGAATGGCTAGGCAGCAGTTCTGCAGACAAGGACCTAGGGGTTACAGTGGACGAGAAGCTGCATATGAGTCAACAGTGTGCCCTTGTTGCCAAGAAGGCTAACGGTATTTTGGGCTGTATAAGTAACGGCATTGCCAGCAGATCGAGGGACGTGATCATTCCCCTCTATTCGACATTGGTGAGGCCTCATCTGGAGTACTGTGTCCAGTTTTGGGACCCACACTACAAGAAGGATGTGGAAAAATTGGAAAGAGTCCAGCGGAGGGCAACAAAAATGAGTAGGGGGCTGGAGCACATGACTTATGAGGAGAGGCTGAGGGAACTGGGATTGTTGAGTCTGCAGAAGAAAAGAATGAGGGGGGATTTGATAGCTGCTTTCAACGACCTGAAAGGGGGTTCCAAAGAGGATGGATCTAGACTATTCTCAGTGGCACCAGATGACAGAACAAGGAGTAATGGTCTCAAGTTGCATTTGGGGAGGTTTAGGTTGGATATTAGGAAAAACTTTTTCACTAGGAGGGTGGTGAAGCACTGGAATGGGTTACCTAGGGAGGTGGTGGAATCTCCTTCCTTAGAGGTTTTTAAGGTCAGGCTTGACAAAACCCTGGCTGGGATGATTTAGTTGGGAATTGGTCCTGCTTTGAGCAGGGGGTTGAACTAGATGACCTCCTGAGGTCCCTTCGAACCCTGATATTTTATGATTCTATGATAAATATGCTAGAGAAAAGTATACTTACGTAACAAAAGGGATTTAGCTTAATTCTATAAAAGAAATATATATATATGATATAGTGCAGAGATTCTTGCCTATTAGCTAGAGCAGCGTTTCTCAAACTGGGATCTGTGGACCACTGGGTGTCCCTGAGGTTACCCCAGGGGGTCTGCGGGCCCCACTGATCAATTCCTCCCCCTCCCTGCCATTTCCTTCTGCACGTTAAAAGTCTGGTGGCGCAGCAGGACTAAGGCACGATTCCTACCTGCCCCAGCTTCATGCCGCTCCCGGAAGCAGCTGGCACATCCCTGGAGGCAGGGAAGGCAGGAGGGCTGGGCGTGTCCGTGCACTGCTCCCACCCAGAACACCAACTCCGGAGCTCCCTTTGGCTAGGATCTGCAGCCAATAGGAGCTGCAGAGGTGGTGACTGCGGGCAGTGGCAGCGCGTGGAGACCCCCCTGACCCCTCCGCCTAGGAGCCGCTGCCAGAGAGATGTGCCGGTTGCCTTCAAGAGCCACCCTAGGTAAGCGCTGCCTGGCCAGAACCCACACCCCTCACCCCCTCCCACACCCCAACACCTTGTCCCAGCCCAGACCATGCACCCCGCACCCAAAATCCCTCTCAGAGCCCACACCCCTTTCTGTACCCCAATCCCGTTCCCCAGCATAGTGAAAGTGAGTGGGGGTGGGGGGAGAACAAGCGATGGAGAGAGGGGGGATGGAGTTAGCAGGGGGCAGGGCCTCAGAGAAGGGGTGAGGAAGGGGCATGGCCTCGGGGCAGGGCAAGGGCTGAGCGGGGGGACTTAAGGGTTCCCGGAAAATTTTAAATCAAAACGGGGGTCCTCAGATTGCTAAAGTTTGAGAACCGCTGAGCTAGAGCAAAAGGACCAGAAGTACAACCTGGCCCCATTGAAGTCAATGGAAAGTGCCCATTGACTTAAATGGAATCAGGATTTCACCCTAGGAATCCAAATTCCCAGGTTTTATATCTGGCTTTTTCATTAACTCTGTTACCTAAGACAAATTACTAAGCACTCTAGGCCAAAGTCAAACCTAGTGTAACTGCACTGAATTCAGTGCAATTACACCAGGGAAGAGTTTGGCCTTCCATGCTTTATGTAAAGTGTGTATAATGGTTGTTCTTTCCTGTCCCCAGATAGTCCACTGCTGGTTTGCATATGCAAAGTTCTCAATGCACAGCTTTTTGAATATCTATTGGAAAGGGGAGGGGCCCCCTAAAAATGTATAAATTCCCTTTGGGTCCCCTCCAGAGCTGCTATGGAGCAGTCACATGGGGATCTATTCATGAAAGGTGAGTGTAAGGCCATAATCTCTCCTTCTCCCCCACTCCCTTTGTGCATTCCTGTCCTCTTGCATGCTATTGTTGTATTTAGGCACAATCAGAATGTCTGAACCATGGATAGCTAAAAGAACTGGGGTCTTGGGAAAACCAGAAGTGGACTATTTATTTTGAATCTCTTACATAACTTTTAATGTGCTCATCCTACTATCTCATATTATAGCACACCAGGAAACAAAGTATTGCCCTTGAAATCTTCTTTCTGTTTCAATATTATAGCATGACTGGCCACTATTAGGTCTTTGTAGCTCCATTGGTGTCCTGTGGATCATCAGGTTTTTAAAAAATGCCCAATGATAGGTAGAAAAGTCATATTTTTTACCCCCTCAACTTCTCTTTTCTGGTTCTTTTTAATTACTGTGGCCCCAATAGAAGTGCACTCAAGCACAAGCTAAACTTTAAGCATGTGAATATTTTCACTTACTTCAGTGGGCCTATTTGCATGCTTAAAGTCAAGCATATGCTTAAGAGCTTTGCTGGATATAGGTCTATCTAAATCAGGCACTGATCTGTTAGGTGTGAATTTTGCACAAAATTCAGAAGTATTTTATCAAACTTCTAGAACCAAATCCTGAGAGGTTCCGAGCAAGAACCAAATCCTGAGAGGTTCTGAGCAACTAAACAACCAGATTTTCCCTTTAAGTCATAGGAGATGCAGGAACTGAACATCTTGCAAGATTTTGCCCCTGGAACATTTTCAAAAAGTACTAAAGGTTTCACAAAATATACTTATTTTCTTGGATCTCTTTTCATCATATGAATGCACAGTAAAACAACAACAACAACAACAAAACTACTCAACAGTTTATGAAATGGTTGGGTCGAGGAATGGAGATTCAGTAAACAATATTACCTTCAGAATAATGTAAAGTGTTTGTCCTGTTAGACCCAAATGCTTTAAAAATGAAATAGCTAAATGCTTTCTGGGTCAATCTTGAAATGTCTTATTAACTCAGGAGTTCACAAATTATTTTCAAAGGATTACCGTAAAACATAGTAGTGATTTGCATAAAATGAATACATCTTTAACTAGAATAAACTTCCTGTGCCATAAAACATACTAAAATCCCAATCAGTTAAAGGCCATACTGGATTGTAATAACATTACCTTAAATGTAAGGCTTATTGGAAGCATTCAAATAATTGATAGAGCCACATCATTCACATCTGTTTGAAATCATTGATGCATGATTTTAGCCATTGAAAAATGTTGTAAAAAGATTAAATTCAAGACATATAAATTAAAGATTTATTTATAATAAACATCAATAAAGATATAAAATGGAAAATGTCATTGCATTTTTTAGGTTTATGTACAGTCATCTCTCTGTAACTCTACATACTATTAGGACTTTCAGGTGTTCCTAAAAATAAATATCTGTAGCCTTTCAATAAGTTATGGACATTTTGTGATTGTTCTCACATTGTGTATTATTAATTGTGATTCGAATTTTTTTTTAAATGATGAATTACTGATTCCTAATTAATCTAGGAGAGCACTAACTTGATTGGTAAGGGCCAACCTGAATTAATGAAACTCAAGCTTGAGCACAGGGAAACAAATGATCATCTATTTTATGTCTGGAAGTTACCCTGGGAAATTTTCCATTATATACAATTAATTTTATGTCAGTATTTCTGTTTTTAAACTCTTTTTTAGAAGTTTAAGTCAGACATAGAAATGTCTTGTCTGAGATAAGGTCTCAGCCAAAGAATACATTTGTGAGTGTTAAAACTAACTCCATTATATCATTTTGTATGTTTAATGAGCACAACTAAATACAAATGGGTTTAAAATGCTTTTGTGCACTACTCTTGGCTCTTTATGGAGTAGATGGAATCAGCCATCCTCTTAGCCTCAGAGATATAGGAGTATTATGGTTCTTCTTCTCTCACTGAAGTGAGCCATTCAGGGTGTAGCACCCTGCCTGGAACTTGAAGAGAGGAGCACAGGGAGCCAGAGGGAACAGTTTGAAGGAGTCACCAGGAAGTCAGTCTGTATGCACATGGTCTGAATGATAGATGCAGTTGAATCATCTCTGTAAATAGTTTTCTTAATAAAGAGCCAGTTTTGTTTTAGAAATTTGGATTCCTCTTATGTTATTACCCAGCATGTAGACATGAGGATCGTGTTCACTTTATGATAAAATGTGCATCTACTGTGCTATTAAGCAAAATGGGACAAGGCAAAATCTTATATCCATTTAATAGTTTTTAAGGCAGAAGGGATCATTAGATCATCTAATCTGACCACTTGTTTGACACAGGCCATAGAATTTCAATTTAGTAACTCCTCGACTGAGCCCAATAAATTGTGTTTGGTTAATGCATATCTTCTGCAATGGCATCCATCTTTCTGTGAAGACAAGAGATGGATAATTTACCACTTCACTTGATAGTTTTTGCCAATGATTAATTACTCTAACTGTTAATACATATTTCTAATTTGCATTTGTTGGTTTAACTTCCAGCCATTGGTTTTTCTCATGCCTTTCTCCACTAGATAAATTAGCCCCTTAGTACCTGATACATTCTCCCTGTACAGGGTACTTATAAATTGTAATCAGATCACCTCTTTATCTTCTTGTGATAAACTAAACAGGTTGAACTCTTTAAGCAACTCACTTAAAGTTGAACGGAAGGTCGATTTTGAAGCCCTGAATTCAAGTTGCTCCTTTTAGTTTTGTTTCCAATTCAGAACCAAAACCCACTGCCAAGTCAAAAGTTTAACACCGGTTGGAGGAAAAATTGTGTTCTCAGGGTATGTCTTTCAATATCTAACCACAGATCCATCCAAATTCCCTTCCAGCCATAAAGTCCGTCCCTCTTACATGCCTATACTCCTGCTAATTGCTTTCTTCAGACAGATTAAGCTGATGCCCTTCACCTCAGGCCTCTTTTTTGGGGGTGGGGAGGCATCATACGGTATCTCCCTCTCTAGTAGATTTGTGTACGTGGAAGAGAGAATGCCTGTTTAGGGCATCAGTCCTTCCAACCCTATATTATTTGGGTGGGGGGGTACTAATCAGAGTCCTACTTCCCAACAGGGAACAAAGGAGCTTCCTGCTGCTGCTACTGGCTCCATAGAGCAATAAGAAAGCATCCGTTGGGGAGCAAGCCCTGAAAGAGGGAGTTGTGGATGTCAAGTGAGTTATCCTTGGACAGTGAAGAGTTAAAACCCTTCGCCCCACAAGATATCCTGTGAGGGATAGCTGTGATATCATTCTGAATCAAATCAATAATGCCCAAATGGATTTCTAAAGCTGTTTTCTTGCGAAGAACGGCTTCAGTTTATTCTTGTGGATAAAACCAAGCGAAGAGGCAAAGGGTCTGTTATTGCACAGGGTTATCAATGGGAGGGCAGAGTGCCAGCTTCTCCTTAAAACCAAACCAAACCAAACCAAACAAACAGCAGAGTTGCTAGGTTCTTGCTTAATAAACAATCGCTTGGGGATCTTTCTAATTTTGGCTCAGTATCTAACCTCTTCTTAAGGGAAGGCTAGAGAGGCTTCTCTACTTGTCTTCCTTGGGTTGAGGGAGGTCAGTGGGTAGCAGCCTTAAAGCCTCAAACTCTCCTGGAGCATTCTTCTCTCTGCAGCTTCACTCTGCCTTCTCCACTTTCCTGTTTCCCTCTTTATAATAGGAAGGTGCCTTCCCTTAAGCACAGCAGAGCAGTAGGTAATCAGTCACAGGTGCACTCCCTCTTAAAGAAGCCAATCACCTTGTGACAGGTAGGAAATGGAGAAGAATAGATCATAGAATGGGGAGAAAGATTGGAAATCAAAGTAGATGAAATATAAATATCAAATATGGACTAAGAACTTAATCCTATTCTCTGATACATGAATAGATATTGCTCTGTATTTCCATCTATTATTTAATTCCCTCTTTATTGTAAAACATCTTGTTTAGCATTAGAAACCTCCAAAATTTGGCAGATATTTAAGTTTGAGGTAATAGTTCAATTCCATTTTTATCTAACTAACCAAGAATAGTCTAATGTGCATGATGATCTCACAGAGCAGCTGATTTCATGAGTGAGACATGACAGTATATTTCTACATTCTGCAAAGCAGGATTGAGCCTAAGTGTATATGTCTGTCAAATAATCTGTAGATTTAAATGCATCTAAATATATATTGACACTATTACATAGTGTACAATCATTTAACCACGATTCCTATTAAAGAAAGAGGAAGATGTAAAACCCTACACAATCCTAATTCAGGGAAATGTGATTCAGAATATCAGGTCCAACAACAGAGGTTACTTTAAAATAAAATGTGTGTAATGGCCTAAAAGACACATTTAGTATCAGAACAGAGAGTTAGAAAGAAAAAAAGAAGAAAGAGGAGCGTCCATGTACCAGCAATGGAGATACAGGTGAGCAACCGTTTTCATGTTCTCTCCACAGGTACTAATGCGGAGAGTGGAGTAGATGATACATCTGAGGGAAGGGAGCAGAAGGAGACTCCACCGATTGGAAGGCATGAGATGCACTGTCCTAAGGATGGGGGTTCTACGACCACCGCTCCCAAGAGAAGGAGGCGGGTGGTGGTGGTTGGGGACTACCTCCTCAGGGGGACAGAGTCATCTATCTGCCGCCCCGACCGAGAAAACCGAGAGGTCTGCTGCTTGCCAGGAGCTAGGATTCATGATGTGACGGAGAGACTGCCGAGACTCATCAAGCCCTCGGATCGCTACCCCTTCCTGCTTCTCCACGTGGGCACCAATGATACTGCCAAGAATGACCTTGAGCGGATCATTGCAGACTACATGGCTCTGGGAAGAAGGATAAAGGAGTTTGAGGCGCAAGTGGTGTTCTCGTCCATTCTCCCTGTGCAGGGAAAAGGCCTGGGTAGAGACTGTCGAATTGTGGAAGTCAACGAATGGCTACGCAGGTGGTGTCGGAGAGAAGTCTTTGGATTCTTCGACCATGGGATGGTGTTCCAAGAAGGAGGAGTGCTAGGCAGAGACGGGCTCCACCTAACAAAGAGAGGGAAGAACATCTTCACAAGCAGGCTGGCTAACCTAGTGAGGAGGGCTTTAAATTAGGTTCACCGGGGGAAGGAGACCGAAGCCCTGAGGTAAGTGGAGAAATGGGATACCAGGAGGAAGCACGAGCAGGAGAGTGCAAGAGGGGAGGACTCCTGTCTCAGACTGAGAAAGCGGGACAATCAGCGAGTTATCTAAAGTGCCTATACACAAATGCAAGAAGCCTGGGAAACAAGCAGGGAGAACTGGAAGTCCTGGCACAGTCAAGGAACTATGATGTCATTGGAATAACAGAGACTTGGTGGGATAACTCACATGACTGGAGTGCTGTCATGGATGGATATAAACTGTTCAGGAAGGACAGGCAGGGCAGAAAAGGTTGGGGAGTTGCATTGTATGTAAGATAGGAGTATGACTGCTCAGAGCTCCGGTATGAAACTGCAGAAAAACCTGAGAGTCTCTGGGTTAAGTTTAGAAGTGTGAGCAACAAGGGTGATGTTGTGGTCGGAGTCTGCTATAGACCACCAGACCAGGGGGATGAGGTGGATGAGGCTTTCTTCCGGCAACTAGCAGAAGTTACTAGATTGCAGGCCCTGGTTCTCATGGGAGACTTTAATCACCCTGATATCTGCTGGGAGAGCAATACAGCGGTGCACAGACAATCCAGGAAGTTTTTGGAAAGTGTAGGGGACAATTTCCTGGTGCAAGTGCTGGAGGAACCAACTAGGTGCAGAGCTCTTCTAGACCTGCTGCTCACAAAAGGGGAAGAATTAGTAGGGGAAGCAAAAGTGGATGGGAACCTGGGAGGCAGTGACCATGAGATGGTCGAGTTCAGGATCCTGACACAAGGAAGAAAGGAGAGCAGCAGAATACGGACCCTGGACTTCAGAAAAGCAGACTTTGACTCCCTCAGGGAACTGATGGGCAGGATCCCCTGAGAGACTAACATGAGGGGAAAGGAGTCCAGGAGAGCTGGCTGTATTTTAAAGAATCCTTATTGAGGTTACAGGAAAAAAACATCCCAATGTGTAGAAAGAACAGTAAATATGGCAGGCGACCAGCTTGGCTTAACAGTGAAATCCTTGCTGATCTTAAACACAAAAAAGAAGCTTACAAGAAGTGGAAGATTGGACAAATGACCAGGGAGGAGTATAAAAATATTGCTCAGGCATGCAGGAGTGAAATCAGGAAGGCCAAATCACACTTGGAGTTGCAGCTAGCAAGAGATGTTAAGAGTAACAAGAAGGGTTTTTTCAGGTATGTTATCAACAAGAAGAAAGTCAAGGAAAGTGTGGGCCCCTTACTGAATGAGGGAGGCAACCTAGTAACAGAGGATGTGGAAAAAGCTAATGTACTCAATGATTTTTTTGCCTCTGTCTTCACGAACAAGGTCAGCTCCCAGACTGCTGCACTGGGCAGCACAGTATGGGGAGAAGGTGACCAGCTCTCTGTGGAGAAAGAAGTGGTTCATGGACTATTTAGAAAAACTGGACGAGCACTAGTCCATGGGTCCAGATGCGCTACATCCAAGGGTGCTAAAGGAGTTGGCGGATGTGATTGCAGAGCCATTGGCCATTATCTTTGAAAACTCATGGCGATCGGGGGAGGTCCTGGATGACTGGAAAAAAGGCTAATATAGTGCCCATCTTTAAAAAAGGGAAGAAGGAGGATCCGGGGAACTACAGGCCAGTCAGCCTCACCTCAGTCCCTGGAAAAATCATGGAGCAGGTCCTCAAGGAAACAATTCTGAAGGACTTAGAGGAGAGGAAAGTGATCAGGAACAGTCAGCATGGATTCACCAAGGGCAAGTCATGCCTGAATAACCTAATTGCCTTCTATGAGGAGATAACTGGGTCTGTGGATGAGGGGAAAGCAGTGGATGTGTTATTCCTTGACTTTAGCAAAGCTTTTGATACAGTCTCCCACAGTATTCTTGCCAGCAAGTTAAAGAAGTATGGGCTGGATGAATGGACTATAAGGTGGATAGAAAGCTGGCTACATCGTCGGGCTCAATGGGTAGTGCTCAACGGCTCCATGTCTAGTTGGCAGCCGGTTTCAAGTGGAGTGCCCCAGGGGTCTGTCCTGGGGCCGGTTTTGTTCAATATCTTCATTAATGATCTGGAGGATGGCATGGACTGCACTCTCAGCAAGTTTGCAGATGACACTAAACTGGGAGGAGTGGTAGATACGCTGGAGGGTAGGGACAGTGTGACAGTCAGCAGCGACCCCCTCCCCCTTAACAGCTAGCAGCCATCATGGCAGCCAGCGGCCATTGGGGGAAGCAGACACCTCAAGTACACAGCGACCTGAACTTTTGAACTGTCTTCTCTCCTCTGCCTTGAGGCAGAAGAAACTGGCTCCAAACTGGTTTTCACTGACCAAATAGCAGAAGTACGGGGTCTAGCAACCACCAATCAAGTGTTAACACGGCCAGGGACTTTGTCTGAATGTGTATAAAGGATCTGTAAAATTTGTGTAAGACAGAGTTTTTGTACCAATGTGCAAAGCTCTCCTTTCTTCTGCAGAATAAAGCAACCTTTTCCTTATCCCTGTCTAGCTGTTATTGGCTCTCAGCTAGGCAGACCTGACATTTCGGTAACAGTTTCTGGCGACCCAGATGGGACCCTCCTAGCTCGGACATTGGACTCCGGACGGCTGCGGCGAACTAGGAACGGCGCAAAAAGGGTGCTTAGCCCCTTTTCCTCACTTCACTGCAGCCCATCGGGTTCGTGCTCCGATAAGGTGAGCCCTAATAGGATAAGGAAACACTATCTGACTCTGTTTCTCATAGACTCATAGACTCATAGACTTTAAGGTCAGAAGGGACCAATATGGTCATCTAGTCTGACCCCCCGCATGATGCAGGCCACAAAAGCTGACCCCCCCACTTTCCCTTATCTCTGCTGTTGAAGTCTCCTGATTGTGATCTGGTTCTGTTCTGGTTAACCGGTTAATTAATTTCTGTCTTGTATGCTTGGGTGTTAGGTGTGTGGGCGGAGCTTCTCGTTCATAATTCCTCGGGGTGGAAGCCATAGCGTGCGAGGAAGCCCTGAGGTCAGATTGAGATTCTTCTGTCCTGTCCTGTCCCCTGTAACAGTCGGGGTAAGCAGAGATTTCTGGATTAGTCCGTAATTCCCTCCACCTTTCTGTCTAATTCTCAGTTTGAGTGTCAGAAGGGGGATGGGTGGGTCTCAGAGGAAACCCTCTAAGGATAGCCCTTTGAATTATATGTTAAGTAAATGGCCTTTACCCGGTGTTCAGAAAAGAATGTTGAAGAGACGCTTGTTGCAGCTTTACACCCAGGATTGGCCAGCCCTGGGCACTGATTGGCCCGAATCCGGATCTTTTGACATTCCGACTTACTTAACTCCCTTGCGCCTGGTACTGGAAAACCAGGCACCGGGACAAATGGATTATTGGTTTTTGTAGAATCTGTGTTTTATAAGTTTGAAATGAATTGGTATTGTTTAAAGTTGCAAAAACTGAAAATACTTTCGCCAGACAAAGGAAACTAGTGTTGTTTAATATGGTATTAAGCCTTTAATCCTTAAGGTGACTTAATGCTTTACAAGATTTAAAATGTTTTAAATAAAGACCAAAGGTTGTGGCTGCAGCAGGGTAGTCAAAGCCAGAAGAATAAAAAATTTAAATTTGTTTTTGGGTAACAAAATAGCAGATGAAAAATCTGGTAAAGAGAGAGAAGGACAGTGCCTCTGGCTCTATGTGGTCAAACTGTCTTACTAGGGGTGCATGAAGATTTTGTAAGCACAAAAAAAATAGTTACACCTTGTGTAAAAATTGATGTGGCTAGTGTTGTAAAAATTAAATTGTGGAGAGGATGTGCATTTTCCCCAGAACATGGGCAGTGTATATTGTAGCAAAGGTAAAAGAAATGCAAACCTACCAATATAGGTTCTGTTGTCTTTTTCAGATCACTGTGTGTTTAAAAGCAAAAGTTAAAAGTAAAAGGCAATCAAAAGTCTGAAAAAGTTAATTGTGTCCCTTTTTAAGTAAAAATCTTTAAGCTGCAAATAGCTTTAAATTTAAAAGCAAGCCAGAAAGCATCTGTATTAATGCAATTTTCTAACTAATAAGGTAAAAGCCACTGAAACCTGGGCTGCCTATGAAATAAATACAAGGAAATATGGGGTAATTCCTCTGTTTTGCCTAAAATCAACAAGAGTATGTGTATATAAAGGAAATATTTTAAGCAATGACTGACTGCCCAGAAGGGGTAGACCTCTGTTCTTTTGTCTTTCAGATCATCAAAAAAAAAAAATGGATGCCAGCTGAATAGCATTCAACGTACCATGCATTTACTGGCACAATAGGAATTATTTTTGAGTTCTATGTCCTGTCTTGTGGTGTTTGTCTTGTGGCCAAAATTGTTGTTAAAATTTGCATACCAACAGTCTTTGAAAGCAAAGACATGGAAGGTTAACCCACTCCCCATATTGCCCATGGGATCCTTCTGGCTACCTCAGATTTCTAGCCAGAGGGCTGGGGAGGGAGGAAAGCTATTGGACACCAGAGGTTGTACCGAGTGGACTCCTCAAAAGTGGGTGTGCTTGTCCTGGTTTGTTGCTCCAAAGCTCTGTAATAAAGTTATTTTACTGAAAGGGTGTATATGGCATACATTAAGTAATAAAACTAATGTACTGTATAATAGCAATGTGTATATGTTCATTATTAAAAAAAAATGTATAAGTAAAAAATAAGTTTCCTTTGTAGGTTAACCCCTCCCCCCCAAAAAAACCAAGTTAACTAAAAAAAAAAAATAGCTAGCAAGCTCAGTCCAAAGATAAGATGCTGGCCCCATCCAAGGACACTGCCCACAGCTAAGACTTGGCTGACAGCCAAGAAAAGGGGGGCCTGAATGTGCTCAAGCAACTATAAGATCTGCAGAACACTGCCAGGCATTAATAAAATGTGTTAGGTTTCTTTTCTCACAGATAAAAGAAGTGCTACCCAAAGACCCTAGCAGCCCTGCCGTTCATTAAAACAAAAAGACTAAGTCTATGTAAAAATCCACCAACAAAAGACTGCTTTAGCTCCATGGTGAAAAGGCCCTTTCCAAGTCCTGTTAACCACCAACACCACTGTAAAGTGCCAAGGACTGCCTACCTGGACCCATGCTTCTCACTGTAAAAAGACCCCTCCACCTTGGGAGGACTCTTCGACTAATAAGCCTATAACTCAGGCGAAATGCGAGAAACCTCCCCCTTATCCACTGAAAAAATAACTATGCATTTTATTAAAAAAAAAAAAAAAAAACGCAAAACCATTACAGGGTAATGTGGTAATAACCTCTCCCCTGTATAATGCTAAACCATGACTGTTTAAAAAAAAAAAAGAAACACTTGCTCCATTAAAACCACCAAAGTCCAGGAATTCCTGCCTACAAAAAAACATTAAAAACTAACCCTGGTAAAAAAACAAAAAATTATACACTGGGAAAAAAAAACTTGTGGGACCCATATTTAAAAATATGGTATTAATTAAATTTTGGGGTTTATTCTACAAGCTGCACCCTGTGTTTTAAATAAGTCCTTTAGCATGTATTTCCCTCCCTAATTAAATTTTAAATAACAAGTACCAAAGGCACCTTGTTGCCACTGCCACTGCTATCTCCTCCATTACACTATTACCCCTGTAACACATCCAAATACAAACAATGCCATATATTTAATAAAACCAATGGCCAAGGCCTTCACACTTTAGTAATTTATTTAAATATTGTTTAAAAAATATTTTTAAGGTTCAAAATATCCCATATAAGCAAACAATTAAATAAAAAACAAATAAATCAGTAAAAATAAAAATACATAATACCAGTAAACCCCAAAAATCTATAATTGCAATTATTAAATTCTATAGCAAAGTAAATATAATGGCTGTTCCTGGAATTTGCACTG
>NW_020664372.1:15926478-15931117 GCF_002925995.2 Terrapene triunguis
ATTCTATAGCAAAGTAAATATAATGGCTGTTCCTGGAATTTGCACTGTGTTAAATGAGAGAGGCCCTTATTGTTATTTGGTCACCCAATTAGTAAATAATTAAAAAAATACCCAAAAAGTTTGTTCTGCCACTGGAAATTTTAACTGCATAAAAATTATTCCAGTGACTAATAATGTTATTTCCGCCCTTAGTTCTATGACCCAAAAGTTGTTAACAAAAATGGTATTAAATATCACTGAAGCTGAAAAGGCATTGCAGTAAAATCTAGCATGTTCAGGCTTGGCCCACTGCCCTTACAGACACATCAGAAGTACCATCTGATCTGTGGCCATAAAAACATACTTTAAAACTTTCTAACTAAAAGTGCGAATGTTCTCAATGCTCCTTCCAAGCATATAGACCAATTAGGGGGGGTGTGGGCTCCCACATACCGAAAAAAACGCACGTGGAATTGGGTAATTCACCAAAACATCTAAAAAATTAAACTACTGCCGATGCCCTGGTGGACTTGGCAACCACACAGAAAACTAAGGCAAATAGTTCTCCAGAACCGCTTGGCTCTAAATATCTTTCCCTCCAGCTTAATCGCAAATTGCGCAACGGGCCTGACAATTTGGATTTGTCAGGCCCGAAGGGGGAACTGTAACAGTCAGCAGCGACCCCCCTCCCCTTAACAGCTAGCAGCCGTTATGGCAGCCAGCAGCCATTAAAAAAAAGCAAACACCTCAAGTACACAGCAACCTAAACTTTTAAACTGTCTTCTCTCCTCTGCCTTCAGGCAAAAAAAACTGGCTCCAAACCGGTTTTCACTAACCAAATAGCAGAAGTACGGGGTCTAGCAACCACCAATCAAGTGTTAACACGGCAAGGGTCTTTGTCTAAATATATATAAAAAAATCTATAAAATTTATGTAAAACAAAGTTTTTGTACCAAGGTGCAAAGCTCTCCTTTCTTCTGCAAAATAAAGCAACCTTTTCCTTATCCCTGTCTGGCTGTTATTGGCTCTCAGCTAGGCAGACCCGACATTTCGGTAACAACAGGATACAGAGGGACCTAGACAAATTAGAGGATTGGGGCAAAAGAAACCTGATGAGATTCAACAGGGACAAGTGCAGAGTACTGCACTTAGGATAGAAGAATCCCATGCACTGTTACAGACTAGGGACCGAATGGCTAGGAAGCAGTTCTGCAGAAAAGGACCTAGGGGTTACAGTGGACGAGAATCTGGATATGAGTCAACAGTGTGCGCTTGTTGCAAAGAAGGCTAACGGCATTTTGGGCTGTATAAGTAGGGGCATTGCCAGCAGATCGAGGGACGTGCTCGTTCCCCTCTATTCGACATTGGTGAGGCCTCATCTGGAGTACTGTGTCCAGTTTTGGGCCCCACACTACAAGAAAGATGTGGAAAAATTGGAAAGAGTCCAGCGGAGGGCAACAAAAATGAGTAGGGGGCTGGAGCACATGACTTATGAGGAGAGGCTGAGGGAACTGGGATTGTTGAGTCTGCAGAAGAGAAGAATGAGGGGGGATTTGATAGCTGCTTTCAACTACCTGAAAGGGGGTTCCAAAGAGGATGGATCTAGACTGTTCTCAGTGGTACCTGATTACAGAACAAGGAGTAATGGTCTCAAGTTGCAGTTGGGGAGGTTTAGGTTAGATATTAGGAAAAACTTTTTCACTAGGAGGGTGGTGAAGCACTGGAATGGGTTACCTAGGGAGGTGGTGGAATCTCCTTCCTTAGAGGTTTTTAAGGTCAGGCTTGACAAAGCCCTGGCTGGGATGATTTAGTTGGGAATTGGTCCTGCTTTAAGCAGGGGGTTGGACTAGATGACCTCCTGAGATCCCTTCCAACCCTGATATTCTATGATTCTATGATTCTATGATTTATTTGTTAAAGCCACAAAACATCCTTGTTGCTGTGTTTAATGAAATGGACCTATGTAAGAGATTCTTCAGAGTACTGGGACAATAAGAGTTCAAGTGTTAGGGGCTTTTTTTCAGCCATGCCTTTAAAAATAGAAGCACATAGTGCATCATAAACAAACATCAAACTCATACACTGTTTTCCCCTACGGAGAAGAGAGGAATAGAGAAGGCACAATATGTGATAGATACAAATTATGTCACTTAATGCATATCTGGAAAGTGCTCAGATATCATAGTGATGAGTGTGGTATAAGAACCTAAATGGAACAGAAGAAATAGTATAGACTTCTGCCCCTATTGTAGTCAATGGTAAAATTTCCATGACTTTAAATATTGTCAGGAACAGGCTCTGAATTAGAATTCCAAAACACATTAGGTTCCATTCTCTGCTGGTATAAATGGGTTCCATTCCATTGACTTCAGTGGAGCTTTGCACACCTATATCACCAGAGAATTTAGCCAATTAATTGGACCACATCTTCTCAAGTGGGAAAAGGAAGTGTGAGTTGGCCCTCAAGCCCTAATTGTGAAATTTAGTAGTCGGATAGCTGATATTCTTTCCTTCCTTGTACAGCTGAATGAAGCTGAAAAAAAAATATGCTATGGTATATTAACAGCCAGTACATTTATCCAAATGCTTCTAAACTATCCAGTCCAGAACTGTAAATCGGTATAATGAAAATACATAAATAAAAATAAAGGCGGAATTAGAGAGGAGAAAGAAAATAATGGTACTTTCCTGTTAATATAAATAGAAAATACATTGTGTAATTTTCAGGGCAAAAATATATCTTCTGGATATAAAATCCTGGTGAAAATAGAGGACATAGAATATACTGCTAGAATGACAAATGGTTGTAAGGATTTTAACATAGCTGTAAACCAAGATCAAGCTCAGCAAGAAGGAAATGTAGAAATTACTTCACACCTTTATATGGAATTGAAAATAACAAGAATTCTTGCTCTCTATTCAATGACTCAGAAAATTAAAGGGAGAAAGCAAAGTAAATGTTGTGTTCAAAGATTAGAAGTCTATTTTTATATGCTGGAAACATCCTTGGAATGTGGTGGGAATATTATGGTTATAACATAATTATTTGTTTTACAGTCTAATGAAAAGTTGAGTTATTACTGGTGTATCTGTTTTCTCATCTGAGTTAACACTTTGAATGAAGACTTCATTTATACAGGCATAATTAATATTTATGAAATACTCATTAGATTCAGCTGCATTATTTAATAACTTGTTAGTATTAATCCTACAAACTGAATTAAAAATATTCTCTTTAGAAATTATTGCATACTAAGTGTATAATAAAAGAATATATTGTTCACCCTTTTGGTCTCCTTGGTTAGACAATATCTGGGGCTTTGTGAGTTGTTTCTGTTAGGAGAAATTGATGATAGAGTCGAGTATTTCTTTGGTGCATCCCTGTTTAGATACAAAGAATATACATACGTCCTGTTTCTCCAAAAACAGGATAAAACAACAGTAGGCAGTATTCTCACTCACAATTCCAAGCCTCTTTCCAGTCAGCTCTATGTTCAAAAAGCTCTCTCTTGGTTTTCTCACAGGACCACACTATTAGTGCTTCTCTTACTGTTTCTTACTTTCCAGCTGCTTTCTGTTTGCTTATTGCAGCTCTCACTGTTTGTTCTCTGGTAAAAAAAAATCCCTATATACAGATAGTTGCAACCAAATCAATCCCTAGAATGTCCATTTGAATTCAGTCTTCTCTTAGAATGATGGCTTCCATTGTTTCAGCTATAATTAAATAAAGGGGCCTTTTATTGTTCCCTCATTTAGCCCAAATGAAAGGCAGCTTGCAAAACCATCCGCATCAGGAAGGTTTGTGATTTCCTATAAATCAAAGATATACTTACTGGGAGCCGCTCTTCTTCCAGCATAACAATATTATAATGTTGTGGAAACAAAATGCTTTTTTTAAACATTTTTTTGAATATCAGATTGCATTTATTATAAAATGTGCTGCAATCTACAATAACATAATAAGCCAAAACTTTGTGTAAGGGGAAATTGCAGAGGGAAAACAGGAGATGATACATTTTATGTCCTGGAACTGTTTGGTCTGATGGCTCCAGAATCCAACTAGCCTGGACTGAGGCCTCTTTAGTGTGAGGCAAATACAGATTTAAGTTTTATTCAGCAAATTACATGTTAAAATACCATAATTATACATGTAAAATGTATTTAAAACGTAGTGTATATCATCATTTAAATACTTGGCAATAGCTAATTTCATCTATATGAAGTATAAAGTATGCTAATACTGTCCCCTGATTAAGTACCAACATCCATATTTATGTAACTATATGATTGTCCTATGAGATGTCCAAACAAAGCCTCAATTCCAAATTAGCATATACTAATTATGAAATTTGCTGTAAAAATATGTTACATGTATACAGCAATTTATCTGCAAACACTTTGCTAATGATAAACAAACAGCACCACCAAAGTGCCCTCTAGGGTGGAAAGCATCAGCTAGGAGAGGTTTAGGGTGCCGCACTACATCTTTCAGAAATTGACATATTTCTTTTGGAAAATATGGAAAATACAGTAGTCTATAGCATTTATGGTACTGATGATCTAAAATTAGTTGTATGCAGTATTGTAGTAGTTGTAGTGGTCCGAGGATACTTGAGAGACAAGGTGGGTGAGGTAATAACTTTTATTGGACCAACTTCTA
>NW_020664372.1:15946117-15962103 GCF_002925995.2 Terrapene triunguis
TACTTGCCTTCCAATTTAGTTTCCCTTAATAAATAGAAAATAGGTCACTGAAGACTCAAAGTAAATGAGCTTCTTTAGGAAAACTGATGTTCTTAGAGACTCAGCTATATTTCAAAAGGAAATGACATGCTGCACTCCGAAGGCCACTTTCTGGTTGCTCTTGAGTAGATATGTAGTGGAAGAAGGCTACAGGGAGCTTTCACTCACCCATACATACATGAAGTGGGACCAACCAGACTTCTGATGCCAAAGGTACTAAGCATTGCAAAAGGGTGGGGCCCTGTACCCATGCCATCACTGGGGTCTGTCTACTGGGCTCTCTCTGATGTCCTGTTCAAACTCTTTGAACTTCAGCATCTTGTCTGATGAAGTTTATGACTGCCAAGAGAACAGATGTTCACCAGCATGGCTTCAAAAATCCAACAGTCTTTAGCAAAGTTTATATACTATGCTGAGAATTTCTGAGCCCATTGAGAGTTTTCTAATAAAATGTTTACCATGTATTACTAAAATGAGCAAAAATAAAACATAGAGCCTTGTTCTCAACTCAAAATTAATATTAATTCATTTTTGACAGATAGTATGTTACTGAAATTTTCCTTTATTGTTTAACTGGATCTTTGTACGTGGATATTTCAATAAATAAATAAGGACTCTATTATATTAAAATTCATTCTAGTAATTATAACTGTGCATCACATGTAATTATATATATTCACACATACTACTGCAGAACAAAGTTTTTGACACTGGATTACAATAATCCATTGTATGGGTGCTCTGATTTTACATAGTTCCTTAGCATTGAAATATGTCTACCGAGGCAGATGCACCTAAGTTTTAATGAGGGGCAAAGTTAATGTTAGCTCTCAAAATCTTTTCCCATGTCTTAAAGCATAAATAACAACAAAAGCAAAATTCAGATATAATGAAGCTTGCTTCAAACAATGGTTCTATGATAGAAAAAAAGGAAAGATAAAAGGGTCTTAGGTACCAGTTATCTTAAGAAAAAAAAAGACACACAACATCTTTCCATGTAATAAATTTCATAACAAGCTATATTTTCAGAAAACAGAAATTCACCATGCTGATGGATGGTAAAATGGACAGAGATTTAGGTTCCCTATAATTTCTTATCTTTCTCAGTAGTTCAGTTAAACTAAAACTTTAGGTTCTGAAGTTAGTGATGGAGATGATAGGCAGTATAATATATTGCTCTGAGAGTTATTATTCGTATTAAAATTAGAATATGAATATATTGTTTAATCTTTTAAACAGCTTTTATTGTGTCTCATTGAGAATTACCAGGATTTTTTTTAAAGTACTTCAAATAATTATTTATATTAGTAAAGTTTAAAGACATGATGAAGTGATAGGAAAGGGCAAAAATCTGATTTCCATACTTAACAGAGTTATAATTTGGCAGATGAAGTCTACTGGGCTTTCAAGGCACCTACTGGACATTCCCCTGTTGCTGGGTTTGCAGAAGAAGTCACCTGGTTGGGCTATTCTCCCTCAAACCCAATGTTCTTATGGAGGTACAAGAAGGGTCTTCCATCATAGATCAGGGAAAGAGGGCAATTGGCGCTGAATTGTGCTTTGTGGCAGGTAGCACCATTAGACCTAGCACAGTAGTTAGCGCTCTCTTGAGGGGTTTATAGTGGGATGGAATTGGAGGGGGATTAATAAACAGTCCCAAACAGGGCTCTACTTCCTAGGAGTACTTCATACAGCTTTATTTTGCTGAACACTTATATAAATCTCCCTTCACTCTTTTAGCAACACACTTTTTCATTCTACTTCTTCCTACCCCCTGTGTGCCACCCACCCATGCCCATATCAGCAATTTCAGGTCTTTTTCCATTTCCCCTGTTTGTACACAGAGTGGTGGATACCACTTCTGGTTCCACATATAGGGTAAGTGCCAATTCCAAACCTTTCTTCAGCATGTGGGAACATACTAAATTCAATGCAAATCTGTTCGCTTTCTGTGGTTTCCATTATTGTCAACTGAAATAAAAACAAACTTCTGCCTGAGCATGACCTTTGTGTCATTGCACCCAATTCCTACTACATCAGAGTGATGTGCCAATCCATTTTATATTCCTGAGCTGGAGTAGGAACTAGTCACCAGGTCTGGCTATGAAGATGAATAGGCAGAAGAGCTTTGCATCTGTGTACTGTTATGGGTGGAATAAGCTCTCTTTTCTAATTAATTCTGATGTCTCTTTGTTCTTTTAAATCTCTTCTCCTCAATTAACAAATGTGTCTTTCTCCCTTGTTTATGCTCCCTTATATTTCTTCTGCTTCATCTTTGTTTCTTCTTTTTTTCTCCCCAAGGCTTGTCTCTTCAATCTGTCATTTTATGTATACTAAAACACAACAAAACCAAAAATAAAACACCCAGAAAACTTTGTTTCAAAAACCAATTAAGGTTACTGACACCCATGTATTTGCCTATTATAAAATTCACAAAACTCAAGCACTTAAAAGCAAGAAAATGAATAGTTAAGGGCATCATAAATCTTATGCTGCCCACATAATAAACAAATCATTCTTATCATGTAGAAAATGATGCTATATTAAATCACAACAACTTTGGCTCAAAAGGAATATGATTCTTTAATCAGTAGTCTCAACATATAAGCACACTGCAGAACCCTTTGGAAAAAGAAACAAATATCTATCTTCAAATAAGACTCAAGGCCAGGAGATACAAAGGTACACCACCTTCTTTCTACATGAACTCCAAGACTTCCAGGGAATATTTGGGACTCTGGTGCAAGATTGAGCAGTCCCAAACTACTCTAATCGATACCAATTTATATTGGCATCATTAAATTCCCTAGTAATTCCAAGTTCAGATCAGCACACCAATCACATTGGGTGAATGTATAGTTGCCCGATTAAGCAAGCTTTGCAGCCTTGTTGTACCACCGGAGAGATGCAAAGGGTCTCTAACATAAGCCAGGACTCACGGACTTTATACAAATAACTATCCAGGATGCAAGGCAATGGAGAATTGGATCAACAATTTCTATTTAACATTCTATGTTTTCTATAGGAGAGCAGAACAAAGTATCTTGAAAATGTAACACCTGCTATGTTTTCTCATCTGTTAATTCATAATCTCCCAAAACAATCTTCAGTTTATTTTTAAATGTCCTTTTGGAAGTTAAACTTGTGTGCCAAATTTCTAGTTGAAACAAATTTTACCTCAGAGTAATAAGAGCCTTGAAAATCTAGATTTATAATGACAAGACTAACAGTGCCTTCAGTACAATGTTACTAATGTAACACAATAATGAAATAACTCCTTTGGCAGACCATTCAGTAGTCATGTAGTAGATTAGCTGTGTTCTGCAGCCTTCAGTGACTGCAAGGGAATTTATGGAACATCTAGAAATGTAGTTAGTGATAAAGAAAATTAATTAGTCCATTTTCAGAAATTGTCTTTTTAAATACTTTAGAGCTGCACTGTGCGAAATCTTGTAAATCATCATCAATATCATTGAATCAGTTCACTGAGAAACAGATGCTTAAAAATCTGGGGAATGTGAAACAATCTTGTTGACCTGACAGAAAGTAAGTAGCTGAGTTTTACAAGTAGAATAATAATATTATGCATCGGCAAGTACACAATTACCATCATCCAGATGGAAGAAAAGACAAATAAGGGCATGAGACCTTCCCCAAGTAGGATGCATACAGAAAAATTAGGTCCTTGCAGAACAATTTTTATATGGGCTGAAAAAGAATTTGCAACTTTTAAGCATTTTGGATTTTTGTTTGTTTGGCTGGGTTTTTTTTTGTAGTTCTTCAAGTTAAAAATAGCTTGGGGTGGATTCTTGTGTGTAGTATAGCTGCTCTGTTCTTTGCTGTTGGTAGATTCTGGCCATAGAGCTGGAGTATCTTTTCCCAGGTAGAGCACACAGCTGCCTGAGGAATTGGGAACTACAAATGAGCTGTATGCCATCTTAACACACAAAACTTGCCCTTCCTTGTTCTCTGTGCTGTGCTCCCTGGCTTCATCTGAGGATCTGGTCACTTATGATTAAAACATGCAATTTTATTGGCTATTTATTCATAACATTTTCTAACATCCTTGGGTGAAAACAAAGGAAATATATACAGACTCACAGTTCATAGCATCTGACTGGAAACTTCTACTGAAACATTGCAAGCGATGACCATTAAAATACTCAACCATACTGTACCTAGGTATTAAAGGGGGAGATTTTCAAACATTCCTAAGAGAATTGGGAGCACAAGTCCCATTGAAAATCAGTGGGATTTGTGCTCCTAAATTTCGTAGACACTTTTGAAAATCCCACCCTCAATCACTTACAGTGAGTGTTTAGCTCTGAATTGTATTGTCTTTATGGATTTTACTCATACTTATATCAGTTGTCTAATGGTGTTAAAGGGGTTGCGGAAGGTTTAAATATCTGCTAAAGCAGTTCAAAAGGAGTATCCAAATAAAGACTCAAATTGTGCCTTTTGGGGCATTGGCTACATTGTGGCAAAGCTAATCAGCACCACCTCAGTGGGAGCTCTGTTGTTCAAGAGCTTTCAGAATCCCCCTCAGAGCTCACTGTTGTTAAGGGGGAGCACACCTGCTCCTACATGTCTTCAAGGAATGTGCCTGGATAGTTCCACCCAACGGAGGCTTTGGGACCTTTCCTCCAATAACTTTTTGAGGTGACTTGCAGGATCTTGGATTGTGCCCAGCAGCTATGCAGGAAGGATCAGAGGAACTACAATAGTAGCCATCTGCTCTTGGGGACTTCTTGGGCTTCCTCGTCTTAGCCCAAAGACAGAGAACGCTTTTCAAGTAACCAAGAGGGGTTAAAATTCATGTTACACAGGAAGCACATTACAGTGGATGTAAATCTTGGGTAAAATACTGAAGTCCTTTCTCATCCTTACTATTATGATCCATTAAATGGGAATTTTGTCTGACATAGGTCTGCAAAAGCACTTTAGGATTTAATCTCTTGATTGGTAATTATTAGTAGAACTGTGCAAATTAATGTATGTGATAAAACATACTAACATTGGTCACTATCCCTGTGGAACACAGTTTGATTTGCACCTTATTAACCAAAATATCTGGAGTGCCAATAAACAAACTTGTCAAACAATGACTTAAGGCCACATTTTGCCTTGCTATGTATGTGTGTGGCTAACACCAATATCAGTGGAAATACTACACATACATCAGAAGGCATTTTATGTTGTAGGAAGGACACAGAAATGTGATCCAAAATCTTCAACAGAAAAGGATTAATCCTCTGAGTGTTTCCTGAGTAGTAAGAGACTTAGGACCAGATTAGCATCAGATGGTGTAAATTGGTATACACCACTTTATCCCATCTGAAGATCTGACCATAGAGATTGTCACAATTTGGCTCAGTCCCATTCTCTGGGGGGGGGGGCTGCAATCTGTTGGGATTGGATCCCAATCAGTGTGGCCACTGGATGATTGAGGTGCTAAAGAAGCACTCAAGGAAGATAAGGCCATTAGAGAGAAACTAAATGAATTCTTTGCATCGATCTTCATGGCTGAGGATGTGAGGGAGATTCCCAAACATGAGTCATTCATTTTAGATGACAAATCTGAGGAACTGTCCCAGATTAAGGTGCCATTAGTGGAGGTTTTGGAACAAATTGATAAATTAAACAGTAATAAGTCACCAGGACCAGATGGTATTCATCCAAAGAGTTTTGAAGTAAGTCAACTATGACATTGCAGAACTACTAATGGTAGTATGTAACCTATCATTAAAAGCAGCTTCTGTACCAGATGACTGGAGGATAGCTAATGTGATGCTAATTTTTAAAAAGTCTCCAGAGGCAATCTCAGCAATTACATGCCAGTAAGCTTAACTTCAGTACCAGGCAAATTGGTTGAATCTAAATTACAGAACAGAATTATCAGACACATAGGAGAACACAATTTGATGGGGAAGAGTCAACATGGCTTTTGTAAAAGAAAATCATGCTTTACCAATCTACTAGAATTCTTTGAGGGTGTAAACAAACATTTGGGTAAGGGTGATCCTGTCTATATAGTGTACTTAGACTTTCAGAAAGCCTTTGACAAGGTCCCTCACCAAAGGCTCTTAAGCAAACAAAGAAGACTGACAAGGGTCACAAAAGGGATCTAACAAAACTGGGTGAGATTAGGCAACAAAATGGCACATGAAATTCAATGATGATAAAAGCAAAGTAACGCACACTGGAAAACATAATCCCAACTATACATATATAATGATGGGGTCTAAATTAGCTGATACCACTCAAGAAAGGGATCTGAAGTTATTGTGGATAATTCTCTGAAAACATCCACTCAATGTGCAACGGCAGTCAAAAACACTACTAAATGTTAGGAACCATTAGGAAAGGAATAGCTAATAAGACAGAAAATATCATAATGCCTCTATATAAATCCATGGTATTCCCACATCTTGAATACTTCATGCACATCTGGTCACGACATCACACAAAAAAGAAAGATACATTGGAATTAGAAAAGGCACAAAGAAAGGGCAAAAAATTATTTGAGTTATGGAACAGCTTCAGTATGAGGAGAGATTAAAAAGATGGGGACTTTTCAGTTTGGAAAAGATATGAGTAAGGAGGGATTTGATAGAGGTCTATAAATTCTTGACTGTGTTATTTACTCCTTCATATAACATAGGAACTACAGGTCACCCAATGAAATTAATAGGTAGCAGGTACTATAACAGGGTTCTAAAAGGAACTAGATAAGTTCATGGAAGACAAGTCCATCCTGGCTATTAACCAGGATGTGCAGCAATGCAGCTCCATGCTCAGAGTGTCCCTAGCCTCGGTTGCCAGAAGCTGGGTGTGAAAGACAGAAGATGGATCATTGAATGATTACCTTTTCTGTTTATTCCTTTTGAAGCACCTGGCACTGGGAGTTACTGGGCTAGATGAAGCATTGGTCTGACCCAGTATTGCCAATCCTATGTTCTTATCCAACCACTCAATCCTATTTACATTCTTCTAAGCCAGTCCTGCCGGAACAGGGGATCCATGGCTCCATCACTTTTAATAGCGGGAGGGTATACCCTCCCACTTTTTACCATCCATAAGGGCAAGCGACAGGGGTAAGGGGGCAGAGAGGAGTGAGCGGGGGTGGGACCTTGGAGGGAAAAGGCAGTGCCAGGGCGGAGCTCTGGGGGGAAGAGGCAGCATGAGGACGAGGACTTGGAGAGAAAGGGTGGGGGAAAGGGGTACTTGTGGCCCCCTACTTTTAGGGAGCTTCCATCACCCCTGTTCTAAGCCCCCTGGGTCTGGTAATAACTGATTATTCTTCCTAGCTCTGGGACTTTCCCACACATTCCCAGGTGCAGATCCTGTGTCTGACAACCTTCTTGGAGAGAGGGACCTCGCTGTCTAACTGCTTAGACTCCAGAACCAGTGCACCAGTTCTCCCGAGTCCCAGTTGCTTAGCCAAATCTCCCCATCAGAGTCCACTTGGCTAAACATATATCTGACCTATCTCAATCAAGATACTCAGATACCATGGTGATGAATACAGTATGACAGATGATAAGAGAGAGACATAAGGCTATGTCTACACTGGCAATTGAATGACAAAACTTTTGTCTTTCAGAGGTGTTAGCATCCCTCCGCCCCGAAAGACAAAAGTTTTGCCGCAATAAGTGCCAGTGTGAACAGTGCGTTATTGGCAGGACCGCTTTCCTGCTGACAATGCGAATTCCGCTCATTTGGGGTAGAAGTTTTTTGTCGGCAGGAGAGCCAACATACAGTGGCTACACTGCGTGACTTTTAGGGGCACGGCTGTGGTGACACAGCCATGTCGCTAAAAGCTGTGTAATGTAGACATAGCCTTAGAGAGAGACACCATTTGAAGACACTTGACTATAGGATAACTAGTTGTCGTTTAGATGTAATCTTTATATATATTACATACAAATCTATGTTAAAAGAAAGTTAAGATTGCAAAGTTAATCACTCGAAAGGACAGTCGCTACGCAAAAGAGTAAATGGACACAAATCTGACATCAGGAATCATAACATTCAAAAACCAGTAGGAGAACACTTCAACCTCTCTGGTCACTCAGTAACAGACTTAAAGGTGGCAGTCTTGCAACAGAAAAGCTTCAAAAACAGACTCCAACAAGAAACTGCTGAACTTGAATTAATATGCAAACTAGATACCATCAATTTAGGCTTGAATAGAGACTGGGAATGGCTGAGCCATTACACACATTGAATCTATTTCCCCATGTTAAGTATCCTCACACCTTCTTGTCATTGTCACCACAAGTTTTTTTTCTCCTGCTGATAATTGCTCATCTTAATTAATTAGCCTCTGAGAGTTGGTAGGGCAACTCCCACCTTTTCATGTTCTCTGTATGTGTATATATATCTCCTTACTATATGTTCCATTCTATGCATCCGATGAAGTGGGCTGTAGCCCTCGAAAGCTTATGGTCAAATAAATTAGTTAGTCTCTAAGGTGCCACAAGTACTCCTGCTCTTTTTTCAGATTTTAGGTTGCCTGTGCAATCTTACCTTGTGCATGGACATTATGATACAGTCTTTAATTACATGATCACCTTCTATTTTTCCCAAAGGACCCCTGCCCCATTCATTACTGGGTACAGATCTATTACAAATATTAAATAATAAGATAGGATGTGACTTACTGTCAGTATTAACTCTTGAATAGAATAAGAAATGAGCATGCTGAATTTCCTGTCTGGAATTAAAAAAAAAAAAGTATCTTTCAATTTTAGAAGTACATTTCCTTAAAATATTTTACATATTTTTTTTCTCTGCGAGCCTCATTTTCCAGTATAGTACACTTGTTTTATTCCATGATAACTCCATAACATTTAGTAGAATTACATTACTGAAAAAAACACAATTTGAAAAGGGGAATGTGGTTCATTGTCTTCAAGGCAATCTGTTACAATAGAGAAAAGAGAAAAACAATTATGACTGGTCTTCAGATAACTTGTCATGTAATCTCCATATGAATGGAAATCTAATTTGCATTGTTTGATCCCTTCACCCAATGACTACAAGTTAACTGCAAAATAAATCAATAGTGACTCCAAGAGAAAATAATTGGGGAAACGAGAAGCAGCTAAGACAATGATTGATTTAAAGCTGGCAACAGAAGCAAATGATGCAAGATTAAGCGACAAACTTTTGAGCTACACAGAGCTCTTCTTCAGGTCCTGAAGCTTGTTTTTTCACCAACACTAGTTGGTCCAATAAATGATATTGCCTCACCCACCTTGTCTCTCTAATATTATGGGACCAACATGGTTACAATACTACAAATAATATGCATGATCAAATCCTAAGATGAGTGCTCTTCTTATTAAACTAATGAAAGATTTCAAATCACCATGTAGAAATGCATTCTCTGTTACCCACAGAAGATTTAGGTCCCCATCTACACTGCAAAATCAGCTATGTCAGAGAACCTAAGAGCCATTAAACTTTTCTCTAATGATGACATTGAAAATATCAGCCAGGTCAGTACACTGATCTGCCTGTTGGAAAAACATCTGTTCTGTGGCTGAACAATACAAGAAAGCTCATGTAACAGATCTAGTACTTTCCAAAAAAAAAAAAAAAGTGGGTTCATTGACTGGTAACCACTGCATCAGAGCAGTTTTCTTTATTGATTACATACACCGCTACCTTGATATAACACGACCCGATATAACACGAATTCAGATATAACGTGGTAAAGCAGTGCTCGGGGGGGGGGGGCGGGGCTGCGCACTCTGATGGATCAAAGCAAGTTCAATGTAACGCAGTTTCACCTATAATGCGGTAAGATGTTTTGTCTCCTGAGGACAGCGATATATCGAAGTAGAGGTGTATGTAGACATATTGGTCAAAATGTTCATAGGTTCCTCCTCCTTTCTGAGGGGGAAAAGAAACAATCAAATAAACAATGGATGCAAAAACTAATTGGCATAGTGTATTAGGTACACTCAGGAGGACCACAGTCCCAATACAAGGCACCATAAAAACACTTGTGAACACATCCTGGCAGGAGCACAAAAGCAACAAATCAGGAGGTCCTTGTGGAGTAAGCTGGGAGGAGCTTAGGCCTTATGTGTCTTGGCCCCAAGTTCCAGGAAGGTTCAGTTTTGCTGCATTTAGTTATGATGAAAAGTCTGAGTATTCACCTATTACTCTAGCTGGCCACTTGGTACTTAATGTTTTACACCAGTAAAAACTTTTTTTGAAGAGAAGATTAATGTGCAGTTATAGGTCTTTGAAATGAAGGCAGAAAAATAAACAAATTTCTGTTCTGTGTTTATTAAATTCTCAGTGCCTTAAATAGAAGGGAAGACAATCTGTCCTCAGTCTTATTTCTCCTGTACAAGGAATTTTTTCTTTTGTTATCAATCAACCAAACGAATCTCATTTTTCTCTGTTTAGCCTTGTCTGCAATACATTCATTAAGGAGAAGTAACCCACGTCCCCCTCATCTCCCCCCCAAAAAACCCAACAACTCTCAAACAAAACCCCAGAGTACACAAAATATTTCTTCCTATATGAAACAAGGAGCAAAGGAATCTTTTGAATATCAAAAATGTACTATGCTGATGTGAAACTCCAATAAACATCATATAGTGATTGACAGCAATCTATAGGTTATGTATGCTTGCATCAATCAATTGTTGAATATATTTTAATAATGAATCAGTTAATAACAAATATACTCTGTTATTTAAAAGGAAGCTAAATTAATCAAATATGTTATTCTGAACTGTGAATAGTTTTGTCAGATACTATCCTGAGGGCTGTTGAGCTCCTGCAACTCCTATTTACAGCAACGGCTGATTTAAGTACTCAGAATGTGTCAGGAACATACAGTAAATCTTTCAATTTACTCAGGTCATCTGAAGCAGATAAAGACTTTAAAAGATAAATAGCTTCTTCAACATTATTAGTACCTTATCCAAGACCAGGGCCAGCTCCAGGCACCAGCTTAACAAGCAGGTGCTTGGGGCGGCCAAGGGAGAGGGGCGGCATGTGCGGCAATTCGGGGGCGGCAGGTCCCTCACTCCCTCTAGGAGCCGAACTGCCGCCGCCGATCGCGGCTTTTTTTTTTTTGCTTGGGGCGGCAGAAATGCTGGAGCCGGCCCTGTCCAAGACTGTTTTATTAAGGATGGAAATGAAGTTGATCACTTCATTATTATATATCTGTGATTAGAAGCATCAGTCTGATAAATGGGATACTTATTGCCATATGAAAGATATATGTTACATAGCAAAATTTATTACAAATCTAGCATAAATTACTTTTTCTACTGACATTGGGCATGCATTTCAACTACCAGTAATGTAGGAGAACTTCACATATGGCTATGTGGAATTTCTCTAAATCAGCGGTGGACGAACAGCAGCCCGTTGGGAGCTGCAGGGGGCTGTGCCTGCGGACGGTCAATGTCAGCAAAATGTCTCGCTGCCCACAATCAGATTATCCTGATGGGCCTCATGCAGCCTGTGGGCTGCAGGTTGCCCACCACTGCTCTATATAATTTAATCAGGAATTCCTTTCCTACTTCCAAACTAAATCAGTTTTGTCAGCAGAAAAAAACAAACAAACTATCATCACACCTATTTACTATGAGTAATATTGGATTTATTTTATTTTAATTTTCCATACCCTAATAACTAGAAAATAGACAATTATAACCACTTATTTATTAGATACCAATATGCAGATCTGAGAGCAGAATTTTACCCATATGTTACATATTGACTTCTGAGGTGGAAACATTCATGAGTTTCACAGATATATTCCATTGTAAAAGCATATATGAAAAGAGATTAGTTAACTTTTGATAATTATCATTACTAATATTAAGTTACATATTTCATCACAGATGCAAAGGCATAAACTTGTTTCCAGGCTGGGATTTCTCTTATTTCAGAATACTTTGACAAAATATGAATGACAACAACATACATAGTCATTGAGAGAGACCAATTTTTCTTGTTGTCTAAACAAGTTCAACTTCCCTCTCTCAGTTCCCATAGGAAGTGTGAAAGACCATGTAGATAATAATTCAGTCCCAAAAATGTGCCCTGTTGAATATGATTTAAGCTTCTATAAACTTCTCCTTTTAGGCCCAAACACAAGTTTAGTTTGATCATGCCAAAATTATGCAAAGTTGCCTTGGTGGGAATTTGAAATGACTTTTTTGCCTTTTTGTGAAACCCAAAAATAAGCATTTGCCAGTTTTGTTTTGTCTGTGATACCTTCAGTGAAAGTCGTGCATGCACCAAACTCTTTCTCCAGAATAATGCAGTACATTGGAGTCTTTGACAACTGCTTTGCCATTTTTTGCTATAATCTCTCGTCTCATATGTGAAGAAGAGCAACACAAGTTTCCACTTGCAGTTTTGCTCATAAAAAGATACATGGTCATGGAGAACCTACACTTTTGGCATACATTTAAGAATTATGTTTCTCCCTGCCTGGAAATTATCAGGTTTTAACAGGCAATGCATTTTCTCATATTGTATTTTTTCTTGGTAATTAAGAAGCTGGGTAATCTGACAGAAACACATTTCAGCACCTGTAGGTGCCAATGAATAGTAGATATTTCTAATCCTGTACATTTCTAGAATTTAAAAACACACAAACAAATGAATGTACATATTTTATATGAATAACCCAGGAATTTAAAATCACAACTGTCAGGTCTCATGGAGATTGGTTTAATGATTCATGAAAAAGAAGTCATCACACATGGATAAAGTATGTTACATTTTAGTTAAAAGAAAACTACAATTTTAAAATGTATGCCACTATGGATATTTTTATGCTGTTCATAATTCATCTTTATGAACCATTCAGGAGCATTTATATTTAAAAAATGAAAAAGTAATTGAAAACAGTGACAAACCTTTGCATCATACAAATCTCCAAAAGAAAGTCCTCCCTGCTTAATCTACCGCCTCTAAAAGCCTGAGTAAATAGATGAGCTTTGCAGTATACCTGCAAGCTCAGCAAAATCCATCTCTGTTTAATCAGCTGCAGAATAGTGGACCTGAGAAATGGATACATGATAGGATCTACCTAGATTTTGGGGACTGGAAGCAGGCACTCAGCTACACAGTTAGAAAAATGCTAAATTTGCAAGATTTTGTCAATCTTCCACAATTAATTGACTGGATCTTCCAAGAGGAACTTTTTATAATTATCTGCTAAAGATCATATTCTACCACCTTTTACTTCTAAATTAATATTTTATAGAAAAGCATAAAATAACGTTTTTTGTATTTTCCTCAGTTGAAAAGACAAGTGCTGGCTTTGCTGCTGCATTCATTCAAAATCTCCGTGTTTAAGATGTCTGAGTTTTTATTCAATTTCAGTGTTTAGTATGATTGTGTCAAAGGGTGCTTCTTCAGCTACCCAGTCAGCAGCACTGCCTATTT
The DNA here is from genome assembly GCF_002925995.2 of Terrapene triunguis. NCBI lineage: Eukaryota > Metazoa > Chordata > Testudines > Emydidae > Terrapene > Terrapene triunguis. The sequence continues at coordinate 15,959,597 of NW_020664372.1, forward strand.
TCTCAGCCTCCAAGTCAAACACACACAGTCTGTTCCCCCCCCCCACCCCATCACATACACCTTTAATAGTCTGTTTCCAAACAGGACAGAACATAGCAAAGCTATACAGCAGGAGGAGCCTTTTACACTGCTTCTTTCCTCCCCGCAGCTTACCCTTGGAGCTCCCATTTCCTGTTCCTCCTGACTAAATGTCCTCCCAGTTACTGAGCCAGTTGTGTCTCATTAGTCCAGCAATTACCACCCAAGTGTAGGTATTTACTCGAACAGAAGCTGGTTAATTGCTTCCACTTATGCCTGCAGCCTTCTCTGTCCTGTAGCAAACTCAGTGACCAGGTTGCTACAGCTAACACACAGTCATAGGTGGACAACTGCTTTCAATATTTAACCTTAGATTTAAGTATTCTTGCCTGCCAGTGTGCATGCTTGATTTGCTGGTCAGGAAACAAGAACTCCAGTATACTCTATTTCAGAGATTTCAACTCTACTCTGTCACCTTCCTCATGTTGAGTAGCTCCTTTTTCCATGAACAGTTCCTCTGGTTGAACTTATGTAAGCCATGTGCCTAATAGAGAGATATCTCTTTAAGAGACCCATTGAGGGGAGGTAGGAGTGAGTTGGGTTGGATTTTATCCAAAGTTTTCTAGTTAAATTGTCTCAACTAGTATGATTCACCAACTTGTTTTATATGTAGTAGGGGGAAAGAGTCATTTATAATTTGCTATTCCAGTTCTGTATTTTCTTGTAATAGGGTTTTCTTTAAATCTATACACTTGTGACTTAACTGAGTGATTGGTTAATCATTTAGATGACTGGCTAGCAGTGATTTCAGCAGAGGAAGACTCTGCATGGATTCCAACTGAAGATTCCGACAAGCGAGTGGAGGGAAGATGTTGTTTTAGAGCAGTGGTGTGCAACCTGCGGCCCACAGGCTGCACACGGCCCATCAGGGTAATCCACTGGCAGGCCGCGAGACAGTCTGTTTACATTTGCATGGCCGCCTGCAGCGCCCAGTGGCCACAGTTCTCCGTTCCCGGCCAATGGGAGCTGTGGGAAGCGGCGGTGAGCATATCCCGGCGGCCCGCACCACTTCCTGCAGCTCCCATTGGCCTGAAATGGTGAACTGTGGCCACTGGGAGCTGCAGGCGGCCATGCAAATGTAAACAAAGAGTCTGGCGGCCCACCAGCGGATTACCCTGATGGCTTAGGGCTATTACCCACGGGCCTCAAGTTGCCCACCGTTTTAGACTCAGCAGACTGTATACATTTGGTGATCAAAGACTCTAGCTAATCTGCCTAGCAACAAGCGGCACAGGCTTCAGGGACATGCTGGCCGCCGCATGTCGCAGCTCCCTAATTCCAGCAAGTTAGCAATTGCTCTCTCCAGGCCCTAGGCTGTTTTCCTAGGAACGCTGAAGGGCAAACTTTCAATTGAAGCTTGGGTTCTCATCTTCACCCTGTGGATAGCAAGTAAGGTGCACCCGACTTGCTGGAAAACACTTAGTTGGTAAGCCAGCAGCACCCCAATGAGCTCTGCTTGCTGTGTGAGGTTAAGTGATCAGAGAGCACTATGGAGTTCAGGGGGGACCTGGCCCCTGTTTCTGCTACCAGATCATAGAATCATAGAATATCAGGGTTGGAAGGGACCTCAGGAGGTCATCTAGTCCAACCCTCTGCTAAAAGCAGGACCAATCCCCAACTAAATCATCCGAGCCAGGGCTTTGTCAAGCCTGACCTTAAAAACCTCTAAGGAAGGAGATTCCACCACGCCTCTAGGTAACCCATTCCAGTGCTTCACCACCCTCCTAGTGAAAAAGTTTTTCCTAATATCCAATCTAAACCTCCCCAACTGCAACTTGAGACCATTACTCCTTGTTCTGTCATCTGCTACCACTAAGAACAGTCTAGATCCATTCTCTTTGGAATCCCCTTCCAGGTAGTTGAAAGCAGCTATCAAATCCCTCCTCATTTTTCTCTTCTGCAGACTAAACAATCCCAGTTCCCTCAGCCTCTCCTTATGCGTTATGTGCTCCAGCACTCTAATCATTTTTGTTGCCCTCCGCTGGACTCTTTCCAATTTTTCCACATCCTTCTTGTAGTGCGGGGCCCAAAACCGGACACAGTACTCCAGATGAGGCCTCACCAGTGTTGAATAGAGGGGAATGATCACATCCCTCCATCTGCTGGCAATGCCCCTACTTATACAGCCTAAATGCCATTAGCCTTCTTGGCAACAAGGGCACACTGTAGATTCATATCCAGCTTCTCATCCACTGTAACCCCTAGGTCCTTTTCTGCAGAACTACTGGCTAGCCATTCGGTCCCTAGTCTGTAGCAGTGCATGGGATTCTTCCGTCCTAAGTGCAGGACTCTGCAGTTCTCCTTGTTGAACCTCATCAAGTTTCTTTTGGCCCAATCCTCTAATTTGTCTATCCTATCCCTACCCTCCAGCGTATCTACCACTCCTCCCAGTTTAGTGTCATCTGCAAACTTGCTGAGAGTGCAGTCCA
>NW_020664372.1:15962113-15987948 GCF_002925995.2 Terrapene triunguis
CCTTCTTGTTACTCTTAACATCTCTTGCTAGCTGCAACTCCAAGTGTGATTTGGCCTTCCTGATTTCACTCCTGCATGCCTGAGCAATATTTTTATACTCCTCCCTGGTCATTTGTCCAATCTTCCACTTCTTGTAAGCTTCTTTTTTGTGTTTAAGATCAGCAAGGATTTCACTGTTAAGCCAAGCTGGTCGCCTGCCGTATTTACTATTCTTTCTACACACCGGAATGGCTTGTTCCTGCAACCTCAATAAGGATTCTTTAAAATACAGCCAGCTCTCCTGGACTCCTTTGCCCCTCATGTTATTCTCTCAGGGGATCCTGCCCATCAGTTCCCTGAGGGAGTCAAAGTCTGCTTTTCTGAAGTCCAGGGTCCATATACTGCTGCTCTCCTTTCTTCCTTGTGTCAGGATCCTGAACTCGACCATCTCATTGTCACTGCCTCCCAGGTTCCCATCCACTTTTGCTTCCCCTACTAATTCTTCCCTGTTTGTGAGCAGCAGGTCAAGAAGAGCTCTGCCCCTAATTGTTTCCTTCAGCACTTGCACCAGGAAATTGTCCTCTACACTTTCCAAAAACTTCCTGGATTGTTCTTATCACTGCTGTATTGCTCTCCCAGCAGATATCAGGGTGATTAAAGTCTCCCATGAGAACCAGGGCCTGCGATCTAGTAACTTCTGTTAGTTGCTGGAAGAAAGCCTCGTCCATCTCATCCCCCTGGTCCGGTGGTCTATAGCAGACTCCCACCACGACATCACCCTTGTTGTTCACACTTCTAAACTTAATCCAGAGACTCTCAGGTTTTTCTGCAGTTTCATACCGGAGCTCTGAGCAGTAATACTGCTCTCTTACATACAATGCAACTCCCCCACCTTTTCTGCCCTACCTGTCCTTCCTGAACAGTTTATATCCATCCATGACAGTACTCCAGTCACGTGAGTTATCCCACCAAGTCTCTGTTATTCCAATGACATCATAGTTCCTTGACTGTGCCAGGACTTCCAGTTCTCCCCGCTTGTTTCCCAGGCTTCTTGCATTTGTGTATAGGCACTTAAGATAACTCGCTGATCGTCCCGCTTTCTCAAAATGAGACAGGAGTCCTCCCCTCTTGTGCTCTCCTGCTCATGCTTCCTCCTGGTATCCCATTTCCCCACTTACCTCTGGGCTTTGGTCTCCTTCCCCCGGTGAACCTAGAACCTTGTTAGCCAGCCTGCTTGTGAAGATGCTCTTCCCTCTCTTCATTAGGTGGAGCCTGTCTCTGCCTAGCACTCCTCCTTCTTGGAACACCATCCCATGGTCAAAGAGTCCAAAGTTTTCTCTCTGACACCACCTGCATAGCCATTTGTTGATCCACGATTCAACGGTCTCTACCCAGGCCTTTTCCTTCACAGGGAGGATGGACGAGAACACCACTTGCGCCTCAAACTCCTTTCTCCTTCTTTCCAGAGCCACGTAGTCTGCAGTGATCCACTCAAGGTCATTCTTGGCAATATCATTGGTGTCCACGTGAAGAAGCAGGAAGGGGTAGCGATCCGAGGGCTTGATGAGTCTCAGCAGTCTCTCCGTCACATCGTGAATCCTTGCTCCTGGCAAGCAGCAGACCTCTCAGTTTTCCTGGTGTGGCCGGCAGATAGATGACTCAGTCCCCCTGAGGAGGGAGTCCCTGACCACCACCACCCGCCTCCTTCTCTTGGGAGCGGTGGTCGTGGAACCCCCATCCCTAGGACAGTGCATCTTTTGCCTTCCAATCGGTGGAGTCTCCTTCTGCTCCCTTCCCTCAGATGTATCATCTAATCCACTCTCCACATTAGTACCTGTGGAGAAAACATGAAAATGATTGCTCACCTGTATCACCACTGCTGGTATATGGACGCTCCACTTTCTTCTTCTGAAGGTCACATGCTGCCAAATTTCTTCACCACCCCTCTGTCCCCACTGTGCAGCCTGCTCTGATTCTTCAGAACGTTGTGCCTGTAGAAGCATTTCCTGACGTCTGTCCAGAAAATCTTCATTTTCTCTTATGCAACGCAGGGTCGATACTTGTTTCTCCAGACCTCAAACCTTCTCTTCCAATATGGAAACTAGCTTGCACTTTCTACAGACAAAGTCGTTTCTGTCCTGTGGAAGAAAGACAAACATGGCACAACCTGTGCAGGTTACAACAGCTGAACTCTCACCTTCCATATTACCTTCCTTCTAAGAGTTTCCTCAGCTGTTGCAGTAACTACTCAGAGAAGCCCGCCAGATGAAAGCCTCAGTGCGCTCTCCCCAGGCAAACTCCCTCTGTTAGCCTCCGCTGTTCGCCGCTCAGCTGATTCACTGCTGACTGCCTTTTTAAAACAGTCAGGCCCACTCAAGGCCCACCTGGAACAAAGCACTCCCAATTCACACTTTTCAAACAAATAATCAAGCCCACAGATCTATTAGCAGGGCCGGCTCTAGGCACCAGCTAAAGAAGCAGGTGCTTGGGGCGGCCAATACCAAGGGGTGGCATGTCCGGGTCTTCAGTGGCAAATCGGCGGTGTGTCCCTCACTCCCTTTCGGAGCGAAGGACCTGCCACTGAAGAGTGGAGCGGCGCGATCGCGCTGCCACGGCTTTTTTTTTTTTTTTTTGCCGCTTGGGGCGGCAGAAAACCTGGAGCCGGCCCTGTCTATTAGGGGATCCTCTGCCTCCTCCTCCAAGTGCTTACATGCAGACAGGGACAGATTTTTTCTGTCATAATATAGTTTCATCATGTTCACATGATACGCTCAGTACAGGTGTGAGTGGTTAGATGGCTACACCACATAGTTAGCCTTGATGAGTTTTTTTATTATTTTAAAACTCATGAGCTCAGTGAGTTTTTCCCAGAAGGCCAACACATACTGTATCATGGACTGCCCCTCAGGAGACTCCAAGCCTTCCTACCATTCATCAGTTCAAACAAACAGAATCCTGACGAAACTTGGGAGCCTCCCAATAGGTAAACATCAGTTAAGATAAACATTTACCCAATAACTGGGGTGTTGGTCCACAAAGGATTTCAACACCATTTTAAGGGCCTTGTTAAATCTCTCAACCAGCCTATTAGTCTGGAGATGGTACAGAGATGTCACCCCAACTCCAACACAGGGCTCTGGTAGGTGTCAATCTTTCAAACCTCACAACCAGGTTTCCCCCTTTGGTAAGAAGTACATCAGTTTTTAGATCAGGAACCAGACACCACTTTGGACAGTTCAGTCATTTCTTTATACAGCCCTGGCCTTTGATCTCTAGTCTCTGGGAACAGATAATCACCAGTCAATGCCCTGCACCTCGGGGTGTCATTTCAAAAGCCTGGGTTTTTGTATAACTGGAATTGCGGAATTTGCATTAGCCTCTCCCCCAGGGGGTCCCTAGGAAACCCACTTAACACTTATTGTCTCAAAAATCCATGCTTGTCTGACACAATATAATCATTTGAACTCCTTGCACTTTCCAGGTCTCACATCAGACACTATCAGTAAGCTTGTAAGCTGTTTTTTAAAAAACAAACAAACATAGCACCCCTATTTCTTATAGGTTGAAATTTGCCTCTGTGAACAAGGCTAGCAGAGGCTAAGCACAAGTCAAAATTTACTTAAACCTTATTTTGAGAACTTAAGTGATGTATAGGTCTGACATTGGCCTTCTGCACAGCAGTGAATTTTACCCTTAGAGAATTCATTTTTGCTTATCAAATATTAAATTCCACTTGTCTTCCTACTTGCTTCTGTTTGACTGACACTGTAAACAGAGTGAACGAAAACAAGACAAACAAAACATTTGCTACTTATTTTTCTTATTATTTTATTGTATTTATTTTTGGCAAGGAAAGAATTGCAACAAACTTCTTTTGTATCTGCACTGGGTATAGAGTAACACATTTGCCAAAGGGTAAATCCAATGCCAATGTATAAAACATTAGAGCAAAAAAGCATAAATACAAGGAGTTAGTATGCAACGTCTATCTTTTAGCAAGATATCATTTAATTACCATTGTATGATTATCTCTAAACTCTTCTCTTTAATTAACATTCTCGCATATGCACTGCAATGTAGTTATTTCCCTTCTAATTAGTTTTATTTGAAAAAGATATTTATGTGCACTTGTTTACTTACATTCAGTGTGCAATTACCACTGATCCACAGTGAACTGAGATAGATACAAGAATGGTTAATCATAACCCAGAATATATCTGGTGTCTGCAATCCAGAGCAACAAGCATTATTTACTGGCCTACTCTTGCAATAACTTTCAGGATTCTCTACATATAATGAAGGGGAACTCTGCAGATGCTGTCCTCTCTGAAGTAAAGCATCTATGCTTCGTCATTAAAATCTACGTCCAGCATTCAGAGACTCTTCAGCAGAATGTCACATATTTGTTTATCATTTTTACAGTCTGTCACTCAGCCATATCTGTTTTAGAACTTGCTCATCATTTCATAAGAGAATTTCTTCTTCTTAACTATAAATACTTGGAGAATAAATTCTTAACTCAACCGATCATCTACATGATAGGTCCGCATTTTATTATTACGCCAAAGCCAAAACAAACATATTTTGTTATTTCTGCTTTCTAATATGTATTATACTTTAAAAATACTCATTAAAATAATCTCTAATTAAATTTCAAATGCACACATTTATATTAAATGTAGCTGGAGATATAATCCTTCTAAAATAAAATATGAAAAAAAATAGAGACTGCAGAGGTGACAATTAGTTATTCTAAAATACTGCAGTTTCACATATTGTTTTTGTTGTTTAAATAGCAAAACTAATAACATTCTATGAAATCCTGGATTAGCCCCCTATTGGATACCCAGCCCTCTGGGGTGAGGTGGGAGAGGGAGTGTAAACAAGCCATTTAAAACACTGTTCTATTTGTGACCAGGCTGTAAAATAAGCACTGTAGGTCTTCTGTGTGTTAAGCCTAGAAATGGTCTGCTTTCAAAATAAAAACCTCCACCAAGGAACAAAGTTTCAACGATTCTGTTTTTTTATTTATCTGCAGGAGCTGAAAGAACAAAAAACATGCTCACTTGCATGCTTTCTTGAATGGGGAATATCTGTCACATCAAGTTGTGAGGCATTTTAAAAGAGATTGAGGTCTCTGCAAAGTAAATAATAAACAAACCCATCATCTGAAGTTTAGACATCAGTAACAAAGGAAGACCAGTATGATACACAAGGGCCTGATTCACTATAAAATGTTACTACTGTGGGTCTACATTCTCATGCAATTATGTTCAACAGTACTTTATTAGGTGAGTAATTCTATTGATTTCAATGGAACTATTCAAGAAGGCAAAACTTAACATGATTTACAAACACAACAACAATGTAAAATGGAACATCATGAAGATTGCAATGTTAAACCCTCAAAAGTTAGGGAAATGCCAGAATTAAGGTTGCCTGTACAATCATAATTCTGCCCCCTTGTGTGTATGCATTATGATGCTAAAAACTTTAATTACTTGGCCAAATACTTTTTTTCCCCCCACAGAATCCCTGTCTTGTTCAGTATACATGATGAACTTGCTCTGGATACTGTAGTTTGTAGGCTCTCTACCTCATGTGTTGCAGAAATCTGAAGGTGTCCACTATTTGCAAATACTGGACAGGCAGTTCTAGGCCCACTCAAGATTAAAGACCCACCTCCTAAACTGAGAGGGAGGAACCACTAGTCCCTGTCCACAAATTAATACATGGGACAACAAAGGGAAAAATAGGTATCAGAGTGAGGAAAGGTTAAAAAGAGGGATCCAGAAGAGGACACCGTGCAGAGAACCCTGGACAGCACCTACCACTCCTCAAAGATTTCTAAGAAGTCAGGGGACACTGACCAGAGGAACTATGTCTGTAGATGTAATCAGATGAGGGACCAGAAATAGAGCCCACAGTCACAGAGCCCCCCCCCTCCATCTGATGGATAGCTGTCTTAGTCAGCATGAGAAGGAGGTTGACGAAGAGGTCACATGATTTTGTTGGGCCATGGATGGGGAGTGCATGAATTAGGACATGCGGGGAAAACTGCAGCCAGAAACTCAGTAAGAGGTTCTGGAGAAGCTGGAAAAGGGAGGCAACCTGACACAATCCACATAGATGTGCTTCAGGGTCTCCCTCTTGCCACAAAAGGGAAAGGTGTCAGGGGAGTTTGTGAACCACACCAAGTACACGCCTGTGCTTATAGCTCCATGGAGGAGCCACCAACTAATATCCCCAGCAGGCCGTGGAACCAGAGTGGAGTACAGACTAGCCCACCGTGGTTCCTCACCCTTCTTAGGTGGAAACAGGTCCCACTATTTGGTGTAAGGGTGAAACATGAGGGAAAGGAAATGGATGGTATGAAGCACAGATGTTTTCTGGGTGTCATTCAAAAGCATACTAGCTAGATGTCATGAAGCTGGCTCAGGTCGAGATCAGGTGCACCCTGGGAGTCTCAGAGCCTGATAATGAGTTCTCGAGGGCCAGGGGTGCAGTTTGGATAGGGAGCACCCTCACACAGGTCCCACTTGAGCTAAGTGAGAGAAACAGGAGAAAATGCTTCCCTCACCTTCTGGAGCACATGACGGGGGCATGCAATGTGGACAGATCCATACACTGGTGGAGCACTGCATGGTCTACCCAGTCCATCTGATCATAGTTGTAAGGAGCCCCCTCGGCAGCCAGTTTTAAAAATATTTACTATTTGTACTACTGAGGCCCCCCATCAAGTAAAGGGGAGGAACCATTGAACCCAGGCCACAAATGAATTCTGAGGATAACAATGAAAGAAACAGGAATGGGAGTGAAGGTCATAGGGCAACAATAAGGTAACCAAAAGGGGACATTGAGCAGAGAGCCCCCAACGGTGCCCACAGCTCCTCAAATGTGTCTAAGGAGTCAGTAGACACTGCCCTGAGGAACTCTTCTCAGAGGCATGACAACAAGAGAACGGAAATATGCCCTACAGTTGCAGAGTAACCCTTCTCCAGTTTCCTCATCCTGTATGATGAATGTCCAACATGGCCAGCACCACTAGGAGGCAGACAAGGAGGTTCTGTGACTGTGGGGCCATGGATGAAGTGTGCCAGTATCAGGAGGTGCAGGGGTAAGTGTAGCCAGAGCTTCAGTAAGAGGTTCTAGAGGAGCCAGAAGACAGGATGCAACTTGACACAACCTGCAGAGATGTGCACCAGGGTCTCCCTCTTGATGCAAAAATGGCAGGGGAGTTCATGAAACATGCCAGGTCCACACTTGTGCTTATGGCTCCATGGAAGATCCGCCATCTAATATCCCTGGTGGGCTGTAGAATCATAGAATCATAGAATATCAGGGTTGGAAGGGACCTCAGGAGGTCATCTAGTCCAACCCCCTGCTCAAAGCAGGATCAATTCCCAACTAAATCATCCCAGCCAGGGCTTTGTCAAGCCAGGCCTTAAAAACCTCCAAGGAAGGAGATTCCACCATCTCCCTAGGTAACGTATTCCAGTTCTTCACCACCCTCCTAGTGAAATAGTGTTTCCTAATATCCAACCTAGACCTCCCCCACTGCAACTTGAGACCATTGCTCCTTGTTCTGTCATCTGCCACCACTGAGAACAGCAGAGCTCCATCCTCTTTGGAACTCCCCTTCAGGTAGTTGAAAGCAGCTATCAAATCCCCCCTCATTCTTCTCTTCTGCAGACTAAACAATCCCAGTTCCCTCAGCCTCTCCTCATAAGTCATGTGCTCCAGACCCCTGATCATTTTTGTTGCCCTCTGCTGGACTCTTTCCAATATTTCCACATCCTTCTTGTAGTGTGGGGCCCAAAACTGGACACAGTACTCCAGAGGAGGCCTCACCAATGTCGAATAAAGGGGAATGATCATGTTCCTCGATCTGCTGACAATGCCCCTACTTATAGAGCCCAAAATGCCGTTAGCCTTCTTGGCAACAAGAGCACACTGTTGACTAATATCTAGGTTGTCGTCCACTGTGACCCCGAGGTCCTTTTCTGCAGAACTGTAGAACCAGATTGGAGTACAGACTGATCCACCAAGATTCCTCAACCTCCTTAGGTAGCACCAGGTCCAGCCACTTGGTAGCAGGGTGGAACATGAGGGGAAGGAAGTGCCTGGTGTGAAGCCTCAATGCATACAGATGTTCTTGGGTCTGATTTGGAGGCTGATAGGTTGGATATTGTGCAGCCAGCTCAAATGGCATGTTGGGGGTGGCCAGGGAGGATTGTAGGCATGGGCTCAGTGATGAGTTCTACAGACCAGAAGTGAGCAGTGGGCGGGAAGCATCCTCCTTCAGGAACAACTTGAGGAAAGCAAGAGAAGCACCCTCCTGAAGGACCCACTAAAGAAAACTGAGAGAATCAGGAGGCAAGTCTGCCCTCACCTCCATGACTGGGCATATGTGGCATGGGCAGACCCATGCACTTGCTGAGTACCACAGGGTCCACCCAGGCCCTCTATTCATAGTCCAGGATGTCTCCAAGTCTGGTGGTACCAGCCAGGACCATCCTGCAGTGTACCAAGGGGGACTTCACCACCTGCACATGAAGATGGGGCTGTGTAGCAGGGGTTCTGTGAGGAGATACTCCCCTCTTGTGGCCAGTTTTGAAATGGTGTACTATCAGTAGTACTGTGTTTGGATGGGTGTAGGTCCACCCATAACTTAAGGCCTCCCACCTCAGCTAAGGTGCCAGAACCAGCTCAGCTAAGGGGGCAGAACCACAGCACCCAGGCCACTAGTGATTTCTAGGAACAACAAAAGAGAAAACAGGATCAGGAGTGGCATCACAGGTTAATAATGAGGGATCCAGAGGGGTCCACTGAACACAGAATGCCAGACAGCACCCACTGTTCTCAAAGGCATCTAAGGAGTCAGTAGACACATTGAAAGGAACTCTGCCCAGCAATATGAACAGAAAAGGGAACATACATAGGCCCCACACTCACAAAGCACCCATCCAGCGTCCTCCTCCTGGTATAACGGATGGCTGACTTGGCCAGCTGTAGGAGGACACTGATGAGAAGATCTCATGACTTTGTTGGGCAATAGATGGGGTGTATATGAATCAGGAGGTGCAGGGAAAAGTGCAGCCAGAATTCAGTAAGAGCTTCTAGAGCAGCTGAAAGAGATGCTGAAGCCTGATGCACTCCACATAGATGTGCACCAGGGTCTTCCTCTCACCACAGAAAGGACAGGTGGCTGGGAAGTTAGTGAACAACACCAACTATATGTTTGTGCTCATGGTTACGTGAAGGAGACACCAGCTGATATCAACATTGGTTTGTGATACCAGAATGGAGTACAGACGGGCCCACTGGGGTTCCTAGCTCTTTTCAGGTGGCAACAGGTCCCACCAATGGTGTCAGGGCAGGACATGAGGGCGAGGAAGTGAATAGTATGGAGCAGGAGCACGTACAGATGTTTTCTGGGCGTGGTTCAGAAGCAGACTAGTTGGATATCTTTCAGTTGACTTAGGTTGCTTGTTGGAGGTGGCCTGGGAGGCTCACAGAGTCCCAATTTCAAGTTCCAGAGGGCCAGAGGTGAACTTTGGGCAGAGAGTACCCTCCCACAGGACCCACTTGAAGAAAGTGAGAGAAGCAGGAGGCAAGGATGCCCTCATGCCCTGGAGCACATGACGGGGGACAAGTGGGTTAGGCAGACCCATGTGCTGGCTGAGCACGGTGGGGTCCACCCAGTCCCTCTGCTTGTAATCTAGGATGCTTCTGAGATTTGTGGCACCAGCCAGGACCATCTTCTAGTGCACCAAGGGGATTCTACCACTTGCACATGAAGGTAGGGTTTGTGTAGCAGGGTTTGTGTGAGGAGATCCTCCCCTCGGTGGCCAGTTTTGAAAGTGTGTAGTGAGTGAGGCAGGGGATTCCAGGGAGAGAACAGAGAGACTCATAGTTAAGGGTTGCTATCTGTGACACCTTAATCACAACGTCTCAAAATGGCAAGGGGAATATAAGCAAGAGAATTGTTAATCAAGTTCTTATTGTAAGATCTAATTCTGGCTTCATTTACAACTGTGATAGCCCAATGTGGGCCAGATTGTGCATGGCACATGTGCAAATATGTAAGTGGGAGTGAGATCAAGGAACCTCTCTTCCCTTATATTCCATGTGCAGCAGCCACAGTTGTAATTCCAGATTTTTTTTTTTTTTTTTTTTTAGCAAAGAGACTACTCCATCCTATAGCTCTTGCAGGTGAAAGTTACCCAAAATGGGGAGAACAGGCATGGAGGTATGGTGATGTACTTCAACACCCCAGTTATCATGGGAGCTTTGAGAATTGTGCCTGAAGGCTGAGGGACAATGTAATATATCTATACCTGCCAACAAGACTTCTTGCAAGAGAAAGCCAAGCAGGATTTAGTCCTAAAAGAGCACTCTGAGATACACTGTGGACTATGTGCTGGTTGTAAGCATACAATTAATTCTTTTAAACTAATGATAATATTGAAATTTGCAGGTTATTTTCACTCAGCTATTGAACCCTCTTCCAATGAGTATTCAGAACCCCCCCACACAGTCTGTGTTCATGTTTAAAACCAGACTGAAGTATAAATGATTTCTCTCCTCTGTATTGTTGCTTTTTTAATTGTTGATAATTTTATATAGCTTAATTGTACAAGAGTCCTACAATTTTTTGTGAAGGATGCTATTATATCAGTGTATTTTGTTTCTTATTATACGGACAAAACAATAGAAGAGGGAAAGAGCAGGTAAATGGCTGGCTAAAACATTATTGTAACTAAATAATTTGCTGCATAAAACAAAATTAAAGTTTATTCTCAGAACTTCTGGAAATTAATAGGGATTTCCAAGGTTATTATAAAAGACCATATGGGGCACATTTTTATAGTGGCTTCAAATTTTGTGCTCATAATTTTGCTCCCTCAAATAATTACAATCTCAATTTTGAGGTCACAAATAATAGCAGGTGCAAATGATGGCATTGAAATGTGGAACAAAGCAGACCACAAATTAGATAGTTAGGCATATATGGAGCTACTGGGTGAAGTTAGAGTCCCCATTTAGTCAAGAGAAGATTATATTGGCTTTCAAGGAGGCCGGAGAAGGAACATCCCAATGAGGGAGTGATGTTTTCTATTTCTGTTCTATTCTGTATTTGTTTTAAAGATCAGAGAAGGTCATCTTTAATTGGATGACAAACCACCCATTAGAAAAGTTGATAGTGCTGCTATCTATTAATTTAACAAAATTTACTCAGATTAATAAAACAATTAAGGATCAAAACCAATGTCTCATAAACTGTGACTGCAAAGTGCTTTAAATAGATCCTGGCTCCTAGACTGCAGACACACCTGCCAAAACACATATTCCCAGGCCAGCTGAGTTCAGTGAGGGGCTAGATGTTGCTGGATAGCACCAGACATGTGCTAAGTATAATTCATTGGTCATGCCAGCTAGGAAATCCTATTTACACATTTTTGGCTGATGCCATGGAGATGTTTGACAAAATAAAATAGGGTTATTTTTTGTGGGGCAGGACATACGTTTGGATATGGAGAGAATGATTTCAAAAGAATCAGGATCTTCTAACAAATCCGTATGTGCTCTTCTAAGAGCTGTGCTTGGACTAACTAGAGGGCTTGTTGTGGGGTTTGCACTCCTCATCTTTGTCCTTGCTGTGTAGCCTTAGACATAAGACTAAATATATACCATTGTGATAAGGAAATTTGAGGAAATAAATAAGCTTACATGCCTACCCATGATATTAATCTTTAAAAAACATAAATCCACTGGCTTTTGCCCCCATTTGGTGTAGACCACCTATTGCATTCAATATTAGCATAAGTAAATAGGAGGCTTTTGCCTTTAAAGTCAAAGGACCAGATCCTCAGCTGGTGTAAATCATCATAGCTCCATGATGTCAAGGATGTATCTAGTTATGCCAGCTGAGTATCTGGTACCAAATCATTATTGACTGAAACTGAGTGATTGAGGTAACTGAAGATATCCATCTCCTTTGGTTATTTTCCCTTTCACTGTCCCTCATCCATTCCCTGTCTCTTGCCAATCTTTCTCTCTCATCAGGCTCCTTTCTCTTCTCCCCCAGGAGTGTCCTAAGAAATCCTCACTTAATTCCCTTCCCCCCATTACTGTCTCCTTATCTTCCCTCCCCTGTTACTCTGTCATGCCTCTCTGTGGTTTGTCTATTACCAATGCTTCAAATTCCTCTCCTTGCTGTCCCCTCATCCTTGGGGTTCTATAAATTTATTTTTTATTAACTTTTCTGCTGTGTAGCTGACTGCTCCTTCAAAGTTACCATAGTGAGCCTTCTTCCTCCTTTGGTCCCTTCTCTGGTGGTGTTACCCTGAGTTCTGTCCTCAGTACCCTCTGTACAAATTTTTCTTCTCCACTTGCCCTTTTGGTAACTCTTTTTTTGTCATTGTAGTAGTGGTGCCTACATCTCTGAATTTGGATTGAGGCTTTGTTGTGATAGGCACCGCACAAACACAAAGAAATATATGATTCCTCTTCCAAAGAGTTTATAATCTAATTAAACAAAATATCTAAGGATAGCTGTAGTATACAATGGGAAAGATCAGGAAAGTAGGATGAAGTTAGAAATAGTCAGAACTCAGGGATACATAAAATAGTGTAAAATTTGAAGACGCTAAGCCTTTAAAAGGATGTTGGATTGTTTCTGAAAAATGGGAGATATAAATAAAGCAATAAATCAGATGTATATCAGTAATTCCCACAGACTATTGACCCAACCATAATAGCCATTCTAAAGGTCTCTTTTATCATCTCTATACTGAGGACTCAGATCTAACCTCTGCCCATCTGTTGAGGTTCACATGTCTTCCCGTCTTTCCAATCTGTGCTCTTAGTTCAGAGGGGCTATTACTGTTCAAGTAGGGGAGGGAGAATTCTTCAACTTAATCTCTTCTAGATGAAGCACTGTACATCCACCTGAGTCATGCTGGGAAAAGGATTTAGACAATGAGATTAGAGTCCCAACAAAAGTATAGTATTTGGAAGACTATGTCTTTCTCAGTATCAATTAACTTTACACTGATTTAGAGCTGATTAAAAAAAAAATGACGAAATAGATTTCTGTCCAAAAATACAGTTTCATTGAAATCAAAATGTTTTTAATGTGTCTGTAACAGGTCACTGATTCACTGGTACGGCATCTCCTGCTGGTCTTCTGGGAATTAGCTTTCTCAGCCCTGTTGCATACACCATCTATGGGCCGGTGTTTCGCCCTCTGTTACCTACCTCTGAGGTTCCTTTATCTCCACCACGTATAGGCCCCACATCCCTCCCGGACCACGGTGCCCCTTACCTTGGAGTGCTGCCCCTCACCCAGAGCACCATCTCACCTCAGTGACCCACTGCCACTCCTCATCTAGCTTCTTTAGTCAGGGGCAAACTGCAGTCTTCAATAGCCACTCATCATTGGCTAGGGGGTTGGACCTGTTGCCTTTCCCTGCAGCCCCAGTACCTCCTTAGGCCTTCCTGTCAGGCATCTGCATGGGAGGTCACCAGGCCTGAGCTCCCCAGCTCAGCCTGCCCCTTCCCCATCCCCATCACTGCTCTGTTGAAGGTACCCTGTGCTCCCAGGCAGCCAGGTCCTTCCCACCCCAAGGCTGGAGTGAGACTGCCTGCCTCCTAGCTCATAGCCCTTTTTATACCAGCCTTCCCGGGCCCAGATTGGCTGCTACCTGCCCTCCCCTGATTGGCTCCTTGGGGCAGCCCTTTCCCAGAGCTGGTTTTAACCCCTTTCTGACTGGAGCGGGATGACCGCCCCGCTACAGTGTCAATTGTGACTTTTTTGCCAGAAAAAAGTCTAAACAAATTTAAATAAGGTAAACAAAATAATCTTTAGCATATTGATTCACTTTGCTTTGACTTATATATATTAAAATATTTATCACATTATTCTGTTAGCAAATATATTATATTAAACATTTTATATTGTATTTTTTCGACATAGAAATGAAATGTTTTGATGTTGTTGAAATGTTTCAATAGCTGTGAATCAAAATCAGAATGTCCATTCTGTGGGACGTTTTGAAATTTTCACTTTGTTCTAATTCAGAACAAAATCAAATTTCAGCATTTTGAATGGAATTGAAATTCTAGTTTCCAACTTGCTCTGCATTGATTATTACAAATTGTTACCTTGATACCATTTAACTCCAACAATATCAGCAACATTTTCAGGAGACTGGCCCCACTCTTACATAAGAGAACGTAAACATTGCTGAGAGATGAATGGCTATGACTCCTAAATTAGGGAAATTTGATGACAATTCTTTTAAAACAATTGAATAAGGGAAACATATCTTGTGAATCATTTTGAGAAGAGCTCAGTATATCTTGCTCAGGGACTCAAAGTATCAGATAGGGCTTACTTGTAGCATCAGATATAATTCTTGATTTCTATTCTAGATGTAGGATTGTGGGTGAGAAGAGTCACAGTATAGGTGAGGATGCTTAGAAAGTGTTGTATAAAATGCTGAAGCTTCCTGGGGGTTACTCTTTTAATCCTTCGGATTTGTTGAATAATAACAATTTAATATATAAACTGTTTGTTATCTGAATATTGTATAATCTGTTATTTAATGTATACACCCAATAATGATCTAATCATATGGTTATACTTCTTCCATTGAGAAACATATGATCTCCTCTAAGAGACTGAAATACATTTTGTTCTTCACTTAAGTGTTTGATGATACCATCTTCAATTTGGGTTATAATGGATAATGGATTCAAGTTCTATGAGTAGGACTGTGTTTAAATAAGGTTGTTAAAAAATCCTTGAGACAGACTGTCTGTCAAGAAAGTAATAGCTGATAACTAAAGGAGGTAGGGATCAGATTTAGAAAAAAACTCCACCCAGCCAGGCAAAACTACTTTGCTCAATGAACCATGTGTGTGACCCACTGGAAACAACTCTACTTGATGGGCAGATTGATCTCTGACATGCAGTAACTAAGACTGATTATCAAGCCTTTGAAAGACAGATCTTAAAAGTAATTTTATCCTCCATTTGCAATCTTGTAAGCCTTACCTACACAAAGCCTTAAAGAAAATAGCATGTCCAAACTATTGTTATGTGTGCAGGTAACTGGAGAAAAATAATTGGAAAAATGGGGGTGGCTACCTTAGTGGAAGCGAGGCATGTCTGGACTGGTAAATTTAGTCAAAGTCAGGGGTGACTGGGAAGAGAGATCTCTGAACACAAGGAGCTCAGACTTCTCTTTTTCTCTGTCTAGGGACAGCATGGGGTTGGAACTCTGACTCTGGCATCAGAGCCAAGACTGCTTTTCTGAACATGTAATTATGTGTTTCTTTTTCTGTTATGTTAGCTGAAACTGCCTTGCCTCGTTTACCTTATACAAAGTGTAAATCTAGATATTTTGAGAGAACCATTTATTTTTGTTCTCACTACATTTTCCTCTCTTTTTTTAATCAAACTTGTTCTTATTAGAAATTCTGCTGTATTGTGTGAGGAAGGTTCCCCCGCCCCCAGTCTATCCTCAAGGAGAAAGGCACCTTAACATAGCTTCTGGGGCCTAAACTAGTGGTGGGCAACCTGCGGGATCAAAGAAGAGACAAGAGGTGCGTAAGGTGACAATGCTACTCTCATACAGAGCCTACTTTCATACAGAGATGTCATTATATGATTGCTAGAGGTTGCATTTCTGGCTTTAAATCAGTGCTGTTATGAGTATGTGGTAAAACAGTTACTGCCATGCTCTTAATTAAAAATCTGCATAAATGCCTCCTGTGCATGTTTGATCACTCCCTCGGCAAACAGATGTGTTCCATAAAGATTCACAGTAAATGGGACCAGCCCTATGTTGTATACATCCCACTGTCTTTTGAATTTTAGTGTATTGTTTTCTTTGTTAATACAAATAAAACAGTTTTCTTACAATTAGGATTAAAGCTATATATGACTATTTTCATTATTCATAAAAATGCCTAACATTTCTTTTCTCCTCATACAAAAAGTCAGGAACATTTTTTTTTCAGTCTAAAAGACATTAATTTCAGATTAAGGAAAACAAACATAAAAAAGAGAACAAATATATAATATGTATGAGAGGGAAGTACAGTGATTAACTCAAATGTTTGACATCTGAACTGAAATGCAAAATGGTAGCTGCTTCACTGCTGTACTGCAGGGTGATTTATTTAAATGTGTGGTGCAGGAAACAAAAATGAACAAACAAAAACAGTGATAGCATCTCCTTTCAGTAACATATTCCCCGAAACAAATCTCCACACAAAACATTTAGTAGGCCACTTTCTATTGATTAAGAAATAATGACTGCTGATAGTATACTATAACAAATGGAATAGGTTCTGCAGTAATAACAAGGCAAGCAATCAATTCCAAACTACTCAATTCATTATCAAGATCAGTATTCAGTTTATACACATAAGGGACCAGTTTAAACTAATACCTGCAGCTGTGCAGCACAGAAACTGCTCTTGATTCTACATAGAAATTATCAGTTTGGAAGAAGTGATTTTAGGCCAGTTGTGGTTTTCTGAGATTGGTTAAAGTTAGATTCACAAGCGCTGTCAAATCTGTGCACTCTATAGTCAAGACTTGATTTTTTTCAGACCAACATTGCATGCCTAATCGGTATATACACTACCATACTACACAACATAAGCAGATGCGTAGCTATTTGTATATATCGTCTCTGATTTGCATACACACAAGCAGTAATGTGCATGTGAAGTAGGCATGCAATTACACATGAACAAATTCACACACAATTTCATCTTGAGCACCAGATCTAATATGGAAATCGGGTTGACATAATAAATTATATGTCTTTGTTTGGTTTTGCTAAGACATTTGGAAGTATTTGGACATAAATATTTATAAAGGAAAACTGAATAACAAAAGCAGGTAGATGGAAGGTAAAGTAGGTAGTGAGGTATATATAATTATGTAACTGTTACAATTTTGTTTTTGATGCACAGTGCTTCTGGGGTCCCTTTAAAGTCAATGGGAGTCTTTCCAGTGACCTCAATGGACTTTCAATCAAGCCCTGAAAACACCCATATTAAATCCTTATATGCAATTCCACCTATTTTCTGTAGAAAACATATATTTTCAAGTGCTAGCAAACATCCTTATTCCTGCTAATGAAAGAAAAAAAAATCCTTTACTACTGTCTTTAATAGCATTTACGTAAAAATACTGTTTAATTTTCTTCATATATAATGTATTTCTTTCTCCCATTAAACTGCAAAATAAGACTGATTTAAGTTTCAGTGAAGTCTGCAAAACAAGCTAAGTTGCAAGTTCTGTTTTTACCCATTTTTGTATTATCATGTGTAAAATTTTCAGTTGAGAACATATAGGAAAACATATTGAGTTATGAAAAGTACAATAAATTTTGCTCAAACTCTCCCCACACAAACATATCAAGTCCCTTTCTCGCTGTTAATAAATATGGAAGATTTCAGTCCAATAGGAATTTTGCCCGAGAAGTTTGGTTTAGAAAAGAGGGCAAAACTCATCCTTGTCACTAAAATGGATGATGTAAATATTCTATCCATCTAAACCACAATGTAATAAAGAGATGCTGTAATAAAATATCCCTGGGATGTCTTTTATATTAAGGTGCTTTAACATATTTAATATTTCAGTAAACATGTGAAATTATAATTGGTTTGAAAATAACTGGGATTTATAAATATCTCACAGTATTACCAATTCTCTTGTTATACTCCAAATATCCACAAGCTTTTGGGTTTTTTTTCTGTAGTGAAAAGCTTCTTGCTGTCAGTTACATAGGGATGAGCATATTTTTCTAATCACAAGTAGTGGGATCCTCATTTTAAAAATAAAATAACATTTTCTTTAAAGCTGTAATGCAGTGTCATGTGTTTGTCACATTATGTCACCCTGCATCAGCTACAGGATATGAAAAACCTACTTCATAACTTTAATTAGAGGATAGCAAAGGTTTCGAGAACTTTTCTGCACATTTTGATCTCTGCAAAAAACATCCAAAGAGGTAGAAAATTGCTGTTTACTGTATTTTTTTTCCAAGCTGATACTAACTGAGAAATATGATGCATCACATGATAAGGGTCTAGAGCAACTTGTTTGTTTTCTTAACATCACAGAATATCCGCAAAGAACATAATTTTAGTACACTATAACTAAATCAAAATGTTCATTATAATAGTAGCTTAATTCATGCTGCTATAAGTATATATTTCTCAGCATTTCTAATTCCCTAATTGAGGATTTCACCTATAAAAAATCAGTACAGGATACAACTGTTCTTTAAAGACTGTGTGATTTATTCACGTGTATATGTGTATGTGTGTGTGTATACACACAAAAATACACACACACACAATAGTTAAAGTTGATACAAGCTGATTCTGTAAAATCCACTTGCTTACTTGTATTGCCTTGAAAATTTCTGTCCTTTTTCAGGGCTCTGGGTTATGGGTCGGGATCTTTTTAACACTGCATTTCTGCAGCTCCCCTAAAAATATCAAGTCATCAAAATGTTATAGTTCTTATAACTATTTTTTTCACACCTGAAGCTCAAACTAGAGCTCTGGTCCTCCCCAAACTGTATCATCCATTCAGAATGTATCTCATGAGAAGAAAGCAATGGCCATGCTGATTCATACCAATGGTTCATCTAGACCAGTATCAGATGCTTCAGAGGGAATGAGGAGAACAGAGCAATTATCAAGCCATCCACCCCCTATCATCCATTCACAGCTTCTGCTAATTGCAGGCTTAGGGACACCCGGAGCATGGGGTGGCATTCCTGACTATCTTGGCTAATAGCCATTAACCCAGTTATACTTTTGGCCTTCACTACATCCCCTGGTAATGAGTTCTACAGGATAACAGTGTGTTGTGTGAAGAAGTACTTCCTTTTGTTTGTTTTAAACCTGCTGCCTATTAATATCATAGGTTGAGCCCTCGTTCTTGTGTTATGTGAAGGGGAAAATAACATTTTTCTTTTCACTTTTTCCATATATTTCATGATTATATAGACTTCTCTCATATTCCCTCTAGTCATCTTTTTTCTAAGATGATGTCATATCTGAGTAATGGGCAGCCAGACCTAGTTGTCAGAGCCAGAGTCCACAGTCATAAGATAGGAGGCAAGAATCATTTTAGCTGGGTTCAGATAGTGAGAGATCGGAACCACAAGTTGGGAACCAGAGTAAGGCATTTCAGCATACCACAGAATCAGAGGCAGAAGACAAACTGTAGGTCAGGAACCACAATCAAACGCCTGGAGTCAAGCCAAGTAAAGGTGCCAGGAAGTCCGAGAGCGGAAGCTGGAGTGGGAGTGGGAGTAGGGCAGAGCCCAGTTATTCCAGTTCCTGCTGCTGGTTTAAGTATGGCCAGGGGCCAATCAGCTGCTGTGGAACTCCATCAATAGGAATTCAGGGGCAGAGCCTCAAACTGGGGTTGGGCTTCATAGGTCCTAATAGGAAGTTGTCAGCAAGCTGCCAGATCAAAGTTTGAGCCCGATGGGTCATGAGAAATTAACAGTCCCATTTGTTTTATCTAAACAAGTGTTCTTTGGTTGAAGTGTTTGGGGAATCTCTACTCAGGTTAACAAAGGCTAGTACATATCATTTCCTTTGATGGAATGATATACTATTAATAAACTTGCATTGTTCAATAGTGTGCTGGACAGCACAAAATGCACATTTCTTGAGGTGCAAGGCTGGTGCTAAGAATTTGCGGGTCTCAACCTGTATTTGATTCATGAGTGGCTGGGAATTCATTCATGTAACTTAACTGGGAGTGACTTTACATGCTAATGGCTGTATGTGAGCAAAGCCCGGAGAGGCTGCTTCTCACTAGCAAAGCGGTATAAAAGGCACCCTGGACTGGAAAGTTAAAGGGATACCGCAGTTCAACAGTCTTGATTGTACCCTCATATCTATATATAAACTTTTTCTAAAGATTACATTATTATCTCTGTTATTAAAAATGTGTGGCATGTCACTGACTGATTAACACATACACTCTATTTATTTCCTTGTTCCTGTTAACCTAGACTCTTGAAATTTTATGCACTCATTCATTATGGATCAATGAGTATAAAAAAGATATTAAGATATATCAAAATTGAAATTTGGTCTTTCCAGTCCAGACCAGTAAAAGGACTTTAGTACCTTTATGGGATTTCAACAGTTCTATTGACCTTATATACACACTAAGAGTAATCATGTTTTTTTGTGTTCAGATTTAATAATGATAATATTAAAAGCATGTGATTAAGATAGCTGGCTCATTTGAAATTTATTTGATCAGGGATTAGATAATCAAAGATTAATACAGCATGATAGAGAAAGGAATACATAAATTACCAATCTTATCACTGGAGAAGTGGCAACAGCTTGATCCACTTCTGTCTTAACTCCCAAAAATTCTTTCGTTATACAGGGCTTGGGACAATGAAATTCCTTTCCCATGATTGCTCTAACTATGAGTTCTAGCTTAGGTGTCTCAATTTACCTAATCAATAAGCTAAAGACATCTGAGACCAATCCATTATTACCAAGACCACCTGTGACAATAAGTGGGTCTTAGTACTAACATCAGTCAATGGTTCATTATTTTATCAATCACTGAACACATTTGATAAAAAAAATTACTTGTCAATCTCCAGTGGTCCCTCTCTAGACATGTGGACACAATTCTTCATGGATCAACAGGGTCAGAGTAAAATATCATACACATTCCATTAATGATTACATATATTCTGTCATTTGGTCACCCACTATGGTTCAACCTAACTACAAATAGCTTTTCATTTTGATCGGTATAGAGCAATAGATTTGTAGATACAAAAGACTTATTCATAAATAGCATGTTGGTTCATGTAATTGTAGGATTTTGTTATCTACTAACAATATGCAAAAATATGTTGATTTCTTCTGTGAGATGCTGATGTTGGGTCTGAGGCTCACAGTTTGAAGGTCCATCATTCTATTTATTGGATTTTATGCCAAATACATTTCTATACAAGTGTGAGCACAAACTATTTTGTTTTCAGTTTCAGACTTACTAAGAAACTGCTAAGACACATTATATTTTCTCATGTGAAGCTATACAGTATTTAGCACTAAGGCATGTTCTGCCTGGGCTGATTTTAGAGTACAAGTAAAAAAAAAATAGTGATGTAATGAAGCCATCCCTTTCCCATACACTCCTGTTAGTATAATACTGCCACAACCCTTTTTAGTCACAAGCAATAATGTTCTCATGATTGTGGGGTAACAGCAGTCAATCCATAGTTAAAATTGCAATTGAATTGTAATAAGAGCAATTTTGGTTCCACTTCTGAAGTCCACAAGTAAGGCCATGTAAGTCTTGTTTAGTGAGGTCTTGATCTAATGTAGAAATTATCTTTAAAAGCGTGATTTGATTTTGACAAGGTGTACCTGAATGATCATACCTTAAAATAGATACTCATAAGAGTTCAAAAAGTGTTGGTTTTTTTCTTCTAGGGATATATGTACCACACTGTAGCAGTAAAAGAGAAAGCAGGAAAGAAAGAAAGCTCTATTTACTGGATTCGTCTAATTCATATCAAGGTCATTAAATCACTATTTAGGTGGTTAAAATCTAATTTTTTAAAGTTTTTATACTTTTCAATTTGTAACATTGCTGTGGGTTATGTTTCCAGTGAATTTAAAACCATTTACCAAATATCTGCTGAAAAGTTCAGCTTTATTTTTTTTTTTAAAGAAACTTTCAATTAAAAAAGAGGGGGGGGGGGGGGAGAGAGAGAAAATTTGTCTAGCATAAGGCATGAGAGGGAAATCTGAGGAAGGGGCACTAGCCTCTTAGGCCCAGGTACAGAAATGTACTGAGCACATGCTTAACTTTAAGCATGTGAGAAGCCTTAAGGAATTGGGGCCCTAATTGATGTGGATGGGGGGAGCAGCAATCAAGCATTTAAAGGTCTATGAGAGCAATTTAGCAATAGATTGGTGAGCTAGTCAGGAGGCATTCGGTCACTATTAGCCAAGACCAGTTGACAAGGACTCATGATCTGGCCAACTGGGTTTTGGAATAGTAGTCACAAAGAAGTAGGACTTTGGTGATTACAAATACCACATATAGCCTCAGCACAGGTAGCCTAGCAGGGAAAAGTTTATCATAAAAGCTGTTTCAGCAAATAACCAGTAAACATAGAATACTGAGAGAAAAACTGCTTTTCTAGGCTTAAAGATACCTTAAGAATATATCAATATTAAATACAGTAAAGCATTTTCTGGGCAAAATGCTCAGATACAGGAAGGTGGCAAAAATGCCAGAATATAAAAATGATCAGTAATGATGTCTGGAAAAAAAAGGGAGCGCTGAAAATATGTGTGTGGGAGGGGGAGGGGCAATTCCCCTCTGTGGCACACAAGGCACAGAAATGTCTCCTGATATTGATTATATGAAGTAAAAGTTAAACAAATTAAGAAACAAAAGAACTGAAAGAAGGTTTAAAAGTAAAACAAGATCAAAATAGGGAAATAGAAAAGCAAGTAGAAGATATAACGATGGCCAAAAATAATAAGGGAGCTCATGAGTGAAAAGGTAACAGATAACCTGCCTAATTAATTGTTTAATTCTTTGAACTTTTTTTTTGTTTCCTTAATACAGTCCTTAATACTGTCTTCATAATTTTAAAGCTCTTAATAACTCATCTTGTATATTTATAAATACTATTTTCGCACCCTTTTTAAATGTAAGCTTGTCCCATATGTTTGTGACATTACCCAGGGTACACTCTGGACCACTGAACAGTGGTGTCCCCTTAATTCTCTAGCTTGGGGTACCTTTTACACTGCTTTGCTGTCAGAACATCCACACCTGGTTTGCTCACATAGCCTTCAGCATGCAAATTCACTTCTAGCAAAATACATGAGCGCTCTGACCAGTCACTCCATGAATTACATACCAGGCAACACTTACAGATTCTTAGTCCCAGCCTTGTTCTCCCAGAAGCTTGCATCTTGTATTGTCCAGCATGCTACTGAACAGTGCCAGCTCATAGAAAGTCCATCATTTCATCAAAAGAAAATGATATATGCACCTGCCCTGTTTATTCCAAATGGAGTTTCCCACAAACTTTAATCCAAACACATTGGTTAAGATAAAACAATAAGATGCGTTTATTAACTAGAGAAAGATAGATATTAAGTGATTAAAAGCATTGATGCATAAAAGTAGGGATTGGTTACAAAAGAACTTAAAAGAATAATATGCAAGCTAATACTTAATTTAAGAAGCTAAGTGAACTTAAAAGCAAAGGTTTTCCTTACTATACATTATAGTAAATTTCACAGGCTGCATCTCCTTTCAGCCTGTGATCACCACCCTTAATTCAGTTTTTCTAGAGTTGATGTCATGAGAAGAGAGATGGGAGGAGGAGAGGTAAATTGGAGGCCACCACCTCTCATTCTTATATCACCCTCCCCTCTTTGAGGATTGCCCACAGTTGGGGTATAAGCAACACATAGTCTCTTGTGGACATGAAGGTTGAACCATCCTTGTTATGAAAAGTAAATTTCTTGTTTACACCTTCTCCTCTATTGAAGTATGGAAGCTTAAGGAGGTGGTCACCTTTAATACCTGTCTGGAGTGCTAGTATATCTTTGTCTCTGAAACTGATTTTGGCCTGCCTTTCTAACTCTGGAATATGTTACAGCAATGTTATACAGCAGAAACTTATAACTTTACATACAACGTTGATACACATATTTTACCATGAGAATAATGTTCAGCAGATTATGAGTTTTCAAATGATACCCCATAAGGCATACTACATTTATCATAGTCTTGTAAAACTGGTTACCATAATAGTTTAGACTGTCACAATGCTATGTATGTTGTCCTATGTTTTTGCATGTTCTGTGTATCATGTGACTACTTTTTTGTTTTAACTTTGTTTTATTGGTTGTTGCAACAAAAATCAATTCTATCTATCTATCTATCTATCGATCTATCTATCTATCTATCTACCACCCTATTTTAATATTATGTATGGATCAAAACTGTCATACTGCTAATTTCATTTTTTGTGCTAAGATCAAAAAGCCCTTAGTTATAAATATATAATTCAACTGCAAACAAAAATATAAATCAAAAACCTTCTGTTGAAATGAAAAAGAAAAGAAAAATGTAGGGGAAAGACCTCAGTATTAATACAAAAATAATATTAATATGTTCAACATTTGTAGGTTGTTAAAAACTGGCTTGCATCTTTATTAAATATTAAAATATATAATAAGTTATAGCCAAAATGTTTTTCAATATAACTATATATCTAACTAAAACTATATAACTCTATCTATCTATCTATCTATCTATATTGTGTTTGGTGATGTTACAAAATGTTAAAGCTGATCAAACACATTTTAATAGGTGTTTCTGTTAAGCCCATCATTTTTAGCATCTAGGTGAGTTCTTTCCTGAACCCCTACTTCTAGCCTTCAACCAACCTCTCCAAGCTCAGCCTCAGACGCAAGCTCCTTATAGAGGAAGACATACCAACTCAAAGCAGCACCAAACCCTGCCAGAGCAGCAGATGCAAAACCTGAAAATATATCTTTTGCTTGCACAATGATCTACATCCTCCACAACACACCTTTCAAGATCCAGGGATCCTACACATGCTTATCACAACATGTGATGTACCTTATGAAGGGCATTGCATACCCCAACAGCAACTATGTGAGTGAAAGCAGACAATCACTATGCTCTTGAATGAACTCACAAAGGAAAATGATAAGAGACAAAATCACCCTATCAGCTCTGGGTGAACACTTTTCACAAAACGATCACTCTATAACTGACTATCAGTCCTCGTCCTCAAAGGAAACCTGCACAACACTTTCAAAAGACAAGCCTCGGAGGTTAAATTCATAACTCTGCTAGACACTAAAAATAATAGACTGAACAGAGACACTGGTTTTATGGTTTATTAAAATAATATTTAACCCACTAATCCCCTCTTTTTGTCCTATGACTTCAGAGATGTTAATGGGCCACTCTACTCTGAATGGTCACTTAGAATATGTGCTATCTACTCAAGATAAATAAACAACCTATTTCCATCTTCCATTTAGCTGTGTTGTTCGGAATACCTTTCCCAAATCTGAAAAACTGTGTGGCTTGAAAGCTGTGCTCTCTCAACAACAGAAGTTGGTCCAATAAAAGATATTACCTCACCCACCTTGTCCTAATATACTGGGACCAACATGGCTACATATACAGTACATATAATAACATCGTATCAAAAATGTGCACAAGGCCCAATTGCTGTACAAGTCAACATTGCTAAACTGTTTAACCAAACACAAGTAAAAATGAACAAATGAATGAATAGATAGCAGAAATTAATTAAAAAAGCAAGGAAAATTGTAGAGAAATGTGCACTTCTTATTTGATTTATTTGTTTACTGTAAACGGTTCATTACAGAATATTGAAAAGGGGAAATTGTCTAATCTTATTAATGATAAACAATTAGCTAAATGGTATTGTCCTCAGTATGTAACAGAGACTGTTGTAAATTGGCAATGCATCACATTGTGTAGGCAAATTCCAGTAAGCACAATTTGTAATTTAGGGTCAGTGACACAACATAGTAGCAGAAGTACATATTATTCAAAACAATCATTCTTAGTTTTGTGTTCCACATATATTTCTTTTATTGATCTTACTAATATTGATCCTGACATTGCAATATTTGATAAGGTGTTGTGGCGACGAAAAAGGAAGGAGACAGAGCGCCAGGTCTTGGTAGCCGAAAAGCCTCCCAGGGACTTTCCACTGGGG
>NW_020664372.1:15987958-16021104 GCF_002925995.2 Terrapene triunguis
AAAAAAAAAAGCTGTTCCGTGTCCGGTGAAGTTTAGCAAGTGTGATGATCATTGCTAAGCGTAACCTATAGTATGGATATGCGGTAATGTGTAGTAACTAATTGTAAGACTTTTTTTGATGGAAACCTGGTTTGTAATGTCACTATTCTACATCTCTGTTCCATAATAATGCCTATTCCAGTTTTTCAAAATGAACCCATGATTTACAGTAAGCCACAGAATCAGGAAGAAGTTAAAAAAAAATCATGCCAGCTTATAACATCCATACGAATGTACAAATCTCAAATTTAAAAGCATTACTAGATCAAAAAGACATGCACATTATTCAGTTTAGCAATGACATGAACAAAGCAGAATAAACCCTGAATAGTCTTATCATGATGGCAATCTTCAAATAGTAACGTCTCATACTTGGATACAAGTTGCATTTAAATCTTTGCTTGTATTATACTAGTTTTAAGTCGCTTTTGCAGTTTGCTAAAATAGTATAGATCTCACATAAACTCTTACTTCCACTTTATATATCAATATGGCAAAGGTTTGCCCTGATATGACAATAATCACAGCACCAAGTAGAGAACTGTTAGCCAAGGCTAGTATTCACCACATGAATGGTTTTCATGAGCACCTTATTAATATATATATATATATATGTGAGGAACTTATGTTAACTGAATGCATTATGCTCTTCCTACAATTCTGTTCAGCCATTTCAAGTATCCCACAACACTTTGCACAGCTGAACTCAGCTTTGGCATTAGAAACTAGGAAGCCTGTCAAATCCAATATACATTTTGTGTCCTAGAACACTTTGGGATGTACCTCTATGCCAACTGGTTTGGAATGTGGTATCCAAAACAGAGATAAGGAAAGGTAAAGAACAACATGTTAAGGAACTGCTGGATTGGATTTTTGAAGTGTTGGGGTGTACTTTCAAAGAACACCTACTGTATAAAGTGAATATGCTGTGAGATAAGCTTGTGTCTTGAACAAAAGGGTATCTGTAAGAGTTCTCCTTTTCATATTTTACTACTTTTTTTGGCAATAAGTTAACTAAGCTTCATTATTTGGTCTCTTGAACATTTTTAATATAACATTTGAATGACAAGTATAGTTAAAAGTAGTTGGCTTTAAATTTAGCAATACAGAGTTAGAGGAGGAAAAGTCAGGTGTCAGAAAGCCCCAGTGCTTTTCTCCCTTATCCACTTGATGAATTCTTGTGGCTCTCAGCTGAGGGGCTCTCTGCTCTGATGAGCCACAGGAAGTTCATGAAGTGGAGAAGGCTGGGAGTGGTCTTGTATTCCCTTCTGTCTACTTCTACTACACTGCTGCACTGCTCCTGAGTCCCACCCTCCCAAATCTGGATTTCTCTGCTAGCACCCAATTCCTCCAGCAACACCTTCATTCCCTCATGCCCATTGATTTCCTGCCTCTATTCCCAAAGCTCACCCTGGGGAAATGGGTATATTGGAAACACTAACCGTGATGGTGAAATCTGCCGAAAGATAAACACGCTCCTCTCTATAAAACATCTTCAGACCTCTCTTCAGAGTACAGGCTCAGTGGTTAGTTAACAGGGCTGGCCTACAACATTTTGGCACTTGAGCTCCCTGCGCTCAAATGACGCCCCCATGCCCCTTTGCTTGGGCCAAAACTTTGAAAGGTCTCAATTCTGCCTTCTTCCTGTTCTACTCCTCTCATGGTACTGCTCTGTTACCTACCCCAATAAAGGAGAACTAACAACTTTAAATGCCTTGTTCAAAAATTTTAAGTAACACTTAACTTTCAAATGCCTGAACAGAAAACGTAACTTTTCTTGTTTGCATAGTAAACACTGGCATTTTTATCTGTTTGAATAATCAAAGTGGTGCTTTGCATGCCTTCTTGATTGCAAAGATTTGAACTGCTTCCTGCTGGAGGTCCACAGTCTGCAAAGATTTGAACTGCTTCCTGCTGAAGGTCCACAGTCTGGGACAGCTCATGCTCTATAGAGATGGTTGCAAGGCTGACCAGCCTCTCCTGTGTCATTGTGGAGCATAGATGTGTTTTTATTAAATTCAGCTTAGAGAAGCCGCGTTCTCCACTGGCAACTGTTAAAGGAAGTGTTAGTAGTGTGCGCAGAGCAACAAAAGCATTTGGAAAGAGGGTGGTCATCTTATGTGTGCACATATATTCCAGAACAGCCTTTGGAGTTGATCCTGCTGAAAAGTATCTTGAAAGGGCTTTCAGTTCATCACCTAAATCACTCGCATTAATATCGTGCATGTCATCATGTGTCAACACTGTCTCTAGTGCCCTGCATTGCTGATGTAGGTCTTCTTCAGGTATAGTGAGGAGTTTTGGAATATCATACAACATCCCAAATATACTGCTGTGTTCCTTGAGCTGCATGAAATGTTCAACTGACAGTATTGCACAATCTAGCTCCTGGTTAAAGAATTCAACTTTGAATTGTTGCTTGGGTTCTCTTATGGGATTATCCCGTGCTCCATAATCAAAAAGTCTTCTTCTTCGGTGACTCTTGTAGTCTTGAATGGGTGGGAAAATAGCTTCAGTGTGAAGTTCCTCTGCCAACTTCTGTGCACTCTTCAGAAAGTTTTGAAATCCCTCATCTGACTGGTAAGACTGTAGGTATGACTTTGCTTTGTCCAGTTGTTCATTGCTCCAGATATATCAAGGTCAACACCTTGGAGTCTCTTGCTTACAACATTTATTTCAAACAGTATGTCATGCCACAACACTAAGCCACACAGAAATTTGAAGTTATGTATGTTTCTGGTGATTCCATTTCCCTCTGCCACTGTTCTCCCACAAATAATTCCTGTCATAGCATTATCCTCCATAATGGCAACTATGGCATCATCTATCATCCAAATTTGGTGTTTGATAGGCTTTATCGCCTCCACTCGACTTTCCCATCATGTGGCACTCCGCAGTTTCAGTGTCAGAGAGGATGTTCCCAGATGTTACTTCAAAATTTGCCATTGATGTGTTGATGCAGAGAAAAATACATAGATGCTTTGAATTACATTTAAAGATTCAGCAACCTCACTAGAAGCTGATGCTGCATCACTGACCACCAAGTTCAATAAATGAGAACTGCATGGGACAAAAAAAGCTCGAGGGTTTAACTCTCGGATCCATGTCTGCACTCCTCTGTTCTTTCCTCTCATGTTGGCACCATTATCATAGCCCTGACCTCTCATGTCAGCTATCGCAATTCCCGTATCTTCCAGCTTTTTAAGAAGCACATTTGTCATACCAGCTCCCAGGGCCAGCTCCAAAGTTTTTGCCGCCCCAAGCAGCGTGAAAAAAAAAAAAAAGCCGCGATCGGCTCCACTGCGCCACTTTCTTCTTCGGCGGCAATTTAGTGGTAGGTCCTTCCCTCTGAGAGGGACCGAAGGACCCGCCGCCGAATTGCTGCCGAAGAGCCCGACATGCTGCCCCTTCCCCTTGGCCGCCCCAAGCACCTGCTTGCTGGGCTGGTGACTAGAGCCGGCCCTGCCAGCTCCTGTAGTATCATCAATGTCAATAAATTCTAGAAAATGCTCTCTGACAGTCACCATTGCAGGGACATTTTCATTAGGTTCTGTTGTTGTTACAAAACACACCATTAAAGTCATTTGTTCCATCTGGCTGATCTCAGGTGTGCAGTCCAGAATAACAGAGTAATATCTTGCTGACTTCAGATCTGCCACAATCTTCTGTTTGACATTTGTTGCCAATAACTGTATGATCACATTTTGAATTGTTTTTCCAAGGTAGTGTTGTGTGTACATTTCTTAGGTGGTGACTCTTCTTAGATGCTCCTGGAGTGCAGCATCAAACTCAGCCATTAGCTTCACAATTTTAAGGAAGTTTCCATTGTTTGGCATATACAGCTGATCTGAAGTGCCACACAGTGCTAGGTTTTGGGAAGCAAGGATTCTCACAATGGCAATGAGCCTTTTCAGAACATTTTGCCAGTAAAGAGACTCTGATGCAAACTTCTCTTGATGCTGACTATGGTGGCCTTTACCCTTAGTCTCATCTCAAGCTCTTTCCACCTATGGAATGATCTCTGGTGATTTGCTCCCTTCTCATGGCATGCCAGATTTCTAGCCAGATTTTTCTAGTCCTTTGTTCCTGTAGAACCCAATGTGGCTGGAACATTAGACTGAAAGAGTTTGCAACAAAAACAGTATGCAGCATTCTGGGTTTTTGAGTACATAAGCCATGGCCTCTCCACTTTGTCACCATTGGGGATTTCATGCCAGGAATGTGTTGGATGGAAACTTCTCTTTTCATTGTCTTTGGGGAACATGAAGTTTTTCACTTGCTGCAGCCCATGCAGTACAAGGAAGTCCCTCAGGCTACTGCTCAAGTGGGTCCACAGTCCTGGATCATCTAGACATAAGGAACTAAACTCAGCAGCAGCTGTTTCTTGCGCCTCCACCACACACTTCTCTGATCTACACTTTTCTTCAGGAGTGTGCATGGTTACATCCATTTGAGATGGAGATATGGATGCTGCAGTAGCTACCAGGTCACCTGCACTCTGACTAACTGGAAGATCAGGCATCTCCTCACCACTCACATCCTCACTGGGGCTGGAAGGCTCACCATGAATATTTGTGTCTATGTATCTCAGGAGAGCTCCTTCCTGCTTAGATAGAAAAGCTTCCTTTGCTTTCTTTCTTTTTCTGAACGCTGCCCCAAAGGGCGTTTTCTTCTTTCACTCATGACTGCTGTTCTGTGCCAGCTATACTGGGTCTCAACACTCAATTGAAGGGGACAAATAAGCAGGCTGGTAGCAGGGCCTGAGTGAGGGAGGATATCAGTGTCACTGGCTCCTACTACTTCAGTTGACTGCCTGTTCTCCTCAAGTGGGTTCAGGGAAGCAGCAGGAAACAGGAAGCTCCCTGAGAAGCTGGTGTTAATTAGTCCAGGCTCCTGGGGTGCTAGAGAGGTACATAAGAGGCTCCTCCTCTCTCTCCCTGCAGCTCCTGCTGCTTTCTGTTATTCCCTCTCACCTTTTCTCCTGCCTGCCTGTTATGTCTCTTGTGCCCTCCTTCCTCCAGCACAGCACTCCACCATCTCTATGCATCTAGAGCAGAGAGAATACATATGCACCAGCAGCAGACACAATTTTCTACACTCTGGGTCCTAGTGGCACCCACCCCACAGTCTGGCACCTGAGGTGGCTGCCTCAGGTGGCCTCATGGTAAGGCCAGCCCTGTTAGTTAAGTCCCTAGATGGAGTTTCTTCATTATTTGTTTCCATTTAAAACATTCTGCCTATGTTATGCTTACATTTTTATTTTAATTAAAGTTCACATTAATGTCAATATGATATTATATTTGTGTTTATTACTTTATATATGATAGTACCCACAGTGTGATAAGCATTCGCTAGACAAGCAAGATGTTATGCCCCAAGGAAATTACAATGTAGGGGGCTAACATCATATCAGTTATTTTAATCAAAATGTCACTTCTGTTTTTCAATGAAATTCCTTTTTCATAGAAATCCCTTTTTCATTAACATTTTCCAATCAGCTCCAAAGAGCGTTATCAGCAATGTATGCCAAATCAATAGGAATGACATTTTAAGGTTGGTTTGTGTCTATTGAAACACTGCAAACAGCTAATTTATTACATACACATACACACACACATTCTTTGACTACTCTAAAATGTAAAGATGTCTTGCTGATGTAGTGCTGCTGGAGCTGTAGGGTGGAGATTTTTTAATGGCATTAAAGCCTCATAGTGATTGATTTTACCAGCAGTAGAGTGTGGCAGATAATAGAATACTAGTTATACTAGTTACATTTCTTCTCACAGTGATAATTCTGGGTGTTGAACTGGAAACTAGCTCAGAGGCAAGAGAGTCAAAGGTCAGTAGCTCCCAACCTTTCCAGACTACTGTACCCCTTTCATGAGTCTGATTTATCTTGCTTACCCCCAAGTTTCACCTCACTTAAAAACTGCTGGCTTAAAAAATCAGACATAACAATACAGAAGTGTCACAGCACACTAATACTGAAAAATTGCTTACTTTCTCATTTACATCATATAATTATAAAATAAATCAATTTGCACATAAATATTTTACTTACATTTCAGTGTATAGTATATAGAATAGTATAAACAAGTCATTGTCTGTATGAAATTGTGGTTTGTACTTACTTCGCTAGTGCTTCTTATGTAGCCTTTTGTAAAACTAGGCAAATACCTAGATGAGTTGATGTAACCCCGGAAGACTTCTGCATACCCACAAGGGTACGTGTACCCCTGGTTGAGAACCAGTGTCATAGGTTAACCAGACTAAACCATTGTAAAATAGTCATGCAGTTTCAGCTCTTATAATTCAAATACACTTATTATTATCCAAAGTAAGATATTAGTGGAACATCTGTGTGGGTTTTAAAACTTCAGGCACAAATACCCTAACTAGTGCATCCACATTTATATTTTGAGATTTAAATAAATGACCTAATTTTCAAATGTGCTTAGCACCAGCAATTTCCACTGAAGTCAGTTTTGGCTTTAGCATTCGACTCAGTATTTTCTGTTTTCTATGGGCAAGATCTACAATCTTTACTCATGAGGAATAGTAAGTAGTTCATGTGATTTCAATGGGGAATATTTGTTGAGCAACATACAGCTCACCCAAAATAAAGGTTACAGAGTCTGGCTATAAATGATGATTTTCTTAAACAACTGCCTCGTGTAATAGGTACGGGTCTGCTTTCATCTATGCCTCTTTGTGATGACTCTGAATGCACCACCTCAGGTGTTGCGTCTTGTTCACTTAGCTGTCTTGGGATGGAATTTTCTAGTTCTCCCACTCTTAGACCAAGAACTGTATACAACACCCTATCTCTGTTGAACGTTTATTACCATGCATGTGCATGCCTTTCCTTCAGTAGCTTGTGACCAGTGCAGTACAGTGATGAACAGCCTTCTTAAATCAAGTGTGTTTATTAGCAAATGGAACAAAGCATTGGAGAAAATAATTATATTTATAGAACAGTTGACAGGCCTGTTTAGACTAATCTAAGCATATGCTTCCCCAAAAGTTAAGTTAGGGCTGGTTTGCACAGGGAAAAGACTGGAATAGCTACTGCTAAATAGTTATTCCACACTAGCTCTCCATATGAACAATTATTTTTCACTAAAGATTAAGCTAAATCACACAAAGGCACTCTAGGCTGGCATAAGAATGTCCACATGGGGAGCTTCTTCAGGATAGTATTGCACCCATGCTATTTCATGCTAACTATCCCTCTCATTTTACAGGAACAGAACAAACTCAGATTATATTCTTTTAGCAAGCTCCAGCACTCTTGGGACCTGCCTGGTCTCAGGTTGCCTTCCAATGATTGTGTGTGCCCATCAGCTCCCTCCTTTCAGGGAAACTCGCTTTTCTCAAACCCCCTACTTCCCCCCCAACCACCCTGGGTAAGCCTGATTCCAGTTGTCATTTTGCTTAGTGCCTTTTCATTACAGAAGTTAGGGGTGAAGTCTTCCTTTTGCCTCTGACTGGTTTCTCCGAGTTGGCCTGCCCATCTATCTATGGGAATGCTCCATTGTTTGACAGTTAGACTCATTCTGCCTTAATGTGTTGTAATCTCAGGCTTTGTGACTATGGGGGAGTGTGCTGAAACTGTCTGCTCCCCCTGCCATTCCAACAAACCATCTCAGAAAACACTCCTTGTTTGGCGTACAAACCCATATTCACCGCCAAGCATCCCCACACTCATCAGACCTAAACTGTATTTTTCAGGTGATTGATTTCTGGTGCATCATTGAAACAATATGAAATTTCAATAAACTTGCAGAAGTGATATAATTAAAAAATAATGAATGAAAGTGGGATTGTCGAGGACTAGAAACCAAACTGTAATTTGGTGCCTGAAGCTTTTTGGTAGTCCCCCAAAATGTCACTTGCTCAAGCAACTCATTTGGGGCCTCCAAAATAATTAATGTACAAAATTACAGACTTAGAATTAGAGGCCACCTTTGAAAATTGCCCAATAGTAACATATTTATATATATATTAATTCTGCTTAAGCTATGTTATTGTTTCCTGTGTAGAAAGCAATAACAGAAACCCAGAGTCCACTCTTGCTCCCATTAAAGACAGTGTCAAGAACCGGATTTACTTCAATGGGAGCAGGATTGGACCTCACCTTTTTGATGGGAGTCGTACTCAACACTTCTCAGGCTTTTCCTCAAATATAAGTATGGTCAGGTTTTCAAACCTTGCCTGCTTATTGATCTCTTGTCTGAAAAAAAAATCAATAAATAACCAGCACTTACTGTGACCTGAAACATTTTAATAGAACATTTCTGTATGCTGGTCAAGGGAAGAAATGCTTTCACTTTACAGGCTGTGCAACAGTTTTGCCTTTTTCATGCTGCATTTCAGAATAATGAGAAACTAAAATAAAACTCTTCCCTGTATATATCAATTAAACAAAGTTGTTCTCTTCCTTTTATATCTCTTGATGTTGAACGCTTTGGCCAACACTCTTGGGTGCCAGATAGTAAGTACTCAAATCCATATTTATCTGTCAATATTCAAAGGTCTTGAAATCCTACAGCTCCCATTCACTTCAATGCAGGTGCACAACACTTCAGAAAATCCGGATATTTAGGTTCCTAAATATGGATTTATGTACCTAAGTGTGGACATCTCTGTTTGAAAATTACGCTTAAATACTGAATCTGATGGCCAGATAAGAGGCAACAGAAAGGAATCTTGTGTATTGATCTTTAAGCCCCTAATTCCATCATTTAATTAATACAGCAGGTCCCTCATCTAAATTGTTAAGTCAAGATGAAGTCTTAGGTGCTGCTAGCAAGTGCTGCACTAAAAGAAAGAAGTGACTCTGTGTTGTTCACCTACAAAATGGTCATATTGTGGTAGCTCCCTTTCAGAGAACAGAGTTCAGAGAACCCTTTTCTCCCACAGTGCATCTGCACAGGAAGCAGTCAGAATGTTTCTTACAGTGGCTCTACCACAAAGTCCTTTGATGTCAATGGAATCCTTCCACTGGCTTGAGTGGGCTTTGGACTAGACCAAGTTTCCCCCAAGATCTAGGAAAAAGGCCAGTAAAATCAGAAGTGTTGTGCATGTGAAAGCAGGCATAGCTCTGTGGGCTTCGCATATGATTCTTCTCTTCTTTCCCGGAGCATCTGCAAGTGACTGAAAACCCGTAACTATGGCAGAACGATTTTTGAGAGCACTGTGTTTTGGCTTGTTTTAGTAGATTTTAGGGAAGTTAATGCATGATTGTGAATAGGGGTCACACAGAACGTTAGGTCTTATGTGATAGGAATTATCCATGGGTTGATCTGGCACCAGTTGAAAGAAATAATAAATCCTCCCCCCCAGATACAGTATTTGCTGCAATAGTGTCACAACCAGAAGACCAAGGTAAAACACTTTAACTACCTTCTAATTCATTTCTCAAATGCTGCAATTGACCCAGTTGCTCTCTTTCCCTCATTGTTTCCCGGAACAGAACTAAACTAGGACACATAATCCAGGATCCTAACTCTGCTGCGGCAGGAAATCAGTAACTCTTGGAAGTCAATAGGAATAACTTATATCCTGCAGGAAGATGGTAGGGGCCAGGAGTATGCAAGTTATTATCAAGATAGTTTACTGTTAGCTTTTGCTTGACAAACTCTGTTATAAGGAACCTTGTGAAGGTAGTTTTGTTTTGTCCATTTTGGTTGCTAGAATATTTGTAGGGGGAGGGAAGGAAGGAGGGAGTAATATTTATCCCTCTGCAAAAAGATTCCAGAAGTGCCAGTTGCCTGATTTTTCGTTTGTTTGGGGGGTTTTTTTGCTAGTAATTATGAGGTAATTTCCTTTTAAAGGTGTTTTTATATTAATTCAAGTAGCAGCAGATAATGGATAATTGGGACCCAGCCCATATTTACTCCTGGAAATACCTAAGGGAAAGCTCTCAGAAAAAAAACACTAAACACCTGTCATATTGACGGTTATTGAAGCATGCAGCACCTTTACCACATGAACAATGGAAATCATCTACTGAAAATATTTCATGCCATTTTAGAAAATAATGTCTTTTATTGGTTCCTAAACTTATATCTATATATGAGGAGATTATATCCTATATCATCTTTAAAGAATTTACTTTGTTTTCTTGGATGCTTCAGTTTAAAACATTTCTCTGTCTCTGTCCCTCACTCCATTTCTCTTAAGCTAAGACACGCAAGAAAGCAAAGTAAACTCTTTAAAGATGATAATTATAATGTTAAGTGACTGTGGATTTAGGGGAATATCTTTGGGGAATAGGAAGGAATCCTTATGGAAGGGCATTATCTATGGTAGAAAACAGTGAATTACTTTTTTTTGCATTTACAGTATAGCTTTTTATTTTCTGAATTCAAATGAGAAATTTTACACAGCCCTGGGTCACTAAATGCAATTATAGACACCAATCCTACACATGATTATGTACATGATTAAGTTCAGAGATGTAATCAGTCCCCTTGAGTTCCCTGTGGCAGCTCTTGTGCATAAAGTTTTGTGAATTCATAAATGTTTGCAGGATCAGGGCATAGGAATGTTTCTGTAGTCCATCCTAAAATGATTGTTACCTGAAATGAGACTATCCTTTTCCCAGTGTTAGGTATCTCGTACATGCAAATTTACTGCAATATAGATTCAAAATGTAAAGATCTGCTTAAGATGGCAATAGTTCAGTATTCCTGAAATTAATGAATATGAATGAATGAAACATTAAAGCATAGTAAAAATATGAGGACAATATGGCAATTTTCATAGTTTTTGACTATATTTTCAGTTTTGCCACTTTCTTATTGTAACTGTGTAATTCAGTCATCATTTTTTGGAATTCAGGGTCTAAATAATAATGTCAAAAAATTTTCATGTCCAAAAAGGTTAATGGCTGCAACCTCTCCAGTACAGAATATTCATTAATATTTATTATGTACATTTTAAATACTTTTATTAGATATTTAGGATTATCTTAAAAACTACTGGAAGACAAGATGAGGACGAGAGCAAATATAGTGCCAATCTATAAAAAAGGGAATAAGGACAACCCAGGGAACTACAGACTCATCAGCTTATCTTCAGTACGTGGAAAGATAATGAAACAATTAATCAAGTAATTAATTTTCAAAGACCTAGAAGATAATAACGTAATAAACAACAGTCAGCATTGATTTGTCAAGAACAAATCATGTCAAACCAACCTAATAGCTTTCTCTGACAGGGCAACAAGCTCTGTGGATATCAGGGAAGCGGTAGGTGTGATATATCTTGACTTTAGTAAGGCTTTTGATACTGTCTCGTGTGACCTTCTCATAAACAAATTAGACAATTATAGCATAGATAGAGCTACTCTAAGGTGGGTGCATAACTGGTTGAAAACTGTCCCAAAGTGTAGTTATTAGTCGGTCACAGTAAAGCTGGAAGGACATATCAAGTGGGGTCCTGCAGGGATTGGTCTTGGGCCTGGATCTGTTTAATATCTTCATAAATGATTAGATAATGGCATAGAGAATACAATTATAAAGTTTGTGGATGATACTAAGCTGAGAGGAGTTGCAAATGCTTTGGATGATAGGATTAAAATTCAAACTGATCTAGAAAAACTGGAGAAATGGTCTGAAATCAATAGGATCAAATTCAAGAAGGAGAAATGCAAAGTACTCCACTTAAGAAGGAATAATCAGTTGCACATATATAAGATGGGAAATGACTGCCTAGGAAGGAGTACTGGGGAAAGGAGTTGGGGGCGGGGGGTGTATAGTGGATCACAAGCTAAATATGAGTCAAGAGAGTACCACTGTTGCAAAAAAAAAAAAAGTGAACATCATTCTGGGATGTATTGGTAGGAGTGTGGTAAGGAAGACACAAGAAGTAATTATTCCACTCTACTCCATGCTGATAAGATCTGAACTAGAGTATTGTGTCCAGATCTGGGCACCACATTTCAAGGAAGATGCGGACAAATTGGAGAAAGTCCATAGGAGAACAACAAAAATGATTAAAGACATGATCTACAAGGAAAGATTGAAAAAAACTGGGTTTTGTTAGTCTGGAGAAGAGAAGACTGTGTGGGACTTGATAACAGCCTTCAAGTACATAAAAGGTTGTTATAAAGAGGAGGGTGATAAACTGTTCTCCTTAACTGAGAAGCAATGGGCTTAAACTGCAGCAAGGGAGGTTTAGGTTGGACATTAGGAAAATCTTCCTAACTCTCAGGGTAGTTAAGTATTGGAACAAATTGTCCAGGAAGGTTGTGGAATCTCTGTCATTGGAGGTTTTTAAAAACAGGTTAGACAAACGCCTGTCAGGAATGGTCTAGTTATTACATAGTCTTGCTTTGAGTGCAGAGAACTGAACTAGATGACCCACTGCAGTCCCTTCCAGTCCTACACTTCTATGATTATTTCATTTACATAAGCTCTTCATTTAAATTTGCAGACTAGTTGAGTCAGCTAGTACAACTTCCATCTCTCTTTTAGGGCCAAAATATGCAATGTTTAGGGGTTCTAAGAGATGCGAACAGAATTCTAACACTTTCCTTAACATCATTGGGCTCAGCATCTTGCAAGATTGAACACTTAATATCCTCTAGATACTATCCTTCACCCAACTACCCACCTAAAAGCACTTTAGGCTTCTTCACTCAGATGCAATGCATAGGGACAGCTACAGGGAACTGATTGCAGCTCACTCATCTCAAGCTGCCTACCTGCGAAGCACATTAGGGTTGTATAGGCAAATCCCTAACTTAAGTGACTGGAACTTTATGCCAGTACAGGATTGGAAACAGCAGAACACTGCCCTCCCTCTCTCTCCCTTCTCCCCGCCAATATTTTCCCCATTAGATCCCTGCCACAAGCCCACTACAACCCAGAAAACATCATTCTTTTATGCCTGAGGTCACAGACGAGCTGGTGCCTGTTTTAGTCAGATCTCTACCAGTAGAATTCTCTTGCAGTTTAAAGCCATCTTGTGCTACTTATACAGCATTAAGTGGCCTTAGCAGACCAGAAAATATGGCTCACAAGAGTAAACTGAATGAATTATCCAGCTAATTAGCAAAGGCAGGGTATATGCATAAACATATGTGTGCTATTATATTTCTTTATTGCTTTATTGTTATGTGAATACATTACACACCAAAAGGTGCCACACTAATAGCCCTAGAGTCCTTTCTCCACAAAATCGCGGGAAAAAAAAAAAGGCATCCCAAAAGGTGTAAGCCTGGGGGCGAGCGGGGAAGGGAAGCAGATTTGTATTTGCACACGGAGCAAATTTGATGGGACAAGTCAATGAGAGACAACCATTGAACAAACATTACAATGTTTATAAAGTAAATAAATGCCCTGAAAGGATTTTTTTTTTTACAGTCATACTGGATTTCTGTCTCTCATGGAAATGAAGAATGATATTCGCAAGAGGATGATTCCTGTGGCTTATTAACTATATCAGATATAGAGAAAGAAATACTTCTTATAGTACAGTTTTTCTTTGTGTTTATTCATTTCTCAATTGCCCTTTGCTATGAGCTTTTAAAATCTTTCTAAAATAATCTGTTGGTTCCCTAGCAGATGATTGGCCTAGAGAGAAGTACTTCAATTTTTTACAGCTGATTTTCAGCCAGAAGGCCCAGTGATATATTTGAGCAAGATATCCCTTTGTAACAACCTTTTTATCTGCTTTCTTCAGGACCCGTTATCTCAGAGATAAAGGTAGTATCAGTAAGCATATTACTGATAACAATAACAGAAAAGTACTTTAAAACAACAAACCAAACTTTCAAGCACCAAAATATGTTCCCTTAGAGATCAAACTTAGGCTTAGGTCTCTGTTTATTTATCTGAACTATTTCATACATTCAGAGACTTTATATGGTTCCATATGATCTCACTATTAGTCTCAGACTTACTGAGTAGAAGGCAGTGGAATATTTCTCAGTGGTAGTGACTGGTGACTTTTGGAAGACACAATGTCTCCTTGACAGGGGTGGGGTGGAAGGGCAGGGCTGGGGTCAGCCTCCTCCAGCCAGCCCAGGGCTCCAGCAGCGATTTAAAAGGGCTGGTAGCAGCGGCAGCAGCCTGGAGCCCCGGACCCTTTTAAATCACCAGCCCTGGGGCAGCTGCCCCCCACTCCATAGGTGACCCAGGAGGGGCAAAAGGGGCAATGATGAGGACCCTTCTTAAAGAGCTGCCGTGGCAGTGCTTTAACTTTGCTGCCTATGGGCTGGTACCAGCTTCTTACCAGTACGCCGTACCAGCCCATACCTGCCCACTTTCACCCCCGATTCTTGATATTGGGATAGGAGGAAGCAGAGTGCAGGAG
Organism: Terrapene triunguis; assembly: GCF_002925995.2. Classification (NCBI taxonomy): domain Eukaryota; kingdom Metazoa; phylum Chordata; order Testudines; family Emydidae; genus Terrapene; species Terrapene triunguis. Next base: position 16,002,323 of record NW_020664372.1, read on the forward strand.
GGGGCCCTGCTTTACCTATATAAATGTGCGGAAAGCTCTCCCCAGCATAGATATGCTGGTATAAAGGAAGGAGGGGGTCATGCTCCTACCCCTATATAGTGCAGAAACTCTTCCTCTGAGGCTAATGCTCTAATATTTCTTTTGGACACTAAAGTTCTGCTCTCTTTATCTTGGCCCTGGCAGGAAGGACTATCTGAGTCCTCACTCCATACTCCGAAATTCGTAGACATAGAATCATAGAAGATTAGGGTTGGAAGAGGGGGTAAGGAGGTCATCTAGTCAACTAGTCCAACCCCCTGCTCAAAGCAGGACCAACCCCACCTGAATCATCCTAGCCAGGGCTTTGTCAAGCCGGGCCTTAAAAATCTCTAAGGATGGAGATTCCAGCACTTCTCTAGGTAACACATTCCTGTGCTTCTCCACACTCCTAGTGAAATAGCTTTTCCTAATATCAATCTAGATCTCCCACACTGCAACTTGAGACCATTGCTCCTTGTTCTGTCATCTGCCACTACTGAGAACAGTCTACATCCATCCTCTTCGGAATCCCCTTTCAGGTAGCTGAAAGCAGCTATCAAATCCCCCTTCATTCTTCTCTTCTGCAGGCTAAATAATCCCAGTTCCCTCAGCCTCGCCTCATAAGTCATGTGCTCCAGCCCCCTAATCATTTTTGTTGCCCTCCACTGGATTTTTTCCATATCCTTCTTGTAGTGTGAGGCCCAAAACTGGGCACAGTACTCCAGATGAGGCCTCACCAATGCCAAATAGAGGGGAATGTTCATGTCCTTCGATCTGCTGGCAATGCCCCTACTTATACAGCCCAAAATGCTGTTAGCCTTTTTGGCAACAAGGGCACACTGTTGACTCATATCCAGCTTCTTGTCCACTGTAACCCCTAGGTCTTTTTCTTCAGAACTGCTTCCTAGCCATTCGGTCCCTAGTCTGTAGCAGTGCATGGGATTCTTCTGTCTTAAGTGCAGGACTCTGCACTTGTCCTTGTTGAACCTCATCAGATTTCTTTTGGCCCAATCTCTAATTTGTCTAGGTCCCTCTGTATCCTATCCCTATCCTCCAGCATATCTACCACTCCTCACAGTTTACTGTCATCTGCAAACTTGCTGAGCATGCAATCCACGCCATCCTCCAGATCATTAAGGAAGATATTGAACAAAACCTGCACCAGGACCGACCCTTGGGGCACTCCGCCTGATACCGGCTGCCAAGTAGATATGGATCCATTGATCACTACCCGTTGAGCCCAATGATGTAGCCAGCTTTCTATCCACCTTATTGTCCATTCATCCAGCCCACACTTCTTTAACTTGCTGGCAAGAATACTGTGGGAGACCGTACCAAAAGCTTTGCTAAAGTCAAGGAATAACCCGTCCACTGCTTTCCCTTCATCCACAGAGCCAGTTATCTCATCATAGAAGGCAATTAGGTTAGTCAGGTATGACTTGCACTTGGTGAATCCATGCTGACTGTTCCTGATCACTTTCCTCTCCTCGAAGTGCTTCAAAATTGATTCCTTGAGGCTGACTGACTGACTGACCCCGGATCCTCCTTCTTCCCTTTTTTAAAGATGGGCACTACATTAGCATTTTTCCAGTCATCCGGGACCTCCCCCAATCGCCATGAGTTTTCAAAGATAATGGCCAATGGCTCTGCAATCACATCCGCCAACTCCTTTAGCACCCTCGGATGCAGTGCATCCAGCCCCATGGACTTGTGCTCGTCCAGCTTTTCTAAATAGTCTTGAACCACTTCTTTCTCCACAGAGGGCAGGTCACCTCCTCCCCATACTGTGCTGCCCAGTGCAGTTGTCTGGGAGCTGACTTTGTTTGTGAAGACAGAGGCAAAAAAAGCATTGAGTTCATTAGTTTTTTCCACATCCTTGGTCACTAGGTTGCCTCCCCCATTCAGTAAGAGGTCATTAAGTAATCATTGAGTAAGTAATCAAAGAGCAGTTAGAATATGGCTCCAAGAAGATGAATCCAGAGAAACCACCAACACTAAAGGTAAAATTCCTAATCCTAACATGAAGGAATATCTTTTTTCAGTTCTTTCTTACTGGTACATACTGCCTGATGTGAATGTGATGCATCAGGCTTACAAAATGAAAAGGCAAACATTGCCATAAATATTTCTTTCAACTAAATTCCAGTAAATTGACTCTACTGTGCACTGTCCAACTCATTGTGTCTAGTCGATTTTATTTCTACGAATTCTAGCTGCACAGAAGACTGATTTATCCATGAAACCTTGGCCTACATCATAAGAGAAAAATTACCTACATGCTCCTAAATTGTAAAGCTGCTCATAAGAAAATGGCAAATATCACATGAGCTTCTCACCTCCTAATCATGAAAAATACTCTTCCAACCATTCTTTTCACTTACCACCAGTCAACTGGGGACATGAAAACCATTTGACTAATGCTGGAGTAACTGGGATGAGGATGTGGAGAGAAAAGAGTTTGGGGCCCAGTTATATTTTTATTTAAATTAAATAAAATAAATTTATACCTTCAGATAAGTGTGTGTGTGTGTGTGTGTGAGAGAGACAGAGAGAGAGAGAGAGAGAGAGAGAGAGAGTAGTATGTTCTCCCATGACTGCAGTAGAAAGGAGTATTTGTGGGTGGCCTCCTCCCTATAGTCATCAGCCTGAGCTGATGACAGTATTGTCTCCTCCAATGTGCCATTGGTCACAGTGTTGCAAGGTAAGAGGAGAAATATTCTGCTTTTCTTCCTGACTGATTTTTCTTTTGTAGCCATGAGGCTGGAAGATACCATGGTGTGACTATGTGGCCACTTTACTATTTCCAGGACAGAGTAATGCAGGATTATGTGGCTGCTTCTGAGGAGAATATACTCCCTTAGAATAAGACACTCTTACGCAGCTGGGCTGACAGTGACAGGGATGATTTTGGGGTTGGATAAAGGAAAACAGATAGATAGATAGATAGATAGATAGATAGATAGATAGATCTGTTTTCCTTTTATTTTCCTTTATCCAACCCCAAAATCATTCCTTTAGCCAACCAATTCTTTATCGTTTATCATTCCTTTGTCCAACCAAAAATCATCACTTTAATTTCTGAAACTGCTGAGTCACTATAGTGACTATATTATAGTTTCAGAAATTAAAGTTAATCAGTTCACAGTTGCTGAAAATATCCTTTAAAAGGTTATTATAAAAATACTTCATTATCAGCATGTGCATTGTCTTCTACCTACTGATTCACAGTAATCGAAAGAAAAAAATATCAAATTTGAACTGTCCACATTTCAGCATTACAGCAAAGAGTGCTATAACATCTGGGTTATAAAGTAAAAACACTCATGAATGCCGCAATTCTGAAAATCATGAATGATATTAAAAATTATTGAAGGTTTTTGTTCTGAAATAGCATGGGAACCCCAGAGATGATATACTCTGAGTACTTTCAGGTGTCCATAAGTATAGGTCATGAATTAAAGTGAAAACTTGGGGCTTCTAATTCCAAATGCAGGGTCACTTTATATTCATTACCACCACCACTTGCAAATCTGGTACAAGTACCCCTGGGGAAGAAGCTAACATTTCAATATGCTCAATATAATTAGTCAAAATTGCCTTTTGCTGAAATTCATGGGGATAAATTGTTCCCTCTAATGTAGATTATCAAACTGCTTGAGTTTAACTATCCTCATTAATTTACTGATACTAAGGGGCCTATGGAATGTACTGCTGAGTGTAGTCAGGTGGACCTATACAGGAGGTTTGGGGCATATCTGGGAACATTAAAAAGGACAAAATACTATAGGAAAATTCCATATAACAGAAATTTATTCAGCTTTATATTTATTCTCTGTTATCCCCCAAAACACATATTTTATCATTACTAAGTTGTAAAAACACAGAAAATGATAAATGACAAATCACTTTGGGGAATATACATCAAGACTCTGATTCATTAAAAAATTAGACAATATCCATTTTTCAGCTGATTTGTATGCATGAATCAGACTGCAGACTTTGCATGCAGTTCAAAAATGAAATACTACTGACGCTAGAAAGCGTGCTTTGGGTTTCAGTAAGCAAAGACTTATGCTTGAAAATAGAAGATGGATATGTGGAAAATTACAATTTACTTAAATTTACTCATAAAAGGATTGGTCAAATGGTCAATAGCTGGAATTTATTCAAATCCCTATTCATAATGGACCCAAACTTCCACTCCTTACTCGGTAGTCAGTAGGAGTTTTTGTCTACATAAGCACCGAGGGCAAAAATTATCTTCTTATATTCATAAGGTAGAACTCGGTTTTGATATGCTGCCCTCCCTGCATGTACAGATTTCAACAATGGGGATCAATATATGTAGAGGCACCAGAACTGTGAAGCTGTGCTGTGAAGGAATAATTCTTTACTAACTAATGGTCCAATCCAACTCTCATTGAAGCCAATAGTGAGACTGCATATACATTATCAACTAAGAAATATAGTTCTAGAGTACACTGGACCAGATTAGTTTAGAAAGATTCTTATAGTAGTTATTCATATAGATTTTGGTTTAAACTTTGACCAGACGGGCAAAATTTTCTAATGTTTTTTTACAGTCACATTTTCAGAGGACAGAACCTGAGGGTGTAAAAGTGTCTTAATATTTTTTTTAAGAGGGGAGAGAGGGAAAAGTATTTGGAAATAAAGAGTTGTGACACCTGATAAAGCAGCTGAAGTGTGGGACCTGTGTGGGTGCAAAGGGGAAGGTGACCTATAAGCAGGCCTTCACACTAGGTAGTAGCGGTAACAAATTGTCAAAGGTGTGCCTCTCCTGGAGCCATGTGTGCTTACATGAGTGCGTGCAGGGGATCGCATTATGTGGGGAGAGGTTGGATCAGATGATTTGAAACTAAGATGAGTTTGGAGTGTGCAAAAAAAGATGGGCACACACTGCCTATTTTCAGAAGTTACACAGGCACTTGTGCATGATCAGTCTAAGGGTACATCTTCACTACCCGCCGTATCGGCAGGTAGCAATCGATTTATCTGGGATTGAAATATCACATCTCATTAAGACACGATATATCGATCCCCGAACGCGCTCACCGTCGACTCCGGAACTCCACCAGAGCGAGCGGCGGTAGCGCAGTCGACGGGGGAGCCGCGGCCATCGATCCTGTGCCGTGTGGACCCCAGGTAATTCGATCTAAGATACTTCGACTTCAGCTACACTATTCACATAGCTGAAGTTGCGTATCTTAGATCGATCCCCCCTCCCCAGTGTAGACCAGCCCTAAGAGTGGCTTTGGCAGGACTTGGTGATGAATATCTCCAAGCAGAGGAAATAGCTCAAAATGGGTATTGTCTCTAATAAAGGGCAGAGGATTTTGAGGGATCAAAGGTGCATATTGCAAGCAGTAATAATAGTCTATTGCACCAAAGCACCCTTTCAAAATCTCCGTGTTATTCCCAAATACCAAACTCTGTGCACATCCAGACATTTCAGTGTCAGTTCTGCTGTGGACCACAGTGTTTGAAACAAATTTCATTTGAACATGTTCATGCCGGTTTTTGTGTTCACTTTTGTGACTATTTCAGAAAATTAGTTTAGTGGTAGAATATTTAGAGAAGGTAAATTTGTTCTCTTTGTGGATGACAGCAAATTTTTTGCTGTGTTTTTTTTTTAGATCTTGATCTAAATTATTTAATGCTAAATATTCTGAACACTATCTGTTACATCAGCACCTACCGTACCCCTATTTGACATTATTAATGAGCCTCAGGAGTAATATATCACAACTATTTTGCCTGTGTTGTAAATAATAATGCTGGAAGGAGTTTGACAGAATTTGAACTGAAAAGAAAGAGCAATAAAGGGCAAGAAACAATTAACTTGCATTGAGAAGAACTTTGACCTTGCAAGTAGCTTGAGCTAATAGAAGGCACAAATAAAATAAATGTAGAAGATCAAATCTGGGAACAAGAATTTAAAGAAAGATATGGAGTTTAAATGGAAACGTGATGTAGCATGCTAATCAGAAAAGAGATTTGTAAGTTATTATCTAAAAAATAAAATCTCCAAAATCTTCAGAAAAAAATGTACATGTGCAATGACATGGCAGAAGATTCCAGGATGAATTGTTAGAGGAATAGGATATAAAACAAAGGAGCTGGCTTTACAATGGTAGAAGGGATTTAGCTCAAATTCACTTAAATTGTGCATCGAGCACAGGTCACCTTTACTTGAGAAGGATATAATTAGTTTTATAAGGGTCCATGTCCATGTCACCAAGTGATACAATATTAAATCATCAAATCACTGTCTGAATAACAATTGAAAAAATAAAATTAGACAATATAGAATACAAGAGAGTGCATATTGATCTAATTCAGTGGTGGGCAACCTGCGGCCTCTGGGCCACACACTGCCCATCAGGGTAATCCACTGGCGGGCTGTGAGACAGTTTGTTTACATTATTTACATGGCTGCCCACAACTCCCAGTGGCCATGGTTTCCCATTCCCAGCCAATGGGAGCTGTGGGAAGTGGTGAACGGTGAACTACGGCCACTGGGAGCTGCGGGTGGTCAATGTAAACAAACTGTCTTGTGGCGTGCCAACGGATTACACTGCTGGGCTGTGTGCGGCCTGTGGGCCGCAGGTTGCCCACCACTGATTTAATACATACTTCTTTTAGCACAATGGCTTCCTGGTCCATGACTATGGCTCCTAGGTGATGTGGTGGTGGTAATAAATAAAATAAAATCATATATATATTTATTTTATATTTTATATATATATATATATAATAATAATAAATAAATAAATAAAATCATTCATTTATTTAATTCCTCTTACCTTGTCACCATCTCTAACTCTATTGTAAGTGATGTTGCCTTTTATAACTCTCATGTTGTTTATTGAGAAGTAAAATGCACCTGTGGGTATGTCTACACTTCAATAAAATATCTGCATCTGGCCCATTTTAGCTGACTCAGTCCCACAGGGCTTGGACTATGGGGCTATAAAATTTCCAGGTTAGGCTGGAGCCTAGGCTCTGGTATCCTACCATGTCTCTACTGCAATTGTATAGCTCTTCAGCCTGAGCCCTATGAGCTTGAGTCAGCTGACACAGGCAAGCCACTGGTGTTTTTTGCAGTGTAGACATACCCTATATGTCTTAGGTTCCGATACATCTTCCATGTTGGTAGGATGGGCCCCATTTAAGTGTGTATGGACAAAAGGACTTAGTGTCACAATGCCTATCTTTTAAGCACTTAAAAAAACACAGTGACATATTATGATTCACAGTGCCTGAGTTGGCACCTAGGCTCCCCATACAATGCATGTTGTTACCAAATTTGCCCGTTACTTTGGGGTATGCTCATTTATTAGGGTTACTCTTCTGGGGGGTCAGGGGGTGGTTTCTGTAATTCTATCAATGTACTGCTTGTGTCACTTGTGTTCTCATACAGATCTCTACTTCTCACTGCTGCAAGTTCCCTCCCAATGGAGCTATTCTGCAGGACCTAGGTTCCCCAGGGCTGGGTTCTTCCAGCCCAAGAATCAGACAAAAACACACACACACACACATTAACAGAGTGTGTCTGAGAGAACCAGGTTAATCAGCACTACCAAGCTGACCCCTTATATGTCCCTTGACTCAGTAGGCTGCGTCGAACAGCATTTCCAAGCTGTCACCCTCATATGCCATGGGAACCACACCAGAATAGAGTACGCCTGAGCAGACTGAGTCGAGCACCTCTTCCAAGCAAGTCCCTATCCCCATTTTCACATTACAGTTGTTCTGGTAGTAGCCCACTTGATGAGCAAACTTCACAGGATTTTTGGGCACTTCAGGGATCTTTTAGCTTAGGTACGAGACGCGATGCTGCAGAGTGAATGAGGAAGCAAAAAAAAAAAAAACACCCACCGGGGGGGGGGGAAGGGGAGGGACAGAGAGAAGCAACCAGCTTAACCATGAAAGTTATTTATTGCCACATAATAACCATAGGGGAGTCAAACAAACAACACAGTTATAATATTAAATCTAACTTAAATTTAATTATAAAAGTCAGGTTTAGAAAACTATAACTGATCACACAAGTCAGGGTCAGAAGGCTATACTCAGAGAGAGCAAGAGCTGGGTTCTCACCACTCCGTGAAGCTTGAATCAATTGGGGTTCCCAAGTGGTGGTGGTAGTTGAGGGTCCGGATTGCTGGAGACAGGAAGAGCCCCCAGCATGATCAGTTAGGAGAAGATGAAGTGCCAATGGAACTGATGCAGATTTTGGATCCAGGCATCGGAACACTTACTTGATCATGGGTAGGATTTCTTTTTAGAGAAACAACAATGGCTCAAAGGAGAACACTAGATTTATTTATGTGTAAACTGATGGCTCAAGGGAGTGTACCAAAGTTGTTTTGTTCAGGCTAGACAATGAGAATTGATCGTTCCTGGCTATGGGCAGTGTTCCTTGGAAGGGAGCTCACAATGCAATTAGGGAGCTTCACTATTTTGGATACCAATAAAGGACTGATTACTAGAATTGGTCTGATAACTACTGAGCTGGGTGTGTGCAGGTGTGGGTTCCTTAACATCTGGAGCAGAGATCCCCCATCATGCAGTGCTTCACTGCTTTTCTGGTCCCAGAGTTCTGTTTGGTTCTTGCCTTGGAATATCTGTTATCCATTTTATATGATAATGGGGATGCCTCCTTGTCCCATCTTTGATGCAAATGAGGCTGGGGGAATTTCCTTAATCCTGTCACCCTTATCCCAGGGGTTTAGGTGTGTCTCCCACTGCCTTTTCATTGATTTTTGTAAGTCTTTCTTCTGATCAGTTTTGGTTCAAGCAGAGGCTGAGCAGAGGATGGGGAGGTCTTTTGTGAGTCAGACAGGCTGGGTACTGTGCCTTGGTTTCCCAAGAACATAGAGCTGAGAGGTAACAATGGAGAGATGGGAGACTTAGAATATGATTCTCAAAAGCCAGCATGATAGGCAGGGAGCTCCCTAAACTAACCAATGGGAGATAATGACAGGAGCTGTGTGCTAAGCCCCACTCCTCTTACAGAGGTATGTTCCTAAGTCTGAGATACAGGGATGAGCCTATTTCTGGTAGCAATTCACAGCCAGGAGCACTCTTTGGAGTGTGGTGCCTATGCCATTTATGCAAGAAGCCATGGGGGAGGGGGAAAGGAGGCCAGAGGAGGAAGTAGACTTCCCTCATAACTTGTATCCCAGAGTTTGGGCCAATTAGAGAGAGAGAGAGAGAAAGAGAAAGAGAGAGAGAGCACAAATATAGGAATAACTCTATAGCAAGGTGGTTAGAGCACTCACCAAGGATGTGGGAGATGCAGAATCCAGCCCCTCTGCTCTAAAGATGCTCTATTTTTTTAACTCACAGTGCCACAGCTTCAACAAGTGAGACTGAATGAGCCCCACATGAAAATATCCCATATTCCAATGATTAGAGCACACACCTGAAAAGTGGCAAATCTCTGCACCCTGTCAGGCAGAATGGGGACTTGAAGCAGGGGCCTCTCTCACATCCCAGGTGTGTACTCTAACCAATGGGCTAAAAATTATGAGTGAGGTCCTCCGACTCCCTGGCTGTTTTGTATGAACTCACCTAAGGGGCCCAATCAGTAAAGGTGCTCAGAGGCCATATATTAGATTCCCCCCCCCCCATGCAACTTAGGCAGATGAATGCCTATCGTCCCCTGTTTTGTTAATCACTCTGGGGCTTAGGCAGGAAACAGGCACCAGGAGTCTAGAGTGAGGTAGCAGTGTACATGCTCAGAGCAGATATGTAGGCATGATGGGAATTTTACTGCAAAAACTGATGTGCTGGGCAAATTTATGTGCTTTCAGGGTTCTGTGGGGGTTTTGTGAATTGCAGTGGAGCCTAGAATTGGGACTTAGGTACCTAAATCTGGAGTTTAGGCACCTAAATACTTTTGTGAATCTAGGCCTTAGTGCCTGAACCTTTGCAGCATACTGTATTTAAACAAGGAGAAGTTTGACTATTTCCCCAATATGTTGAAGATAACTTTGACTTCAGCCAAATGCTTTGGTCAAATGATAGAACAGTCACATGTCTATAATATGATCCTTTTGTTAAGCCCCTACCCCCCAAAAAAGCCCTGGATGAATGACTCACTTATCTCTCCTGTCCATTATCTTTATTTAAAATATCTTTTAAAATTAGTCATTCTTTTACTTCTTTATAGTTTATTCACTAAAAAATAAACACGTTTAAAACTGATGCACGTATGAAACACCCTTTTATTCATTCCTTGATACATGCTTTCTCTTTTTCTTTGTCAATAATATTTTTTAACTTTCAAATCAGTGATAATTATAATTATGGAGCCAATAACTCAGGAACACTTTCATATTATACTCATCATTATTTTGTCATCTAATTTTTTGTATCGATTGTGTGGGGTGATTACATCAATATTTCCACTTTAAGTTTCATGGCTTGCTTTGATTGACTAATACTAGATATCACATATGCTCTATTATTAGCATTGCTTTTAAGTCTCTGAATCTTTAAACTTATTTGAGGGTACAGACTGCTAGAACAGCATCTTCCTTTTCTTATGGCCGATGGGACTCTTGTTAACCTACTCACCTTATCAGTTCCTTGTAGATCATTTCTTCACATACAACACCTCTAGGGTACATCTACACAGCCTTTGGTAGTGAGCGTCCCAGCCTGGGTTGACAGACTCAGGGTTGCGGGACACGTGCTAGCACTCTAAAAAATAGCTGTGTAGACAGTGCTTTGAAGTTACAGCTTAGGCAGGAGCTCAGGCTCTGAAGTCTAGGGAAGGAGGAACATGACACAAAACTTCAAAGGTCTGTCTTTGCACCTGTTTTTACAGTGCTAGCACAAGATCTGCAAGCACAACTCTACCGACCCAGGCTGGGAAGCTTGCTGATATAAGCTGTGTAAGGTTTCAGAGTAGCAGCCGTGTTAGTCTGTATCCACAAAAAGAACAGGAGTACTTGTGGCACCTTAGAGACTAACAAATTTATTAGAGCATAAGCTTTCGTGGGCTACAGCCCACTTCTTCGGATGCATATAGAATGGAACATATATTGAGGAGATATATATACACACATACAGAGAGCATGAACAGGTGGGAGTTGTCTTACCAACTCTGAGAGGCCAATTAAGTAAGAGAAAAAAACTTTTGAAGTGATAATCAAGATAGCCCAGTACAGACAGTTTGATAAGAAGTGTGAGAATACTTACAAGGGGAGATAGATTCAATGTTTGTAATGGCTCAGCCATTCCCAGTCCTTATTCAATCCTAAATTGATTGTATCTAGTTTGCATATCAATTCCAGCTCAGCAATCTCTCGTTGGAGTCTGTTTTTGAAGTTTTTCTGTTGTAAAATAGCCACCCGCAGGTCTGTCATTGAATGACCAGACAGGTTAAAGTGTTCTCCCACTGGTTTTTGAGTATTATGATTCCTGATGTCAGATTTGTGTCCATTAATTCTTTTGCGTAGAGACTGTTCGGTTTGGCCAATGTACATGGCAGAGGGGCATTGCTGGCACATGATGGCATATATCACATTGGTAGATGTGCAGGTGAACGAGCCCCTGATGGTATGGCTGATGTGATTAGGTCCTATGATGATGTCACTTGAATAGATATGTGGACAGAGTTGGCATCAGGCTTTGTTACAAGGATAGGTTCCTGGGTCAGTGTTTTTGTTCAGTGATGTGTGGTTGCTGGTGAGTATTTGCTTTAGGTTGGGGGGTTGTCTGTAAGCGAGGACAGGTCTGTCTCCCAAGATCTGTGAGAGTGAGGGATCATCTTTCAGGATCGGTTGTAGATCTTTGATGATACGCTGGAGAGGTTTTAGTTGGGGGCTGAAGGTGACAGCTAGTGGTGTTCTGTTATTTTCTTTGTTGGGCCTGTCTTGTAGGAGGTGACTTCTGGGTACTCGTCTGGCTCGGTCAATCTGTTTTTTTTTCACTTCAGCAGGTGGGTATTGTAGTTTTAAGAATGCTTGATAGAGATCTTGTAGGTGCTTGTCTCTGTCTGAGGGATTGGAGCAAATGCGGTTATATCTTAGAGCTTGGCTGTAGACAATGGATCGTGTGGTGTGTCCTGGATGGAAGCTGGAGGCATGTAGGTAAGTGTAGCGGTCAGTAGGTTTCCGGTATACGGTGGTATTTATGTGACCATCGCTTATTAGCACAGTAGTGTCCAGGAAATGGACCGCTTGTGTGGATTGATCTAGGCTGAGGTTGATGGTGGGATGGAAATTATTGAAATCATGGTGGAATTCCTGAAACCTGTCATTATGCAAGGCACTGCATTTAGCCGTATGGAGTGGAAATCCATCAACTTCATGAAAAAACTTGTACAGATACAGACAGACATCATCTTCCTTTCCAAATGCAAGCAGATGGACATGATACCAAAAGGACTAAAGGTAAAAAATCCATTACAATCTACATATCACACAGAATTTGCTGAGAGACTGTGTCACACACTCTCAAAGAAACTGCGAAACCACCTGATCAACATCCTATACAGCAAACAGGGAAATATTAAGAATGAGCTCTCAAAACTGGATACTCTCATAAAAAAACAACCTTCCACACAAACTTCCTCATGGATAGACTTTACAAAAACTAGACAAGCCATTTACAACACAAACTTTGCCTCTCTACAAAGGAAAAAGAACACTAAACTATCTAAACTCCTACATGCCACAAAGAGCCACAACAGTAGTTCCCTTAACCCACCCAACAATATTGTTAATCTTTCCAGCTATACTCTTAGCCCAGCAGAAGAGTCTGTCCTATCTTGGGGCTTCTCCTTTTGTCCCTCCAGACCCACGAACATGATACAGTTCTGCGGTGTCCTAGAATCCTACTTTCGATGTCTCCGACTCAAAGAATATTTCCAACATACCGCTGAACAGCATACTAACCCACAGAATCCCCCCTACCAGCACTACAAAAAAAAAGGATTCTGCGTGGACTCCTCCGGATGGTCGAAACAACAAACTGGACTTCTACATAGATTGCTTCCGTCAACGACCAAAGGCTGAAATTGTGGAAAAGCAACATCACTTGCCCCATAACCTCAGCCATGCTGAACACAACACCATCTACAGCCTCAGAAACAACTCTGACATCATAATCAAAAAGGCTGACAAAGGAGGTGCTGTCGTCATCATGAATAAATTGGAATATGACCAAGAGGCTGCTAGACAGCTCTCTAACTCCACATTCTACAGGCCATTATCCTCTGATCCCACTGAGGATTACCTAAAGAAACTACACCATCTGCTAAAAAAACTCCCTGACAAAGCACAGGAACAAATCTGTGCAGACACATGCCTAGAACCCCGACCAGGGGTATTCTATTTGCTACCCAAGATCCATAAACCTGGAAATCCTGGACGCCCCATCATCTCAGGCATTGGCACCCTAACATCAGGCTTGTCTGGTTAAGTGGACTCTCTCCTCAGGCACTACGCTACCAGCACTCCCAGCTGTCTTCGAGACACCACTGACTTTCTGAGGAAACTACAATCCATCGGTGATCTTCCAGAAAACACCATCCTGGCCAGTATGGACGTCGAAGCCCTCTACACCAATATTCCACACAAAGATGGACTACAAGCTATCAGGAACAGTATCCCCGATAATGTCACAGCTAACCTGGTGGCTGAACTTTGTGACTTTGTCCTCACCCACAACTATTTCACATTTGGGGACAATATATACCTTCAAGTCAACGGCTCTGCTATGGGTACCCGCATGGCCCCACAATATGCCAACATTTTTATGGCTGACTTAGAACAACGCTTTAACCTGTCTGGTCATTCAATGACAGACCTGTGGGTGGCTATTTTACAACAGAAAAACTTCAAAAACAGACTCCAACGAGAGACTGCTGAGCTGGAATTGATATGTAAACTAGATACAATCAACTTAGGATTGAATAAGGACTGGGAATGGCTGAGCCATTGCAAACATTGAATCTATCTCCCCTTGTAAGTATTCTCACACTTCTTATCAAACTGTCTGTACTGGGCTATCTTGATTATCACTTCAAACATTTTTTTTTTACTTAATTGGTCTCTCAGAGTTGGTAAGACAACTCCCACCTGTTCATGCTCTCTGTATGTGTGTATATATATCTCCTCAATATATGTTCCATTCTATATGCATCCGAAGAAGTGGGCTGTAGCTCACGAAAGCTTATGCTCTAATAAATTTGTTAGTCTCTAAGGTGCCACAAGTACTCCTGTTCTATAAGCTGTGTAGACATACCTTTTAGAGGCCATCTGAAATGAAGTCCCTTAGTGATATGCCTCAGGGCATATTTAATTAACAATTATTCTCATAGGTAGTATTATAAAATTGAAAGCCTACGACTGCCCCAGATATTTGCACTCTTGGCCTGATTCTCATTTACACTAAGTACACTTCAACCCTCTGTGGTAGTGAAACATTCATTAAAGTGGTCATAAATTACAGAGAGGTAAAGGGGCCTCAGTGTAAATGAGAATCAGGCTTCTCTATCCATACCATTCTGAGGAATCTTTTAGAACTATTATGTATATGGAACTAATGATTAGCTCCGTTGTTATGCACTCTCACATTTCTGAAGCCAAGAATGATAATCAAAATCACATCTGGGAACTTGGGAGATAGTGGTAGTTGACCATGGCAGCTGAAGAAGGCTTAAAACACTTTATATGCTATTAAGTGGTGTTACAATGCATCATTAATGGATTACAAAAAATGTTAGATATCATGTAATGCAGAAGGGCAGATGTGCCATACATATTATACAATCATGCTAGTGCCGTTTGTTAAAAAGAAAATGATGGCTTGATACACAATTTGTCATAAGGTACTACACAGGTGTACATGTGGAGTAATTCCATTGACTCATACAATAAAATAAATAGTAAATGGGAAATCATTTCTGAGCATGAATGTTAGCATTCCTAAGATTTCATAAAAATGCCCTAATGACAAAATGTGTCATCAACACATTCTTCCTTCCTGGCCTGACAAAGGGCCGAGGGATTGGAGCTGCTGCACTCAGGCTGATGCTGAGACAATTTGCATAAGGAGATTGTAAATGTCTCATGAACAGTCAGAGCAAAATAATCAACAACAACAAAATAAATACTGAGATTTAGAGTCTGCAACAGGAGAAAGACATGGTCATGAAAAAAATCTCGAATCTTGTGATTTCAGGACTTACATTCCCCTGTTCCCCCACCCCTTTGCAATATTCTATATATTATCTCTTGCAAATTACAGACTTTAATACAAAAATAAACACATAAATTAATAAAATAATTAAGGGCCTCATCTAATTCCATTTGTAGTTGTGAGGCATGTGAAAAAGTTACTCACCCTTTTCTATGGGCACGTATTCACTACCCGCCGAATCGGCGGGTAGTGATCGATCTATCGGGGATCGATTTATCGCGTCTAGTGTAGACGCAATAAAATCGATCCCCGATCGCTCTGCCGTGGACTCCGGAACTCCACTGCAGCGAGAGGCAGACGTGGAGTTGACGGGGGAGCGGCAGTGGTCGACTCGCTGCCGTCCTCACAGCCAGGTAAGTCGACCTAAAATATGCAACTTCAGCTACGCTATTTGTGTAGCTGCAATTGTGTATCTTAGGTCGACAGGCCCGCTCCCCCCCCCCCCCCGCAGTGTAGACCTAGCCTATGGGTGTTTGGAGTTACTAGCAATGTGGAAAGCTAGTTTTCTTAGTATTTCAAAGAACTTTCCTCCTTTTCACTCTCCAGTGCCTACAGAAATCATAATGTTCCCAGAAGTGTAGTAAAACATAATATATATTATTGTCAGATAAGCCATCTGTCCCAGGCAGGGGAAATCATGATATGTCAAACTAGGAACAACTAGTTCTTTCTCTAAAGACTGATACTACATAAACTACTCTCGTTTTGCTATATTAGTTGTACAAGGTAATGAAGATAAGATACTCCAAAATAAAGAACTATCATAGCATACTCATCCGGGTAGTATGCATCTGGTGTTCTTTATTTATTTATTTACTTTATATTATATAGCACCAACCGTGTACACTTGTCACTTGACAACATTTTAAAAAGCGATATTGAGTTTCAGAATTCTGTGGTGACTCATGACCTTGCAGATTTTTGCAGACAAATGTGATTTCAACCGTGGATATATCTGAGTGTCTATTCTTTTATTTCTGAGAAGAAAGCCCAGATGACAGTATTAAATGATTGCTCATCCATTCTGAGTGCTCTTCTATTTCAAGGATGGCAAGGTTATATCCTCTTGCTCTTCCTCTTCATTATATATATGAGATGGTGAGGTGAAGCAGGTTACATAGAAGATGTGGATTCTGACGCTTTAAGAATCCTGATTATACTCAATTCTATTGTCTTATGCCATCTGACATGGCTGGTACAGTGGAGTAATTTACTCAGAGTGAAACCATGGGACCCATCAGGGGAATAAGTATTTTACCATTGAATTCCGTAGAGCCAGACCCTACTGTCTGATTATAACATTCCGGGATACAATCCAGAGCAGGGAGAGATGGTGTCACACCTGCCCTGCAACCTGGGGTACCTCACAATGCTACGCTGTTGTAGCTCCCACCTGGGCCACTCACAGAGAGCCTGACAACATGCAAGTCACACCCTTAGTGTCTGTGTGTAGCTGCAGCTTACCAGCCACACTCCAGTCACACTCTGGCTTCCACCAGTCTTGATTACCACAAACAGGGTGATCCCAAGACACTCATAGTCCTGGATTTTTTCCAGGAAATGTGTGTTTTGCATTGTCCAGCCCTCTCCTTGACAATACAGATATATTAGGTCTGTTGGCCCTCTACAGATATCAATATACAACAGTTTTTTACCCCAAATGAAATAACCCCCACAGTTCACAACACTGGATTCGTTTTGTTTAAGGAATAAAATAAGTTTATTTAACTACAAAGAAATAGGTTGTTAGTGAGTACAAGTAATTATGTGTTAAAGTCAGAAATGCTTACAAGAAAAATAAAGATAAAATGATTTCTAAACTTAACAAACTAGACTTGGTTCATGTTTTCAGTATGTAGCTGACAGAACTCTAAGGCCAGGATCTGCTCCTGAAATCCAATGGCTGTTTCTTTTGTTTTCTTAGGTGAAAAGAGAGAGATGGGTAGGGAGAGAGAACTTGGGGTGGTTGTTCCTGTCACTTTTATAAATCAGCCACCCTTTGAAATGCATTTTTCCTGAGCGTGACCCCTAGATAAAGTTTGTTCCAGCTGAGAGCAAGGAGACATGGAGTCTGGTGGGGAAGAGGCAATATGCTGTTGTTTCCTGAGATGCAGATCTTCTTTCTTCCCCCCTCACTGTCTGAAGATATTGTTTGCAACTGATATGCAATTTGTTTTAGGGCTGTCAATTAATTGGAGTTAACACAAACAATTAATGCAAAACAAATTAACTAGATTTTAAAAAATAGTCACAATTAATCACAGTTTTAATCTCACTGTTAAACAATAATGGAATACCAATTTAAATTTATTATAAATATTCTGGATGTGTTTTTCTAGTTTTTCAAATATATTAATTTCAATTACAACACATAATACAAAGTATATAGTGCTCACTTTATATTATTATTTTTTATTACAAATAAAAAATAGTATTTTTTCAATTTACCACAGACAAGTACTGTAGTGCAATCTCTTTTATCATGAAAGTGCAATTTACAAATGTTGAATTAAACCAAAACAATCTAAAACTTTAGAGTCTATAAATAAGAGGGGCTGTGTGGTCTAGTGGGTAAAGCAATGAACTGAGACTCAGAAGACTTAGCTTCCACTCCCAGCTCTGCTGCTGTCTGTCTCTCTGTGTGACCTTGAGCAAATCAGGTCACCCGTCTCTGCCTCAGTATCCCTCCTGCAAAATGGGGATAATGATATTGACCTTTGAAAAGCACTTTAAAATCTACTGATGAAAATCACTATATAAGCATTGGGTATTTGTATGAAGTTTCTAAGGCCTGGTCTACACTAGGCTTTTATGTTGAATTTAGCTCCGTTATATCGAATTAACCCTGCACCCGTCCACACCACGAAGCTATTTAGTCGACATAGAGCTCTCTTTAAATCGATTTCTGTAAACCTCCCCAACGAGAGGAGTAGCGCTAAATTCGACATGGCCATGTCGAATTAGGCTAGGTGTGGATGGAATTCGACGGTAATAGCTCCGGGAGCTATCCCACAGTGCACCACTCTGTTGACGCTCTGGACAGCAGTCCGAGCTCGGATGCTCTGACCAGCCACACCCCGGGAAAATTTGAATTCCTTTTCCTGTCAGGGCAGTTTGAATCGCAGTTTCTGTTTTGACACCGTGGCGAGCTCAGCAGCAGTGGCAACGATGCAGAGCTCTCCAGCAGAGATGGCCGTGCAATCTCAGACTAGAAAGAGGGCCCCAGCATGGACTGATCGGGAAGTCTTGGATCTCATCGCTGTGTGGGGAGATGAGACCGTGCTTTCCGAGCTGCGCTCCAAAAGACGGAATGCAAAGACCTATGAGAAGATCTCTAAAGCCATGGCAGAGAGAGGATACAGCCGGGATGCAACACAGTGCCGCGTGAAAATCAAGGAGCTGAGACAAGGCTACCAGAAGACCAAAGAGGCAAACGGACACTCCAGATCCCAGCCCCACACATCCCGTTTCTACGAGGCACTGCATTCCATCCTAGGTGCGGCCGCCACCACTACCCCACCCCT
>NW_020664372.1:16021114-16022280 GCF_002925995.2 Terrapene triunguis
GCACTGCATTCCATCCTAGGTGCGGCCGCCACCACTACCCCACCCCTGACCGTGGACTCTGAGGATGGGATATTGTCCGCGGCCGGTTCCTCAGCGGATGGGGAAGAGGAGGAAGGAGATGAGGAGGACGAGGCAGTCGACAGTGCTGATCTGCCCGACAGCCAGGAGCTCTTCATCACCCTCACAGAGATCCCCTACCAACCCTCCCCAGCCGTTATCCCAGACACAGATTCAGGGGAAGGATCAAGCAGTAAGTGTTTTAAATATCTAAACATTTATTTATAACATAACTGGCATATTTCAAATATTAACAATAGGTAAAGTGCTTTAAAACATGTAAACATTTATTTACAACAAAACAGGAAGATTTAAAATATTAACAGTGGGTAAAGTGCTTCAAAACATGTAAACAGGAAAGTCCAACAAAACAGGCATCTGTGCAAAGTGTATCATGATTAGTCTGTCTTTGGGCGCTTCAATATATAGTCTATTTTCAAAAAATTTCACAATGTCCGCTTCATGATTATAATGCCCAAAACGCTGCACTCTTCTGTCCCTCCAAGGGCACCTAACCCAAAAACTGGTCAATGTATCCGGGGATAGAGGCGACATCCTCCGGGGAGAACTCCTCATAGGTCTCCTGCAGGTGTTTTTCAAGCCTCATGAGCAGGTTCCTGGGCAGGGAGAGCTTGTTAGGCCCCCCGTGGTATGAGACGTTTCCCTGCCACAACGCCAACAGGTACTCGGGGATCATGGCCTTGCAGAGCATTGCAGCAAATGGCCCCGGTTTCTGCAGGCTGTCACGAAGCATCCGCTCCTTCTGGCTCGCAGAGACCTTCAGGAGGGTGATGTCTGGCATGACTCCCTGCTGTGAATTAGGTAGGGGAAAGTTAGTATTGGGACTGCTTGCCCGTCCCTTTACAGAACTGCAACCGCCGGTTTACAGCCACGCGGTTTACAGCCGCGAGGGGGTGGGACAGGGCCAGAGTTCATGCTTGCAGGATTGCTGCCAGCAGAGACTCGCATTGCTTTCTATGCGAAAGGAGGCCAGTGCCACTCTTAAAGTTTTAAGCAGCCACAAGTCTACGGCTTACCATGTTTGACAGCTAGACAAAGTCCGGTGTCCTGCCCTGCTCCTCAGCTCGCCACAGCAAGACCGCAGGCAC
>NW_020664372.1:16022290-16118517 GCF_002925995.2 Terrapene triunguis
CAGCAGCAGGGCACATATACAGTGCAGTGACTAGTTATCCTGGTCAGTCTGGGAGGTGGTTTTCATGTTCTGTGTGGTGGGGGGGGTGGTGTTGCTCTGTGACTTGGTGGCGGGGGAGGGCAGTTACAGATCTTATGCAGCGGTCCTTACCCTGGATCACAGAGCCGCGCAGCAGGGGATCTGTAACCCTCCTCCCCCTGCAAGACAGTCACATAGCCGACACATACACGCAGTCCCGGCCAGGAGGGCTGGCAGGCTCCGTTGAAACAACCAGTCCACCACCGCGGAGCCTGTCATTCCTGGAGTTTAGAAGCATCATTTGCATCACAACACTAAACCCGCCCCCCGCCACAGTCTGCGTCCCAGGTTTAAAACATTCCAGCGAAAACAGTAAAAGACAACGGTGTCCATTAACAAAACAGAACAGATTTTATTTTTTGGGAAGGGGGTGAAGGGGGTATGTAACTGGAGAGGATAGTCGACGGCAACTGGGTAAAGAAATGGGGGCAAGTTCAGCTTCTGTGTCCACAAACTTAAAAGTCACTGGGTACCCTGCTCAGCCTTGAAACTGGCTTTCAAAGCCTCCCGTATGCACAGCGCGTCCCGCTGGGCTCTTCTAATTGCCCGGCTGTCTGGCTGGGCGTAATCAGCAGCCAGGCTATTTGCCTCAACCTCCCACCCCGACATAAAGGTCTCCCCCTTGCTCTCACAGAGATTGTGGAGCACTCAGCAAGCTGCAATAACGATGGGGATATTGGTTTCGCTGAGATCACAGCGAGTGAGTAAGCTTCTCCATCTCCCCTTGAGACGGCCAAAAGCACACTCCACCACCATTCTGCACTTGCTCAGCCGGTAGTTGAAGAGTTCTTTTTCAGTGTCCAGGGCGCCAGTATAGGGCTTCATGAGCCAGGGCATTAGCGGGTAGGCTGGGTCCCCGAGGATGACTGTAGGCATCTCCACATCCCCAACAGTTATCTTGTGGTCCGGGAAGTAAATGCCTTCCTGCAGCCGTCTAAACAGACCAGAGTTCCTGAACACGCGAGCGTCATGAACCTTGCCCGGCCATCCGACGTAGATGTTTGTAAACCGTCCCCGATGGTCCACCAGTGCTTGCAGCACCATTGAAAAGTAGCCCTTTCTATTGATGTACTGGCTGGCCTGGTGGCCCGGTCCCAGGATAGGGATGTGAGTCCCATCTATAGCCCCACCGCAGTTTGGGAATCCCATCGCAGCGAAGCCATCTATGATGGCCTGCGCGTTTCCCAGGGTCACTACCTTTGACAGCAGTACCTTGACGATTGCCTTGGCTACTTGCAGGACAACAACCCCCACGGTAGATTTGCCCACGCCAAAGTGGTTCGCGACTGACCGGTAGCTGTCCGGCGTTGCAAGCTTCCAGAGGGCTATGGCCACTCGCTTCTGGACAGTCAGGGCTGCTCGCATGCGGGTGTCCTTGCGCTTCAGGGCAGGGGACAGCAACTCACAAAGTTCGAGGAAAGTCCCCTTCCGCATGCGAAAGTTTCGCAGCCACTGGGATTCATCCCAGACCTGAAGCACTATGCGGTCCCACCAGTCCGTGCTTGTTTCCCGGGCCCAGAATCGCCGTTCAACAAAATCCACATGCCCCATTGCCACAGTGATGTCCTGGGCGCTGGGGCTCATGGTTTCTGACAGCTCTGTGCTACTCTCCGACTTCAGGCCCTCACGCCGGTGCCGTAGCCTCCTCGCCTGATTTCTCTGCATCTGCCTCAGGGAAAGGTGTATGATAAGCTGCGAGGTGTTGAGAACGGCCACAACTGCAGCGATGGTCGCAGCGGGATCCATGATCGCAGTGCTGTGGCGTCCGCGCTGTCACTGATCAAAAAGTGCGCGAACTGATTTCCCGCCGGCGCTTTCAGGGAGGGAGGGAGGGAGGGCGGTAGTGACTGACGGATGCCGACAGTTACCCAAAAGCACCCTCGCCACATTTTTTTACCCAGAAGGCATTGGAGGATCGACCCAGAATTCCAATGGGCGGCGGGGACTGCGGGAACTGTGGGATAGCTGCCCACAGTGCACTGCTTCCAATGTCGACGCTTTCCCTGGTAGTGTGGACTGACAAAGTCGAATTACTGTCCTTAGTGTAGACACATACGTTCTACTTTCTAATATCGATTGCACATATTCGATTTAACTAAAATCGAACTACTCTCGTAGTGTAGACATACCCTAAGTAGTCTCAAATTGCAGTCCCATTCAAAGAACTTTAAAAGGTCTAACCTCAATGGTGTACACTCAAAGTCTACATCTGAAATGAGATTTGGTCCCTTATCAACAAGTGCAGATAGATGAAAATGCAATATTGGCTGCAGTATCTGCCTGATCATCCAGAAGCATTGAAGAATCCCAAAAGGTCTTGAGATTGTGAACCTGAGGGAAAAAAATGATGGGTTCAATCTTTCAGTTAAGGTAGCTCATATCATTTCTCCCATTTCTTTCAGTTGACTTTTCCCTAACCAACACTTCCCCCATTTTTTTGTGGATTTAACCACAGCTAGATAATATTTATATAACCTCCAGTCTACATTAGAGTGATCAAAGGCACTCCAGTTTTCACACCCTGCACATTATTGCAATAATCTTTGTAGAAAATATGCCTTGTGGGGTATAATATGAAACCTAATAACTCACTTGTAATGCTGGCTACAATAGTACCTCACTGCTCTGTATTCTGTATTGATTTCCAGTAGAGTTAAGATGTTGATTTTGACTTCTCCTCCATCTTGGTAGTGTTGCGTTACAATCAGCCAGTGGAGACCCTCCAGCTAACAGTCTCCTCATTTAAAAGCTGGGGAACTTGCAACAGGCCATTTTCTTTGAATTCATTCCACCTCCCAACCTTGGTTCAACAGAGCCCAAATTTCAGGTCTCACTGCAAGGCTTATCTCTTTCCTGAGCTTTTGGAGACTGACAATATAGTGAACAGATACCGTCATTTTTGTGGGAGCAGTAATATACTGGGGCATGTACTTTTATTCTGAATCTTTATCTTGTGGCCAGGTGTATTTAGAATTTTGTAAAAGTGCACAATGTTCTGGATATTTCCTCTATCTATCTATCTATCTATCTATCTATCTATCTATCTATGAAATCCACTACAGAAGATCATATTCTGTTATCCCCACACAGTCTCACTGAAATCAATGAGTCTGCTGGCAAAGGGAGCTGTGATGGGTTCGGTTACAGAGATCCCCTTGGGACTGTCACCTGATGTGCTGAAATTACCTCTGAGCCCATTTTCCCTGCCAGCTTGGGACTCCAGAATCCTGCCTTCTTGAGCCAGACATGCTAGCCTGCTGCAACACAGACCCAGGGTCTGGGCATGCCCCCAAAGCTGCAGACTTTAACCAAAAACAGCTCAGAAGGTTACCTGTCTCCAGCACCCAGACACCCAATTTCCAATGGGATCCAAACCCCAAACAAATCCGTTTTACTCTATATAAAGCTTATACAGTGTAAACTCATAAATTGTCTGTCCTCTATAACACTGATAGAGAGATATGCACAGCTGTTTGCTCCCCCAGGTATTAATCACTTACTCTGGGTTTATTAATGAACAAAAGATTTTATTAAGTATAAAAAGTAGGATTTAAGTGGTTTCAAGTAATAACAGACAGAACAAAGTAAGTCACCAAGCAAAATAAAACAAAAGCACACAAGTCTAAGCTGAATACATTAAGAAAATGATTACAGATAATATCTCACCCTCAGAGATGTTCCAATAAGCTTCTTTCACAGACTAGACTCCTTCCTAGTCTGGACCCAATCCTTTCCCCTGGTACAGTCCTTGTTAGTTCCAGCAGACATCTCAGGTGGTAATCAGGGCTTTTCCGATGACTGGCAGCCCCCTTTGTCCTGCTCCACCCCCTTTTATAGCTTTGACACAAGGTGGGAATCTTTTGTCTGTGCTTGTTCCCACCCCCTGCCTCATCAATGGAAAAGTACAAGGATTAAGATGGATTCCAGTATCATGTGATATGGTCACATGTCACTGTAAGACCCCTAGTCTCCATTCTTCCTGGGTTGCCTCACACCTACACAGGAAGGTTTGCAGGTAAATAAACCATTTACAACCAATTGTCCTAGTCAATGGGAGCCATCAAGATTCTAGACCACCATTAATGACCCACACTTTGTGTAATTACAATAGGACCTCAGAGTTATACTTCATATTTCTAGCTTGAGATACAAGAATGATATTGACATACAAATAGGAGTGATATATTCAGTAGGTCATAACCTTTGTTATGATACCAGACAAGAGACCTTTTGCATAACGCATATTCCAGTGATATCATATTCACACTCATAAGCATATTTCCATAAAACATATGGAATGCAACATCACAGGAGCTACTACTTAAAATGAATAAGGAGATTATAACTGACACATAAGAAGTATTTTGACTTTTTAAGACTCCAATCCTGCAAAACTTAAACATGTTATTTTATTCACTGAAGATCAGGCCTATAACTTTTTTTTCAGATGCCAAGATCATTATCATACTGTACATAACTTACTAGATGTGTTTTTTAAAATCAGAAACAGTGTCTTTGACATGTAGATTATAAATGTTTTTATTCACACTCATAAATAGCGGATCCTTTTCTTTAGCTATAAATGCTTTCTCTATAAATGTATACTTTGTGCAACATGTTTTAGCCCTGAGAAAAATTTTACAGCCAAGTTATAAACACCAGAAAACAGAGATTTATAATGGAATCAGCCTCTCAATCTTAACTATAGAGGTGTGACTTTACTACCATAATTTAAGGTTATGTTATTTCAAAATGTATTAACCATTTATCCCTTAGGAAAAAGGCTTATGGGGTTAAACAAGGTCTGCAGACAATTATATAACAGTAATGTTACCATTTTCATTTGAAATCAGCTACTACTGCATTTTATATTCCAACATCTGAAAGAAATATGCCCCCAACGCTGCTGAGATCATCACATTGAAAAAGTGTAGTCCTTAGTATTATACTATCATATAGTGCTGCAGACATACAGTATGAGAGTTAAAGGAAAGTATCTGGGGATAATAGTTTAAAACTCTATTTCAAGTTCAATATTGACCCTATTCCTATCCCTACCAAATCCAAATTTGAAAACCAGGGATTTGTATTTAAAGATAAATATTCCCATACAGTGGTTCCAGTCTCACTTGGTATGCTTGTGGTAACAATGCATCACTGATTAATCAAAAGTCAGTAGCTTACCATTTTAGTGTTGGCTGTTAGTCAGGTTGGAAGTAAAAGGCCTTCTAAATGGCCACTGAACGTTAATCCACTGGGCAGCACGTCCACAACAGTAATGTTTCAGCTCCTGTTGTCGCCAAAGCTCCTTTCCTCCACACTGTAGGTATATTAGGCCTTCTTACCTTTTCACTTTTTACTATTTGCCATAACACTGTCCTCTTATATGTATCTCAGTACAGTCAAGTTGTGGAGTATTCCACAACACATAATAATACAAAAATCTTTATCTTGGCTGTCTTGTAATTTGAGCATGATTATGAGTTTTGTGATGTAACATTTTTTGAAAAATAAAATATATTTTTCATATACCAATAAAACCAAAAATACTCAAAAGAGACAGCAAAATTCTGGCTTTCCATAGGTTTTATGTGGTGGTCTTAGGCAGCAAAGTTTACTCTATGGTAGCCCTTATATACAATATTTACTGTTTTAATCAAATCAGCTGTTAAGTGAGTATGATGAAATTTTCCACGTGACCCATGTACAAATAAATCAAACATATAAAGGTCTCCCTTTTCAGTATAAATATAAAAAGTCCATTGTTTGTATCTAACGGGCATTTCTAATGTTGGGATTTTCATGATTATTATGTAATATTTTTAGCACAGACTTCTCAGATAATAAGCATAATTGAAACAATATTTTAGACATGCCTTCAAGCTCAAAAAGAATTGACTCAAACTGATGGTTAAAATTATTGTTTTCCTATCAAGTTCAGAAAACTCACATAAAAAAGTTGCACTGTCAAGAGTAATTTCTTTTTGTTATCTAATAATTTTAAAAACAGAATCCCATATGACACTCAACATTGCTTTTTTAATTCTAACTTGAGCTTTTCCCTGAGGTACCAGTAAAACCATACTAGGTAGGGATGAGGTGACTCATTACTGAACATTCACCAAGTCCGTTGCCTTTGAACTTCTTGGATGATCTGCAAATGTATTGAAAGAAATCTGTGCTATTTTTGGAAACATAATGTTCTTTAAACCTCTGATATGTATCAAGTGCTTACCAATGTTAAAAAGTTGATTTGAAATAGAAAATAGGAAAATATTCCATATTCAGAGTGCTGCATTGTTTCTTTTAATGTTTTTACTACCGCAAGGACAAATTTGCTCTCATGTTATACGGATCCTTCCGAGATGATTTCAGAATTCCCATTGACAAGAAACAGGAACCTTATACAAAATTTAAAGCTTCATCAACTTAAATGCCCAGTAGCATAAAGAATTGAACAAAATAAAATTAATGTGAACAACACATGATTTATAATATGTGACAAACTGATATTTATCAAATTGTCCAAATGAGAAATAATCCTTTTCTACTACAGGAGCAACTTCTTTTCTGTAATCTCCCCTTCCCACACAAAGTATTATTTTATTATTATAATTATCTTGATTTTGAAAAAAAAATTGTCTTAGGAATTTGCTATTTCTCTTAAAATTATGCATTTTATTAATATCTGTAATACCCATAGTCCTCAGTGAAGAGTGAAGCTCCATTGTACTAGATGCTGTACAATGCCATCTACTGTAAGTAACAGACCCTGTCACAAAAAGCTGACAATCTAACTAGCCAAAGGAATGAATGGTGTGAAGGAAACAGGAACAGAGAGGAGAAATGATTTCCCTAAGGTCACACAGAAGACAGTCGCAGAGTCAGCCGTAGAATCCAGGTCTCCATGCATTTTCTGTGGATCTAGTTGCTCATGCTAATGACAAAGGACAAAATTTTGGCCCCATTAAAGTCAATGGAAGTTTTACCATTGACATCAGTTAGGCCATGATTTATCCCAAAGTGTTTTCAGAGCTGCTTCAGTCTCTCTCTTGGATACCCTAACTAGGAACTAGTAAAGATTATTTCAGCATTGGCTTGTATGTTTTTATGATTTGTCAGTTCTGGAAATTATTCTCTCTCTGTGGCCTGTTGTCAATACAGATAAGGGACAGGATTATCAGAATCACTCAGCACTGGTAAAATCACACTCAAATCACACTCAAAATCTTCCTGCTAGCTCTGTAATAAACAGTGCAAAACAATAGTCTATTATGCTAGAACTGCAATTCCCCTTACTGGTGAACATATGTTGCTTATAGTTGCACATATCATATGTAGTGTATAATGTATACATGTATAACATATGTTGCGTATATCAAATGTAGCATATAATAAAAGAAGGCCCCAGCATGCTGGCAACCAGGATAAAATATGGTTGTAGAAACTGTTGAAACTGGGATTATAATAGACCAAAAATTAAAAAAACATAATTCTCCTCTGAATCTGATTAATGGAGGAAGTCCAAACATGAAGTACTGGCTTATTTAAGTAAGATAGAGTCAGAATTAAAACTACTAATATTTAAGAGATATGTTTACGGAGTGGTCAACACTATAATGGGTGTCAAAAAAGAATTAAGTAATTTCATGAGTGTTGCTGGCCTCTGACTGCCAGAAGCTGGGAGTGGACAACAGGGAAAGGATCACTCGATGACTGCCTCTTCTCTTTTTGGCCATTGTCGGAAGACAGGATATTGGGCTCGATGGATCATTGCTCTAACCCAATATGGCCATTCTTATGAGAGAAGCAATCAGGGGACTGTAAGAAATTTCCCTTTGAGGATTGAAATATAAAAAATGGCTTTAAAGATTAACACTGTACCCACAAGAAAGAATAACATAAATGTTCTTCTCTTATATCAATTAACCAGGTGAGACAACTAGAGCTGGACAAACAAATGAAACATTTGGCAATGATTATTCAATGAAAAAATACCAGCATTCAAAATTATTATTATTATTATTATTATTATTATTATTTATTATTCAGCCATTAGCAGAGTTGGTTAAACAGTTTAATAGTATTTTAGAGAATAATTATGTAATGAAAAATTACCAGGAATTGCAAGAAATATTCACACAAATCATACAGATGGAGAATCATAGAATGATAGATCCTCCATCTATACAATTTGTTGTGAATATTTGAAACAACAGATCTATTACATATTATTTATTATTACCGGTGGGCTAGATTGTGACATTACAGTCTATCCCTGAGTAAAGGTCAGCATATTGTTGCACTACTCTGAAAGGAGCCCAAGAGGGTAATTGTGACTCAGGGAGTCACAGTCCTCTTCTCCCAGTGTCCCACTTTCAAGGGGGTGACTAAACAGCAACAGGTCTACAGATGTTGTAGCCTATGCTCCCCAAATGAGCTGACATAAGTATACTCTGACCCTTAGAGCCCATCTGTGGAAGGGAGGGTGTGACGCTATGGAGCCTGCTTTTTTCTGCATGCAAGAAGTGGTGGTACAGTATACTAGAGCAAGGGTGTCAAGGGCACTTTGCACTCCATTGTCTCACCATGTTATTGTTAATTGCTTCCTGTAGTGCCCACAGTGCATGAACACATATGATGGTATGGTTTCTGCCCAATTAAAATTAGAGTTCAAAAAGGAAAAGCAGACAAAGGGTAGGGGTGAGAGGTAAAACGGAGATGTAAAGTAGCCAGGCTAATGATTGCCCATTCTTCGTAAAGCACTTTTCGTCTTGACAAGGCCGATTCCTCACTCTGGCACTTCGAGTGCAGAAGGTGGGGGCCCACAAGGATTCTAAAAATTAATACTGGCCACTCTAGGCTTGTATTAAACTTCCAAGTTTACAGCTTCTCTCTGACTTGGATTGGTAGATGCTGCCACCATCCAAGTGCAGAACCCCTTTGAAAGCCCAGGAGGGTGCACTTGGGAATTCCTTCCTGTAGGGTACCCTCAAGCCCTTTCACTCCCCATCTGGGGAAGAGCTGAGAAAGAAAAAAAATGGAAATCAGCTGTTGCTACCAGCTAATTAAACATATGCACAAACCTCTTAAGACACAAAAATCCAATTCTGTTCTTTAAAAAAGGTAAATTTTATTAATAAAAAAAGATACAAAATATATCTGGGAATTCATGATATTGCTAGATTTACTAGATTTTGAAGGAGCCACTACAAGAATTAATCACCAAGAATGGCTTTCTTGAGGTCAAGCTTAAAGGTTACAAGCAAAACAAAAGCACCGTGGGTTAGCACAGAGGTATCCAGAAGCCATAACAAAATAAAAAGGATAAACCTAATCATGTCTTCCTACACACTTCCTGATCTACTTACATATCTGGAGTTTTAAATGAGTAGTATCTAGATCTGATACTGATGATTTTTCATACCTGGCCAAGCTTCTTACAGCATAGCTGCTCTGTCTGCCTCTCGCTGGGAGAACAAACACAGATAGACAAAAGGGGAGTCTTGTCTCAATTTTAAAAAGTTCTAGCCTTCCCGTTGGCTCTTTTGGCCAGGTGCACCCTAACTTCCTTTTACCTATGCATAGCAGTGAGACTTTTTAACCCTTTACAGGTACAGCAATTAAGAGAACAGCTACTAAGAGGGGATTTTATATCTACTTGCTGGCTGAGTGTCCATAAAAGGGAGCTACCCCCAACCCGCTTCATTTATCATACGCCTTCCAAATCACAGATGGTGTTGGCCAGCCTGGTTCAGGTCAGGTCCACACTGGATGGAATTTCTTCCTGAAGGTTTAGGGAAACAGAGGTAATAAGATACATGCACCTCTAATTTTACTAATAATTACATGAAGAACTATACAGTATTTTCCACATTTTAAGGACTACAATGACTTAGAATACAGGGACATTTTTACCCAGCTGATTCTGGGAAACCTTTCTGGGAGTGCATCAGCCCACTTTATTAGAGGCTCCTGAAATGTGCTGTATTTCAGAATCAAGGTCTTGAAAAACTAAACTCCACAGAAGACGTTTTTTGTTAGTCTCTTTGACTGTGTGAAGCAAATTCAGTGCAGCATGGTCAGTCTGAAGGTGGAAATGCCGTCCCCAACTGTATGGGCATAGCTTCTCCAGAACATACACAATGGAGTAATATTCTTTTTCTGAGACTGACCTGTGGTTTTCCCTCTCAGAAAGTTTTTTTTGCTGAGAAACACAAGGATGGAATTGTTGATCTGGTCTTTCCTGCATTAAAACTGCTCCTACACCAAGCTCAGACGCATCTGTGGTTACGAAGAAAGGTTGGTCGAAGTCCAGGGACCTTAGTACAGGGTCAGAAGTAAGGGCCGCCTTAAGCTAGTTAAAGGCTTTTTGACACTTCTCAGTCCACTGAACTACATTTGGCTATTTTTCCCTAGTTAGGTTAGTCAGTGGCGTGGCAATTTGGCTGTAGTGTGGTACAAATCATCTGTAATACCTGGCCAAGCCCAAGAAGGATTGGACCTGCTTCTTTGACTTAGGGACAGGCCAGTATTGGATAGCATTTACTTTAGCTTGTAGGGGTTGATAGTTCCTTGACCTATCTGGTGTCCAAGATATGTTACCCTGTTTAGGCCTATTTGACATTTTTTAGCCTTAATGGTTAATCCTGCATCCCTTATGTGATGGAATACAGCTTGGAGGTATTCCAAGTGTTCTATCCATGAATCTGAGAATATGGGCACATCGTCAAGGTAGGTCATTGCAAATTCCCCAAATCCAGCCAGAAGGTTATCTACCAGTCTCTGGAAGGTGGTGGGTGCATTTCGCAGTCCAAAAGGGAGCACATTAACTTAATGCAGCCCTACGTGGGTGATGAAGGCTGACCTTTCCTTGGCTGGGTCATCTAGTGGCACTTGCCAGTACCCCTTAGTTAAGTCTAAGGTGGAGATGAATTGGGCACGTCCCAGTTTTTCCAATAGCTCATCTGTGTGTGGCATTGGATAGTTCTCTGGGCAAGTTACAGCATTTAACTTACGGTACTCCATGCAAAAGTGGATTTCCCCATCTGGTTTAAGAACCAGAACCACTGGAGAGGGCCATGCACTCTCAGAGGGGTGGATTACACCCATCTGAAACATGTCCTTGATCTCCCTTTCTATTGTGGTTTTGGTTTGAGGAGCCATCCGGTAGGGTTGGGCTCTAATTGGGCAAGCATCATCTGTGTTAATGGAGTGGTACACCCATTCTGTCCACATTGGGGTGGCTGAAAACATTGGCATGAAGCTGGTGCATAACTCCTAGATTTGCTGTCACTGCTTACACCCAAGAGTTATAGAAAGGCTCAACTTTTCTACGTCACCATTGCTTTTCCCTTCATAGTAGACTCGTTCAGGCCACTCAGCGTCATCTCTCTCCTGGGCTGTAAACTGGAGAACCTTGATTTCTTGGGAATAAAAGGGCATTAGAGAATTAACTTGGTATACTTTAGGTTTTAGGGTAGGGTCTAGGAACGCTATGAGGTAACTAACAACTCCCAGGTGCTCTTGGACCATAAATGGCCCCTCCCACAATGCTTCCATCTTATTGGCCTGGAGCACCTTCAAGGACCATGACTTGGTCACCTACTTTGAAGGAACGCTCTCTGGCATGTTTATCATACCAGGCCTTTTGCTCTTGTTGAGCATCCTGTAGGTTTTTTCGAGCAAGAGCTAGAGAGTTCATTGAGGGTGTTTTGCAGGTTGGTTACAAAGTCCAAAATATTTGTTCCTGGAGAAGATCTGCTTCACTAACTGTAATGGCCCCATAACTTCGTGGCCATAAATGAGTTCAAAGGGTGAAAACCCCAAACTGGGATGTGGTATAGCCCTGTAGGCAAACAGCAACTACTGCAACACTAGGTCCCAATCATTGGAATGCTTATTCATGAATTTACATATCATGGCCCCCAAAGTTCCATTAAACTTCTCCAGTAGGGCATTCATTTGATGGTGGTAAGGGGTGGCAACCAAGTGGTTCATCCCATGACCTTCCCAAAGACGTTTCATGGTCCCTGCCAGGAAGTTAGTTCCTGAATCTGTAAGGATGATGGCAGGCCAACATACCCTTGCAAAAATGTCTGCCAATGCCTGGCTCACGCTTTTAGTCCTGGTGTTGCTTAAAGCTACTGCTTCCAGCCATCGGGTGGCAAAATCCATGAAGGTCAGTATGTACAGCTTTCCTTTGGGTGTCTTCGTAGAGAAAGGACCCAGAATATCCATAACTATATGCTGAATTGGAAGCTCAATTATGGGAAGTGGCTGGAGAGGGGCCTTGACCTGGTCTTGGGGCTTTCCCACCCTCTGGCACACCTCACAAGACCAGACATAGGTAGAAACATCCTTGCCCATTCCCTACCAGTGGAATGACTTTCCCAAATGGTCTTTGGTCCTATTCACCCCAGCATGGCCACTAAGGTGATCATGGGCTAAGCTCAAGAGCTTTTTCCTATACTTAGTTGGAACTACCAACTGTCTCTGAGGATGCCAGTCCACCTTGTGCCCACCAGAAAGGGTTTCCTTGTATAAGTGTCCTCCTTCTACAACAAACCTAGACCTATTAGAAGAGCTGAGAGGTGGTAGGTCACTCCGTGCCGCTGTCCAAGCTCCCTTGAGGCTTTCATCCACTTCCTGTTCTTCCTGGAACTGCTCCCTTGATACTGGAGACATTAGTTCCTTGCTGGGTTGTGGACTTGGGCTTGGTCCCAGTGGAAGAGATGCAGGTGATGGGGCTGTCTCCATTGACTGTGAACCGCTCTCGACTGGTGCACTAGGTTGTATTTCAGGCTTTGGTTGAGCTTCTTGCACGGTTTAGCTGCAGGTTCAGGCTCTGTGGCGCCCTTTGGTGCTGGCTCCCCTGACTCTAATGGGGTTGCAAGCATGGGCTCTGGTGCTGACTGCTCCACCAGTTATGATCCTTGGGCTGGTTCTGGCTGGATCCCAGGAACTGGATCTACAACCGCTGCCATAGACTCTGGTCTGGGGTCTGTTTCCACCACCTCTGGCTGGGTCCCCGGGCCTGTGGTATCAGGGGACACAGACTGGGTCCTTGTAGGAGGCTCAGGAATGGAGTTAGGTGTAGAGGCCTGTTTAGCCTAGCTGTGGGTGAACATCCCCACCCTTTTTGTTAGCCTCACATGGTTAGCTAAGTCTTCTCCCGGCAGCAAGGGAATGGGATAATTGTCATAGACTGCAAAAGTCCATATTCCTGACCAGCCCTTGTACTGGACAGGCAACTTCAGTGTAGGCAAGTTAAAAGAGTTGGCCTTAAAGGGTTGCACTGTCACTTTGGCCTCTGGTTCAATGAATTTGGGGTCCACCAGGGATTGGTGGATAGCTGACAACTGTGCTCCAGTGTCTCTCCATGCAGTAATCTTCCTCCTGCCCACACTCACAGTTTCCCTCTGCTCTGGGGGAATTTGTGAGCCATCTGGGCCTGAAGGCTTTCGGTGGGATCCTGGGGTGATGAGTTGCAGTTAGCTGGTGCTCTTGGAGCAGTTGGCCTTCACCTGCTCCAACTCATTACAGTTAAAGCATTGCCCAACTGACTATGGGCTGGGGCGAGGTGGGTGGTTGGAAAGTAGGGTGGTGGGATGAGAGGGCATCTGGGGTCTCCCTGGATATGTGGAGGGCTCCTCCTTGCGAGGTGGGGCCTTAGGCTGATCCCGATGGTGGGGTATCATCTTGGGTTGCCCCTTCTGGTATCCTCACCAACTGCCACTAGCTTTCTTCTTCTCCACCACCGCCACCCATTTGGCTATGATCTCCCCCGCTTTGATTATAGTTTTGGGCTTCCCATCTAGGATGTACCTTTCTATTTCTTCAGGAACACCCTCTAAGAACTGCTCCATTTGTATTAGGAGAGACAGATCTTCCAGAGACTTAACATTTGCTCCTGATATCCAGGCATCCCAATTTTTTACAATGTGGCAGGTGTGTCAGGAAAATGCCATGTCTGGTTTCCACCTTAGGGCTCTGAACTGCCGACAGGCATGCTTGGGTGTTAGCCCCATCCCAATTCTGGCCTTTTGTTTAAAAAGTTTGTACTCATTCATGTATTCTTTAGGCATTTCAGCTAGCACCTCTGCTAAGGGTACACTGAGTTGTGGCCTCAGCTCCACCTATACTGTTCTGTAGGGATGTTGTACCCCAGGCAGGCCCTTTCAAAATTTTCTAGGAAGGCCTCTGTATCATTGCCTACCTTGTATGTGGGGAATTTCTTGGAATGGGGAGCGGTACCTGGAGGAGTTCTGTTAGGGCTACCTGGCTGACCCAGCTTAACCCTTTCCAACTCTAAGTGCTTCAGCTCCATTTCCACCTCCAAGTGTTTTGACTCTCTCCTCTCCTTCTCCTCCAAGTGCTTTGCCTTCGCTTCTGATTCCGTTTCCACCTCCACTTCACCTCCGTTTCCACCTCCAAGTGCTTCGCTTCTGCTTCTGCCTCTGCCTCCAAGCACTTCAGCTGTAGGAAGAAATTCCTGTCTTCCACAGTTAGAACTTGGTTTGGGTTAAAGGGCATCCCTTGATCTTGGCACTTGGATTTCGGGTTGGGGAGGGCTGACTATTCCCTATGGGGAAATCCCTGGTCTTCCAACCTCCCCTGCATTTCTGTCATGGAGCTGGATGTCTGGGCTTGATCTGGATCTGTCTTCTCCGTGGCATGCTCCTTTGGGAAGACTGGTTGCTCTAGGGTTTCAGTGCCCGACCACAACCTCATGCATAGAGCTGCCCTACTGTAGCTTACCTATTTCATTGCCATTGAGCTAGAAAATAAATAAACTGCTTGTTGGACTCCCTGGCTTTGCAGGCTGAACCCTTTATGTGCCTGTTCCCCCTCAGGCAGCAAAGAAAAGAAAAGAAAAGAAAAGAAAAGAAAAGAAAAGAAAAGAAAAGAAAATTCCCTGGCTTTGTCGGCTGCCAAAAGGAAAAATGAGTCCTTTTAAAATCCTGAGGTCAGTGCTTCAGGTTCAAAATTATCCCACTTCTTACACCATGTCAAGGCTGATTCCCCACTCTGACACTTCGAGTGCAAAAGGTGGGGCTGCGCAAGGATTCTAAAAGATAATACTGGCCACTCCAGGCTTGTATTAAACTCCCAAGATTACAGCTTCTCTCTGACATTGGGTTGGTGGATGTTGCCACCACCCAAGTGCAGAACCCCTTTGAGAGCCCAGGAAGGTGCACTTGGGAATTCCTTCCTATGGGGTACCCTGAGGCCCTTTCACACCCCCCCCCCTCCCGGGGAAGAGCTGAGAAAGAAAAAAAAGGAAATCAGCTGTTGCCACTAGCTAATTAAACAACATGTGCACAAACCTCTTAAGACACAAAAATACAATTCTGTTCTTAACAAAGTTAAATTTTATTAATAAAAAAGTAAGAAAATACATCTAAGGACTGAGGCTATTGCTAGATTTTAAAGGAGCCAGTACAAGAATTAAGCACCAAGAATAGCTTTCTTGAAGTCCAGCTTAAAGGTTACAAGCAAAACAAAAGTACCAGAGGAATCCACAAGCCATAACAAAATAAAAAGGATAAACCTAATCGCGTCTTTCTAGACATTTCCTGATATACTCACATACCTGGGGTTTTAAATGAGTAGTTTCTAGGTATGATACTGATGATTTTTCATACTTGGCCCAAGCTTCTTACAGCATAGCTGCTCTGTCTGCCTCTCCCTGGGAGAACAACCACAGACAGACAAAAGAAGAGTCTTGTTTCAATTTTTAAAAGTTCTAGCCTTCCCATTGGCTCTTTTGGCCAGGTGCCCACTAATTTCCTTTTACCTATGCATAGCAGTGAGACTTTTAACCCTTTACAGGTAGAGCAATTAGAGAACAGCTACTAAGAGGAATTTTATAGCTACTGGCTGTCTGGGTATCCATGAAAGGGAGCTACACTCCCCGCCCCCCATTCATTTATCACACCTCTATTTTGACTATACAATATAATTAAATAGATATGTTATCTTCAATTACTCCTTAGCCTTGCCATTATTAGTGCTGTAAATATGAGCTTTTAATTCACCATTGGCTTAACCATAGATGTGGGTATTCAGGAGGGGTTAGTACTCTAATGAAGAGAGGATAGTACTCTAAAAGCATACAGAGCCTATTTTCAGTGGGGTGATTGCCTGTAATCCATTGACTCCTGTATCATGAGAAATTTGGATCTTCTGAAAATCAGTCTCTAAAAATAAAACGTGAATGTAGAGAACTAAAAATATGTGATAGAGAACAGGATTGTTTGTAGAATTAATAACCAGAGTTTGAGGGTGTGATTCAACTCCCGTTGAAGTCAATGGGAGACTGAAATGGGAGACTGATCCATCCTGGATGAAACAAATGTTAAGAGAGCCAGATTTAGCATTAACTGGAGCAATAGACCTTTGCACACTGGCAAAAATTACTGAATAAAAAACAAACAAACACCTGTTAAACAAGGGAGTAAATAAAGTAGAAGCTGGTGTGAATATAAGTTAAAAAAACAGCTCCCAGAAAAGTGCATTTAATATATAGATAGCAGGACTAGAGAGAAATGAACAATGGTAAAGTATGGGCTGTAGGAGAAGTGGTACTGAACATCTCAGAAATGAACATCTGAGAAACTCAGCAAGACCAGCAGTAAGGTATCCATTTTTTAAAATTATGTGTTTATTAATTTATTTCGATTTATGATGTAAAAAAGGAGGAAAAGAAACCTCACAGATCAAGGGTCATGCCATGAGTCTGAGCTCTTCTAATGTTTAATTGTTGAGCCATTTACCATTTTCCCTTTCAGACTCTCCCACATAAGTGAGTATATTTCACTGGTTAATTCTCCTCTATGAGCCTAATAATACTCTCCTATGGTAAGGTGTTCTTAGGGAGGAAATCTCTTCAAGAGTCCCCTTACGGAGATCTCTGCTTATCATCCTGTGGCAGGGATGAATTTGTTCCTTCCCCAAGTACAAAAAAGGCCCATCCTCAAACCTGGAATATCCAAGAGGAGAATATGAATATGAAGGGAGAAACTATGCAGTCATGTGAATTTTGGAATGTGGAACTTTATATTACACTCTTTCAAGAGAAGACCAAGCATGTGAAAATATTGCCTGGAGAATATCAATCTGCAACCAGGAGTGAACATTCATACTCTTAAAATTAACAGGAAGTAAAAGCTATTATTTGATTTATCTGTATAACATACACTATGGAATTATTCTTGCTGTATTAACCTTTCTCCTTCTCTTCAGTAATTATATTTGCCTCTGGATTCTGACCTGTGAAATTAGCTAGATTGTGACATTATAATCTAGCACTGAGTAAATACCAGCACACTGCTGGACTGTCCCTGGAGTTAGCCTTCTTCCTATACACTAGTGACCATTAGGAGAGCCAATGACTCTGGACTGAGAATTTCCAGGAGTGTGACACAAACACTGCAGAGCATATCCATGTAGATGCATGTCAATGCATTTTGGGTAAGAAGGTACAGCTATTCTTTTCTCTATATGTGCAACATATTTATGTGAAGGTTACACAGTCCTCATACATATGTGTCTTGCCTTAGTTCTCTTTGGAGATAGGAATATGAGATGGTTATATGATGGACTTGTTTCCCCTGTGCCATTTTTGTAGTGTATATATACAGTATATATACATGTATACACACTATCCTAATCCATTTTATTATTATTACTACATTTTATTTTAGCTAGTAAATAACTTACTTCCCATATTTAACATAACAAAACGACAGCCATAATCCATGACAAATAGACACTGAAATTAATCTAAGCAGGAGTTTAAAGAAATGTTCTGTATTCAGTAAAGAAAGGCTAACCAAATAAGTATGAAAGACATGGATGAAGAAATAATCACATTTATTTATATTAATTATGAAGTTCATAATTAATATAAATAAATGTGATTATTAAGACTATATATATATATATATATATAAAGCCATGTGTGACGAACTGGGACTGTTCTTAGAGTGGTCTGTGAGTGCTGACAGGGGAGTGTGGCTAGGATGGTCTGCATTGGGGGAGGGGTGACTGACCGACAGAGAATACCTGAGCATGTAACATGAGAACCCAGGAAGGAGTGAGAGGCGAGGTGACACCTTTGCCCGGGAAACTGAACAAAGGCTGTGGGAGGGGTCGCTGAAGGCAGAGTCTCGGAAGCTGGCGAGTGACCAGGGCTGGGAGGCAGACAGGGCTCTGATCTCCCAAGGGGGCTAGGGTGCCCGGGGACCCCAAGATGGACCTAACTGAGGGGGTCCTGTTGTCTGCGCCTGCAAGACCTGTCTTGGACTGTATTCCTGTCGTCTAAATAAACCTTCTGCTTTACTGGCTGGCTGAGAGTCATGGTGAATCGCAGGACGCCGGGGGTGCAGGGCACTGAGTCCCCCCACACTCCGTGACACCATGTTGTGACCATTTTTATATGCAGATAACTGTGTTGTTTCATCATGTGATCAGATAAGTGTCCTTTCAAAAGTGTCAGTGTCAGGGTAAATTGATTCATGGCTCATAGTTTGCACTGTCAGCGTCTACTGTTATCTTTTCTCTTCTTCCTTGTCATTCAGATTAATAACATAAGTAGTAATACATGGTTACAGCTTTCTTCCCCATGTCAGTCACTTCAAAAGTTGCTTTGCACAGGTAATTTCTCTTCTGTAGATTTTAATGTAAAATGTCTGTGATTAGTTGAAATTGGCAGTAGGAGTACACTGTATTTCTTTCTGACTACTCACACTAATTAAATATTTTTAAAGGCTTAACATTGTAGGGATGTATTCATCAAATGCGAGGTCATAGCCAAAGAAAAGGGTTTCATTGCTTTTCTTTTTTATTGCCTCTTGTCTGCCCTTTTTCTCCAACCATACAGTCAGGCAATTGAAGGCTTTGAGAAAGAAAGTTCATATTATAATATATATAAAATAAGATTTTAAAAGCCCTTTTACTTAAATAATAGAAGACAATAAAAATGTATGATTGCAGAAAATATAACGTTTCATCCAAATTTTGTAGCAAGTTATTAAAACACATTTTTATATTTTTTTCCTTTTTCCAGATACCACAGACACAATGCTGTCATTTACAGTTCAAGGTGAAATAAAATGATCGCTCTCTACAGCAGGAAATCTTACACAAATGCTGTGATAAAATTGAATCTGCTGAAATGTAGTGAAAGTCCTTTTGAATCGTAAATGTACAATCTCACTTTTAAAAATTGTGATAATAGCTTCTGAGCTTACCAGGTTTCCCACAGGGAGAGAAGGGGTTTATTCAGCTAATAATTATAGTAAATTCTTACTAAGCATGTTCAGAAGAATGTTTTCAATTCCTTATTGACATTATTATTCACTAATATTCAAACTTACCCAAATGTTCACTCCTTATTTTTTTTATTATTCATCAGCTATTTGCAGTAGCACCCAAAAGCCCCAATCATTACTAGTGCACTGTGCAGACATAGAAGAAAAAAACAACGCCTGCTCTGGAAAGGTTCCCTCATTTCTACTTCTACAAGCTATTTTTTTGTTCGCATGAATATTTGAGTAAAGTTAAAGTGGCATAAATACTTGTGCAAATACCTATTGCACAAACTGCTCATTCTGAAAATAACACATGAGTGAAAGTCAGTAACTCACTTGCTCAAACCCAACTCCTGTTTATAAATATTTATAAACAATGGGGTTCTGGTCCTTGACTAGGGCTCCTTGGTTCTTCCATAATCATCATCATCATCATAGAATCATACAAATGTAGGACTGGACAGACCTTGAGAGGTTGTTTAGTCCATCCCCCTGGTCTGAGGCAGAGCAGCACCAAGTACACAAATCATCCCTGACAGATGTTTGTCTAACCTATTCTTAAAAAGCTTGAAGGACAGGAATTCTACAACCTCCTTTAGAAGCCTATTTCAGTGCTTTACTACCCTTATAGTTAGAAAGTTTCCCCCCCCCCCCAATATTTAACATAGATCCCCCTTGCTGCAGATTAAGCCAATTTCTTCTTGTCCTACTTTAAATGGACATGGAGAAAAACGGATCACCTTCCTCTTTATAACAGCCCTTACCATATTTGAAGACTCTTATCAGGTCCCTCCTCAGACTTCATTTCTTAAGACTAAACATGGCCAGTTTCTTTAACCTTTCCTCATAGGTCATGTTTTCTAAACCTTGTATCATTTTTGTTGCTCTTCTTTGGACCATCTCTAATTTTTTACATAATTCCTAAAGTGTTGTGCCCAGAACTGGACACAATACTCCACCTGAGGCCTCATCAGTGCCTAGTAATGTGGAACAATTACCTCTGATGTCTTACATATGACATTCCTATTAATATCCATGAATGATATTAGCCTTTTTCACAACTGCATCACATTTTGAGCTTGTATTTGGTTAGTGAGCCAATATAACCCCCAGATCCTTTTCTTCAGTACTATTGAGTAGCTAGTTATTCCCCACTTTGAATGTGTGCATTTGATTTTGTCTTCTTAAGTGAAGACACTTTGCATTTGTCTTTAATGAATTTCATCTTGCTGATTTAAGACCAGTTCTCAATTTGTTAATGCCATTTTGAATTCTAATAATGTCCTCAAATTGCTAGCCACCACTCTGAGCTTGGTGTCGTCCACCAATTCTATAAGTGTATTCTCCACTCTATTGTCCAATTTATTTATTAAAATATTCAATAGTAACAAACACGGGGCAGCCCCCGGTGGGTCCCTACTAGATATATCCTCCCAGTTTGACAGTGAACAATGGATAACAGCTCGTTGAGTTTGGTCTTTCAACCAGTTGTGCATCCATCTGATAGTAATTTCATTTAGACCACATTTCTCTAGTTTGCTTATGAGAATGTCATGTGGGACTGCATCCAAAGCCTTAGTAAAGTCAAGATATGTGTCT
Organism: Terrapene triunguis; assembly: GCF_002925995.2. NCBI lineage: Eukaryota > Metazoa > Chordata > Testudines > Emydidae > Terrapene > Terrapene triunguis. Next base: position 16,043,284 of record NW_020664372.1, read on the forward strand.
ACCACTTTCACGCTCCCCCCGCCCATCCAGTAGGCCAGTAACCCTGACAAAGAAGGAAATTTGGGTTGGTTTGGAATTATTTGTTCTTGATAAATCCATGTTGACTATTATTTATAACACTATTTTCCTCTAGATACTCACAAATTCATTGTTTAATAATTTGTTCCAGTATCTTTCCAGGTGTCAAAGTTAGGATGACTGGTCTATAATTCCCTGAATCCTCACTGTTCCCCTTTCAAAGATAGTACTATATTTGCCTTTTTCCAATCCTCTGTGACTCACCCATCCTCAACTTCTCAAAGATGATTGCTAATGGTTCTGAGATTGCTTCAGCTAGTTCCTTAAGTACTCTAGGATAAATTTCATCAGGCCCTGCTGACTTGAACATCTCTAATTCATCTAAATATAACCTCTTAATCTTTTCTTTCCCTATTTTATGACAGTCTATACTATTATGGTCACCACTTTTACAAGCCTATGATAAATTTTGTACAAAATATGCCTTGTGAGATATCATTTGAAAACTCATAATCTGGTGAATATTGCTGTCCTGGTAAAATGTGTATATCAACATTGTATAAGAAATTATTAGGTTTTATTATATATCATTGTTATAACATGCTCCAAAGTTAAGACAAGCAGGTCCCAAACTACTTTTTAGAGATAAAGACACATTAGCACCATAAACAGGTATTAAAGAGTGATCGCCAGCTTATGCACAATTCTTCAACAATGGGAAGGTGTAAACAAGCAATTTACATTGTATCACAGAAACATTTCAAACTTCTTGTCCTCAACAGATACCATCATCAGCATTTGGGGAGAGGAGGCTGTCCAGTCCCAGCTGCACCGCAGCCATAGGAATTATGATACCTATGGACAGATTTCACGATGCATAACAGAAAGGGACCAGGACCAGGCACATTGCAGTGCAGAGTCAAAGTGAAGGAGCTGCAGAATGCCTACCACAAAGTGCAGGAAGTAAACCAGTGCTTTGGTCCTGTGCCCACGAGCTGCTGGTTCTACAAAGAGCTGGATGCGATACTCGATGGCGACCCCACCTTCACTGCGAAGACCACTGTGGATACTTTGGTGGCCCACATGCCAGTGAGAGTGGACCAAGCCAGGAGGAGGAAATCTTGGACGAGGATGTGGAGGGGGAGGAGGACCCAGAGGCAGAGGATGATTCTGAGTTCAGAGATGCATGCAGCCAGGAGCTCTTTTCTACTCCAGAGGAGGCTAGCCAATCACAGCTGTCAGAGCTTGGCGAAGCTCAAATTGGAGAGGAGGTCCCTGTTAAGTGGATTTGATTTGGGGAAGAATTGAAGTGAGTTGCTGGGGGCAGGAGAGCTGCAGAAAACAGTCTTGTCTCCCACCACATGCCTAGTCTGAGCTGCAGATGAGGCTGTTGATTGACTCCCTCACTTCATGGGAATCTCCCTCAGAGATCTCCAGGAAACTCTGGTGGAGATACTGAGCAGTCCGCTACCTCAGGTTCTTCGGCAGAGCTGCTTTATTTCTTGCCCCATTAACGGTAACTTTCCCGCACCACTGTGCCATCACGGGGGATGGGGGAACGATTGCTGCACACAGGTGAGCCACATAGGGACCGGGGCAGAAGCCGCAGGCTTGGAGAAGACCCTCCCTTGATTCCATGCTCACCCTCGGCAGTGAGATATCTTCCATAATGATCACATCCTGTGGAAAGTGTGGGGACAGGAATTATTATCAGCCCCCTCCCCCACTTCCAGTACTGGCTCTTCCCAAAAGCCACATGCCCAGTGTACAGCAGGGTCCGGGAAGAGTGATTTACTCTCTCCCTGTGGCTACTCACCATTTTGGGGGTCTTGTGGCTCATGTGTGCTTGCCTGGGATCAGCCAATTAGTGACAGGTGTGTGAATACTGGCTGTGTTTTAAATCATGGAATCAGTGTTCTCTGTGTTGCAAACAATAGTGCTTCTGTAAAATGTTGCGTTTAAACTTCACAGAGATGATGTTGGGAGCCCAGCCTCCCTCTTTGTTATTGATGGATGAATGGCTGCGCAGAATTAGAAAGTGGCCAAGAAGAACTAAGGAGGACTTTCTGAGTGATGCTATGATGCACTCATCCGCTGACAAACAGGACTTGAAGGAGTGGCAGGACAGCGAAAAGAGGGACCGAAAAGAGAATGTGGCGTGCCAGAAGGAAGCCATGGAACGGCTCTTAAAGGTTATGGAGCGCCAAGCAGACACGCTCCAGGTGATGCTAGCTCTGCAAACCGAGCAGCTCTGCACCTGCCCTCCCCTGCAGCTGCTGTCGCAAAACTCTTTCCCATGCTCCCCCCGGACACCGCCAACACACTCTTATCAACCTTCTGGCTCCAGTCTATGCCCGCGGCATTCCACTCTACCCCCCTCACAGTCCAGCACTGTGGATTCCCACTACCCACTGCACTCAATACCCATCCCTCTGCAGTTTGACCCTCCTGAAGTACAGTACCCGCTGCATTGGACTTCAGAGGAGAAGGTTGGATATAATCCCAGGATATACACAAATCTTTAGCCATCCCAGGACCCCACCTCTTCCTGGGGGTCTTCCCTTTCCCCATCCCCCTCACTGCTGATGTTTCTTTTTGTTTGACTCTCTCCTCCGGTTGTTGTTTTTTTAATACAAGAATTGTGTTGGTTTGAAAGCAATCTTTATTCTATTAAGTGAAAGCAAAAAGAGCCATGCAAAGCAACATACAATTATGTTAAACCCACATATTGCATCGTCTGCACCAATCACCTCCGAGCATTACAAGCGCTGCACTCCCAAGCATAGCAACAAATATTTGTGGCTTTCCGCTTCAAATTGCTGTCTCAAGGCATCCCTGATCCTTATGGCCTTGTGCTGCGCCCCTCTAATAGCCTTGGTCTCTGGCTGTTCAAACTCAGCCACCGGGCTCTGAGACTCTGCGGTCCAGCCCTGAGTGAAGCTTTCACCCTTCCCTTCACAAATATTATGGAGCGTACAGCATGTGGCTATAAGCATAGGGATATTGTCATCGGCCATGTCCAGCTTCCCATACAGGCATCGTCAGCGGGCTATTAAACGGCCAAATGCACACTCAACAGTCATTCTGCACTTGCTCAGCCTGTTGTTGAACCACTCCTTGCTGCTGTCAAGTTGCCCCATGTACGGCTTCATAAGCCACGGCATTGAGGGGTAGATGGGGTCTCCCTGGATCACAATGGGCATTTCGACTTTCCCTACGTTGACCTTCTGGTCCAGAAAAAAAGTCCCTGCTTGCAACTTCCTGAACAGGCCAGTGTTACAAAAGATGAGTGTGTCATGCAGCCTGTGTTAATGTCTGTGAAACGCCCACGGTGATCCACAAGCGCCTGGAGAACCATTGAGAAATACTCCTCGCGATTAATGTACTTGGTGGCTAGGTTGTCTGGTGCCAGAATTGGAATATGCGTGCCATCGATCGCCCCTCTGCAGTTAGGAAAGCCCATTTGTGCAAAGCCATCTACAATGTCACACACATTGCCCAGAGTCACGGTCTTTCAAAGCAGAATGTGATTAATCTCCCTGCAGACTTCTGTCAACACGAGTCCAACGGTAGTCTTTCCCACTCTGAACTGGTTAGCGACCGATCGGTAGCAGTCTGGAGTAGCCAGCTTCCACAATGCAATCGCCATGCACTTCTCCAGTGGAGGGCAGCTCTCATTTTCATGTCCTTGTGCCACAGGGCTGGTGCAAGCTCATCACACAGTCCCATGAATGTGGCTTTCATCATCTGAAAGTTCTGCAGCCACTGCTCGTCATCCCAGACATGCATCTGGATGTGATCCAGCCAAGCAGTGCTTGTTTCCCGAGCCGAAAAGCGGCGTTCCACTGTGGTCAGCACCTCCGTGAAAACCACAAGCAATCTCGTGTCGTAGCTAGTATGCATGGCGAGATCAATGTCACACTCCTCTTGCCTTTGTAGTTTAAGGAATAACTCCACTACCACTCCTGATGTGTTGATCAGAGCGAGCAGCATACTGGTCAACAGTGCAGGATCCATTCCTGCAGCCGGAAGACGCAGAGTGTGCGGTACACAAACTGTTGAAAGATGGCGCCAAATGCGGACAGAAGCACAGGAATTGATGGGATGCAAAGCAATTGCATCACAGGGCATTGGGACAGGACCCAGGATGCACCACGACCCCCTCCGCCTTCCCACAACTCTTAGCAGCAGAAGAGATACATTGAAAATTCATCGAAAAATATGGGAATCTGGGAAAGGACTACAAGACCTGTTCCTTTATTCATCTATTCATGTAGACAAAAATGGGCTTCCACAAGTAAGAGTGATATATATTCAAGGGGTTTGTCAAATCCTGGTAAATCTTTGTGTGCTACACAAAATTAGAGTATAATCGTGCTTCCACTGTAGTCAGTGGAAAAACTCCCATTGACTTGAATGAGTAGAGGAAAATGCTATTATTGTTCATTTGATCAGCTGTAACTGTTGGTCATATTTTGCCTTCAGAGTATTCACAATCATGCAATGATGTTAGATTTCAATGGGAGTTGTATGTGAGAATCTTGAGGTAGAATTGAATTGAATTGATGGATCATAGAAGTCTGCTTATTTGAAAGCTTATATAAATCCTGATAGTCTAGAAATGAAGAAGTAAATTTCATTAAGAAAACATCCCTTGCAACATTTCCAGTGGTTCCTTTTTCCAGCAGGTTCTGCAATAATACAGGAATAACATGTCTTGCCATGTTTCAGAAGTCTTGTTTTATGTTATATTGTGCAGTGCATGAAACATAAACCAACAAAATAGTTCATTAAACTAATCATAGCTTCCAAAAAAATATTTGCTCTAAGTTTTGAGTCTTGGTTTCAGTTGGCCTTTCATTATCCAAACAATTTTACTAATCCCTAATTGATTGATCATATTTTATCATTGTGAATTGACTGAATTTCAGAATCCCACACGTCTACTAATAGTCATCTTTTGTAATCAAGTGCAATGCTCGAAGGAAGTAATTTGAATCAAGAAATGCTTATACTAAAAGTTTCAGTTACTCAGAGGACAAAGGTAATGTACCACCATTAATATAATTGGAAATATGATGCTCTGGGGCATGGCAGAGTAACACTGTTCATAGCACAGTATTTAACAAAATGATTAATATAATAAATTTAACTATAAATGTCTCTTGTCTTACAAACTACTGTATCATTAACCTTTGCAATGTCACTGTTTTCTCACTATCAAACTTAACTAGATCAGTGTCCCAGGCAATAGTTAATTAAATACTTCATATCTATATAGGTACTTGAATGATTGGAAAGTAGTAAATGCTTTATGTTTATTTTAAATGGTGAGTAGCCACAGGGGCAGGGTAAATCACTGTTCCCAGACCCTCCTGTACACTGGGCACATGGCTCTTGGGCACTTGGGGTGAGCCAGCACTGGAGGGGGGGACTGATAATCATTCCTCTCCCCACACTTTCCACAGGAGGTGATCGTTATGGAAGGTATCTCACTGCTGCTGAGGGTGAGCAGGGAATCAAGGAAGGGTCTTCTCTAAGCCTGCGGCTTCCGCCCTGGCCCTTATGCGGCTAGCCTGTGTGCAGCTATGTTCCCCACTCCCCCCATGACGGCACAGTGGTGCAGGAAAGTTACTGTTAGTGGGGCAAGAAACAAAGCAGCTCTGCCGAGGAACCTGTGGGAGCGGCTTGCCTAGTATCTCCAGGAGAGTTTCCTGGAGATCTCTGAGGGAGATTCCATGAAGAGAAGGAGGCTATCAACAGCCTGTTCCACCACTCAGAATAGGCATGCAGTGGGAAACAAGCCTGATTTCTGCAACCCTCCTGCCCCCAAAATATCGCTTCAGCAACTCCCAAAATCAGATCCACTTACCAAGGGCCTCCTCTCTTGTTTGCACTTCACCAAGATCTAACTGCTGTGAATAGCTAGGCTCCTCTGGGGTAGAAAAGAGCTCCTGACTGCATGCATCTCTGGCCTCCAAGTCATCCTCTGCCTCTGGGTCCCCCTCCCCCTCTTCGTCCAAGATTTCATCCTCCTGGCTCGGCCCACTCTCGACTGGCACTTGAGCCAACAAAGTATCCACAGGGGCCTTCGCAGTGGAGGTGGGGTCGCCATCGAGTATCGTTTTCATCTCTTTGTAGAACGGGCAGCTCATGGGCGCAGCACTGGAGTGGTGGTTTGCCTCTTCTGCCTTGTGATAGGCGTTCCGCAGCACCTTCTCTTTTACCCTACACTGCAATATGTCCCAGTCATGGCCCCTTTCTATCATGCATCGTGAAATCTGTCCGTAGGTATCATAATTCCTATGGCTGGAGCGCAGCTGGGACTGCACAGCTTCCTCTCCCCAAATGCCGATGAGGTCCAGCAGCTCGGCATTCCTCCAAGCAGGGGATCGCCTGGTGCATGGAGCAAGCATGACCACCTGGAAAGATGCACTGAGACCACTGCACGCATCACCGAGCAAACAGGAAGGGACTTTCAAATTTGCAAAGGAATGTATGGCATGGGGATGACGGTTAGTCACCTGAGGGCAGGGCAGTAGCATTCAAACCAATGACCAGAGAGGTCAGAACAGGCACTGTGGGACTCCTCCCAGAGGCCAATCACAGCACTGTTGTCGCCAGGGTGTCTACACTGGCACTGCAGCGCTGTAGCTCTGGTGCAGAAATCTCTACACCTCTCAGGTGTTTTTTTTAGAGTGCTACAACTGCGCAGTTTCTGCGCACTAAGTGGCTTGGCAGTGTGTACACCTCAGGAGTTACAGCTCAGAAAGCTGCTTTACTGTGCAGAAACTTGCCAGTGTAGACGGGGCCTTTGTATGAACTCCTGGACCTGAAGAAGGTAATGGGAGTTTTGTTTTTGACATCAGTGAGGCCAGGATATCACTCCAGTGTTTAAACAATACTGTGAAGACTGCACTTGGCTTTTTCCCTAGAACAGCCCATTTCCCACAGAACGAAGGTTACTTATAATGTCATCTTTCAAACTACCTGTTCCCTTAAGGCTAGGAATGGGGTGAAAATCAAAGGGTAAGATATGCTTTGTGCAGAGAACTCATTGACAGTACCCTATTTTTTAATTTATTTAAAAAGAGACAGTGGGAATAGAAGAAGCTCGGGATGAAAAATCAATACAAGAGATAAAATACATTAAAAATCAATAGCAGAAATGGAAAAAACCTGAAACTCAAATTTACTTTGCTTCACTGGATCAGTTAATAAGATCAACTCATTGTCAGTCTAACATAGTTTTCAGTGAAGACACTTGTCAGACACACTTATCTGTTATCTCTTAACACAGTGATTGCCAGAAACAATAGGCAGACACTCACAGAAGCACCCTATGTTTCTAAATTACTGCAAAAGTAGGCAATTAACATTCTAAGTGCACACTTTTCCTGCAGACAAGAAACAAGGTAATTTTTAACTGCTTAGCATTTTAAAGTAGTTTTCAGGATGTGTTTGAGAGTGGAGAGTACCTCTTTTTCACATGTTTGTATATCTCATTTGGGTCTGTCACTTTGGGTCATTTACTATTATGATGATGCTGGTTATAAGAGGTGGATTTGAGCCAGAAAACTCCTTGACAGCTGTTTCCTTCTAATCTGTACTTGATTTGCCAGTAGTTAACTTCAAAGCATTGAAGGATATGTCTCCTAATTCTAAAATGTTCAACCTGAAAATAACCCACTCTTTACTGTGTACTTTGCTAATTCTATTTCACATATTTTCTCCTGTTCAATCTTTAATTAATAGACTTTATATCTTATATTATTTCTTGCTTCATTTTTCAGAGTAGGGTTGGCTGAGTGATATCAGAGATCTCCTAAGAGAGGCATACCTTCTGCAGAGTTACTCAAGTAATTTTCCAAGGGATAGATTCCATCATTCTTACTACTATCTGACTATATGAATAGTCTCATTGATTTGAATGAGACATCTTGCAGATTAAGATACTTCTAAATATGAATAAGGAGGGCAGAATTTGGCCCTAAGTCTAAGGCCTGATCCTGGAAGTATCTGAGTATCCACAGCCCCCATTGAAGTCAATGTATGTTGCAGGTCTACTGTACAATTTAGCTGGCAGCTATAGTGGTATGACGTTGGCAGACCAGGTGCCAGTTCATGGCAGAGCTCCAGGCCAATTCACTTGTGAATTAGCATAGATCAAAATGATTGTTAAATGTATAAGAGTTTATGTGGTATTTAAACTTCATGAAATCTAGTGGGATGTTACTTGCATTGTTTTCATTTATCTGTATCCCATTATAATATAGTAAAATCATGTACATTGTGCATACCCTGTAACTAAATAACCCAACAAAGGAGAAAGAAGCCTTGTGGAATACAAATGAAGAACTTTAACAGAAAAGTGCTAATTTCAAAGCAAGTGGTCACTGTGTGTGGTTATCAGAAGTCAAAAACTAAAAATGCATTCCTCAGTCTCCATTATCAAAGGAAAACCCCATGTGGCCAGTGACATTGTCAGCTTGTTTTCTGTGATAAGAAGCTCTAAATATAGATTCAAGGAGAGATCTTGCATCTCTGGATTGTTTCACTCTTACAGGGAAGTGTACCAGATGCAAAGCACAGATCCCCAGAGACAATCTGGGTTACCTGAAAAGACTTTTGGGAAATTGGCAGTTTATTACATCACTACCAACATTTGGAATTACAAACTGTGACTCACCTGTGTATATATTTTACCTGCTTAACCTCTCAATAACTCTCATTTCATTTTCTTACCTATTAAACTTTTAGTTAGGTTCCTATAGAATTGGCTACCAGCATTGTCTTTGGTGAAGATCTAGGGTACCAATTTATCTGGGGTGAGTGACTGGTCTCTTGGGACTGGGAGCTACCTAAATGTGATGTGATTTTTGGTGTAAGTGACCTTTTGTCACAAAGTCCAGTTTGTCTGGGTGGCAAGATAGACTAAGGGAATTGTCTGTGAGTCCATGGTAAGACTGGTATAGTGATTGAGGAGTTCATACTTGGGGCTGGCTTGTTGAAATCTAATTATAGAACACACCACCCGTTTGAAGTTTTTGCCCTGTTTTCTGAGAGTCTGCCCTGAGGTAAGCACTCACGGTCATGAGACACTCCAGATACAGAAGAATTGGATTTATAGATCATTGATATTGAGAGTTTTAAGGGTTAACTATTATCACAATAAGTGAATCACAGTCATAGGAGGCTCTTTAAACAAAAGAACTTGGAAAATTATGTAAATATAGGGGAATATCGCATAACATGAAAGCTTTACTTCAGGAACTGTGAGCTTGTTGCCCTGGGACTGGGGGTGGGGGGTGTACCCCAGAATGTGGTCAAGCTAATTGCAACCATATTATGTGCACTCAGCCATTATGAATTACTGAAATAGAACACTATACAATTAAGAGTTAATTTGGAGACAGAAGCAAGGTCAAAACTACTGGCAGTTTTGCTAATCAGAATAGGAGGAGGAGAAAAGAAAGCAAATAACTGAGAATGAAAGAAGATAAGTAGACGAAAACCTTGAGTCTAGATGCCTCTGATATTAAAAGTTTATTGAAAGTTAGGAAAATTGATGATCCAATAGGGGTCATTATGACCTATGTGTTTTGTAGAAGTTAGTTATCAAAAGTTTAGATAATAGAATGTACTTTGGGAGCAGTCCTCTGGAACTGTCCATGGAGAGACGTTTTTCCTGTCATCTTTACTCCCTGGCAGAGAGGCATTTGGCCAGCGTTGACCTGTCGATTACTCAATAATGTCTCAGAATATAGGTAAATATCTGGGATGTTCTAAACCAATTGCTTATGTCTGTGTGTGCTTAAATCTAATAAACTGCTGCATTAGACAAGAGCACGCATACTGCATTACTCCTTGATCAGACAGAATTGCTGTGTTCCCACTGATTTATTCCTGACACTGCCTGGAGTGAAATAGTTCATACCTCTCTTAGGGGTTCTGAAAAGCCCCGATAACAAGCTTTCCTCATAGACTTTGACCAAGGAGCAGGGCCTGAGTATCCCCATACCCCAGATGCCACACAGACTGCTGCAAAAGAACTGGTTCGGCTGATGCTCCATGAAGACCAGAAAGAACATGAAGACCAGATACTGATGGTAGAACTCCGAATAAAGGAGAAGAAAGAAACAACTGAAATTGAAAAGGATGTTCACTGAAAATGTATGGTGCAGCAAGCAGCTGAGGAGAAAACTCACACTCTTCAGCAGAAAGTCCTGGAGCAGCAAAAGGAGCTACATCCCCTCTCAACAGCAGGGAGTGGGAGAAAGCCTGCCCAATTTATCAAGAGACTGACTGCATTGAAGAGTTCCTGTCCACCTTTGAGAGATTGTGTGGGATCCATAAGGTTCCAGAGGCTAAATGGATGTCCCCCCTTTTACTCAGGTTGAGCGGGAAAGCCAGACAAGTTTTTAATGATATGGAGGAAGGTGATGCTAAGGTGTATGATAAATTTAAAGAAAATGTATTGAAAAGGTTTAAGATTACCCCTGAGTCCTATTGATTGAAGTATAGAAATCTTATGTTTGACAATGTCACTCATGTGGAATATGTACATAAAATGCACATATTCACACTCCATTATGGTAAATTTCATGCCCAGAGGATTTGAAACTTGCTAAATTTCAGGTGTTCAGATGTTTCAATATGAAATTTCACGGTGTTGTAACCATGGGGTCCTAACCCAAAAGGGGATTGTGGTGGGGGAAGGGTCCCAAACCTGTTGTAGGGGAGTCATGGAATTGCGATGCTCACTTCTGTGCTGCCTTCAGAGCTGGATTCTAAAGGCAGGAACCACAGAGTTTCCTGCAACTGTCGGCGGTTTCTGGAGGTGGGTCTGAGCTTCCCCCGAGAGTAGCTGTGCAGGGGATGGACAAGTTCTATCCCTCCCCAACTCAGCTAGAGCTAGGAGCCTCCTGATCGGATTTCATGGGGAAGGGCTTATTTCACGGTCCGTGATGCATTTTTCACAGCTGTGAAATTGGTAGGGCCCTAGTAATTATATTGAAAAAATGATAGTGGGTCAGGGGCTGAAGGTAGCAATTACAAATGGTTTGATTTGATGGCACAAGAGTAATTATTGTGGACAGTAACTGATGAGGTAAGAGGCCACATGTGACAACCTTCCAGGGTTTTGAAGGCAGCAGAAATTGCTGATGAATATACTAAGGCAAGTGCTCATGTGGACACAAACCCCTGTGCTCCCCAGTTTGAAAGGGATGAGGGTTTAAGAATAAACCTAGCCCCAACTTTGTTAAAAACCTCAAGGGAGCCCAGATTTTTAAAACTTCTTACCTGAAGAGAAGGCGGGCTGTCTTCCATCACTGTGTGGCTCCTGGCCATATAAAACAAGTTGCCCAAAACTTAAGGTCACCCCACAATCGCACACGCACCCCAAGCACAACCCGCAATGTGAGCTACCACCATGAGTGCTAATGCTACCACCTTAATCCCAGAGTTAATTATAGAGGAGAATGGTCTCATAAACCATGTTAGGACTGAGTTTTGGGAAAGTAGTGAAGAATTAATTAAGAGTGCGAGAGTGAATGGCTTTGAATGTACAAGATGGAGAGATGCTGCATCACAAGTCACATTGGTTAAGGAAAGTTAAGGGAAGAGGACAGAATTCCTGGCAAAAGTCTAAATATTTTAGCTTTAGCTAAATGTTCTGTGACTGTACCTCTAGCTCAGGGGTTTCCAAACTTGGTGTGCGGCTTGTTCAGGGTAAGCCCCTGGCGGGCCGTGAGATGCTTTGTTTACCTAAGCATCCACAGGTATGGCCGCTCACAGCTCCCAGTGGCCACGGTTCGCCGTTCCCAGCCAATGGGAGCTGCGGGAAGCGGTGCGGGCTGAGCCACTGCTTCCCACGGCTCCCATTGTCCGGGAATGGCAAACCGCGGCCACTGGTTCCTGCGAGCGGCCGTACCTGTGGATGCTCAGGTAAACAAAGGGTCTCGTGGCCCGCAAGGGCTTACCCTGAACAAGCCACGAACAAATTTTGGGAACCCCTGCTCTAGCTAAAGACCACCTTTATTAGGAAGATTTTAAGAGTGATGTGGTGACTGGCATCAGGAATTTGCTACCTGCTCATATTTTCAGAGGGAAAAACATTTTAGCCACTCTAAGCATATTAATGTTATAACCAGGTCCCAGAGAAAATATGGCTCTAATTCACTTGTTGTATCTGTGGTCAGCAAGGAAGTCTGTGAAAGGGAGGAAAATGCCCTCCGTCCTTTGTCTGTTGAGAAGCAGCTTGCCTTTTGAGGAGGAATGGGAAAATTCTAATATTCTGTCAGTCTGCTCGGGGCTTAAGTGAAACTCAAAAGGAGTTTGTGACTCCCCAACAAGCTGACAATTATCTGCAACAAGAGAGGGTTGCAGCTCAGAATGACCCAGCTGGGGAAAGAAAAGGTAGATTTTCTTATACAACCAGGTTTATTGTACAGGGGCCTGGAGGGGAAAAGAGGCATCCTGGTGAGGTTTCCTAGCAGGTAGTTGTGCCTGAGAAATATCAGAGAGAATTGTTTCCATGATTGTCCGTTTGCAGAAAATTTAGGAGTTGAAAAAACCTATGACAGACTGAAATAGAATTTCTATTGACCTCACATGTCTGAGGCAGTAAAAGATTACTGTAAGTGTTGTGACTTATGTCAGAAGTGTAAAGGATTAAAGGGACCCTGCATAGCAGCATTGCAGCCTCTGCCTATTATTAAAGAGGCATTTCCCAGAGTATCTGTACATATTGTGGGACCTGCCTAAACCTTCCAGGAATGGGAAGAGATATATATTTGTGGTGGATTCTGCCACCAGGTACCATGAAGCCACAGCCTTGTCTAATGTTGAAACTGAAACAGTGGCGCCAGCTTTATTCACCATTTTCAGCACAGTAGGTTTTCCCAGAGAAATCTTGACAGACCATGGTGTAAATTTCATGTCTGTAGTCTTTCAAAAGTTATGGGAATTATGTGGAGTAGAGCATATAAAGGCTGCTCCCTATCACCCAGCAACTAATGGGTTGTGTAAAGATTTAATGGAATGTTAAACACTATGCTAATAATGTATGACTCAGGGGTGAGAATGACTGGTATTTTGTGACCAGGTGCCTGAAAGGGCCACACTGAGAATGCCACATTCAGGGCAGACTTCAAGAAATAAGGCAGGAAATCTGCAATAACTGGTGGCTCATTCTATAATTACCAACCCACTAAAAAAAGTACTTCTGCAGTACCCCACTGGTTAGCCAGAAGCCAAACACAGTCCTCTCTAGGCATTCCACCCTGGGCTCTCACCCAGACAACCAAGTGGAATTACGATGTGTAAATGTACTATTACTATTGTGACAGACCCAGACCAGCGGGGTACAGGAGTCTGGTAGAGGGCCAATATACTGGTCACTGGATGAGTAGTTTTCTGTTCCCTGAGTGACCAGACCAGGGGCTGCACTAGAGTAATCAGGAACCTGCTAGAACCAGTTAAGGCAGGCAAGCTAATTAGGACACCTGGAGTCAATTAAGAAGAAGCTGCTAGAATCAATTAAGACAGGCTAATCAGGGCACCTGGGCTTTAAAAAGGAGCTCACTTCAGTTTGTGGTGTGAGTGTGAGGAGCTGGGAGCAAGAGGTGCAAGGAGCTGAGAGTGAGAGGGTGTGCTGCTGGAGGACTGAGGAGCACGAGCGTTATCAGACACCAGGAGGAAGGTCCTGTGGTGAGACTAAGGAAGGTGTTTGGAGGAGGCCATGGGGAAGTAGCCCAGGGAGTTGTAGCTGTCATTCAGCTGTTACAGGAGGCACTATAGACAGCTGCAGTCCACAGGGCCCTGGGCTGGAACCCGGAGTAGAGGGTGGGCCTGGGTTCCCCCCAAACCTCCCAATTGACCTGGACTGTGGGTTCTTCCAGAGGGGAAGGTCTCTGGGCTATTCCCCAACCCACATGGTGAATCTCTGAGGCAAGAAAATCCGCCAATAAGCGCAGAACCCACCAAGATAGAGGAGGAACTTTGTCACACTATCCATACAGGAAATTCTACAGTATGTGTAATTTGCACAAATGTTTGCCGAAGGATGCTGCTTTGTATGAATAATAATTAAGGTTTGAAAAGCTGCAGTGAGAGAAAGAATGGAAGACTCAACAACATGACAATAGTTATGCAGCTGGTGTCCTGAGACCACTGCTTATCATGCTAACAAAAACTGTCCTGTTGTTTCCTTGTGCTCTCCCATCTGTCTCTATTCATCTGTTGGCTCATTTCTTATATTTAGATGCTAAGCTCTTTGGGGTAGGGGTCACCTCTTTGTTCTGTGTTTGTACAAAGCCTTGAACTATAAGGCCTTGATCCATAACTGAGGATTCAGAATACAAATATCATCATCATCATCCAAATACTCTGTAACCACATGGGAGATAATAATTACTCTTGTAGCTCTAGTGGTAGAGGTCTGAGTTGGGGTATCAAATGGTGCTGATGAACCATCTGGGGAGATTTTGTGGTAGCATGTAATAACATTTTTTCCAGTTTTCTTTTAAAAATCTGTTTTATTTAATTGAAATAGTGAGATAACATCCTCTAAATCAGATTTTACTGTTAGAAACATTTTAATCAGTAAGTTCTGGTGTGACATGCAAGAAAACACTGATGTTCCACTTTTTGGCCATTGGCTACACATTTTGATTGTTGGTGCGTGTTGATGTGAAAATGTATTTGGCCTTTGCAGCTCCCTGCTGAAGGCCCTGTGGTCCTACTGCACCCCACCCCAAGAAACAGTGAGCCGAATATAGAAACAGAGCAGTGAAAGTGGGTCCTCCAAACATGCCTGGAGAGGACTCTTAGGAGTGGCAATTTTGAAAACCACATACCATCTACACGTGAGAGGCAATGTTTGGAACTCCAGCAGCAGGGAAGGTCAAGCAGCCCAATGTGGGGGGGAGGAGGAGGAGTTCTGCCTGCAGCCTGGTGATTCCTCCCTCCCTGGCTGCAGGGACACAAAGACAGTGCCACTGCAAGGGGGAATGATGCCTCCTTGCTGCTGAGAGTCCTGAGAAATCAGGAGGAGGATGTGACCCCCTAGAACCTTTCATTTGTGCCACCTTACTAGCCACATGTCACCTCTGCACATGGCCTAAAGCTAAGCTGAGCTGGGGCTGGAGCCATGCAGAGCTGTGCTTATGCTCCGAGTGGTTCCCCACAGCCCACTTCCTGGCCTTGTGCTCCCCACCTCTGAGGGATCCCCAGCACCCACCCCCTCTCGGCCTCGTGCCCTTTCCCCCAAATGGTTCCCAGAACCCACAACCTCAGCCTCGTGTCTCCTGCCCCCGAGCGACCCCAGAACCTTCCCCAGCCTTGTGCCCTCCACCTCTGAGCAGTCCCCAAAGCCCTCCATCCTGGCCTCATCTCATGGCCCCCATCCTGGCCCACCCCTGGTCCTTCGGAGTCAGTCTCCATAGTCCTCTCCAGCCCTCCCCCCCCACACAATAGCCTCTTTCCCTCCCCAGTACACTTCCAGTAACCTGCTTTTTCCACATCCTGGCCTGCCCTCATATCCCCATCTGGAGGCTATCTGGAGGCTCCTTGGCCCTTCCCATTACCAAGAGTCTCCTTCCTGCCTCCAAGGGGCATCACACCACTAATTGGATCATAGTCCAACAGCTTCACTTCCTGGATCCCAGTTACAAAAGTATTCACACACATTCACACCCTGATTTGCTGCGCAGAACTCCACCAACACACATTCCTCTTCCCCCTGCCTTTCCCATCTCTGCTCTTTTTTTTTGGGTGGGGGGGAGGAGCAGAAATACCTGGTGGCTCAGGCCAGCTCCATGAGTCCTGTTTTCAGTTAAGGAAAATAAGATCACCTTACTCTCTGGGCAGGGCAGGGCAGGCAGGAAGCTGGCAGGTGATCAGGGAGCTTGGGGAGGCCAATTGGGGGATTAGTGGAGGGGATCTTGGTGGGTGTCTGGACCTTGACTATACCTTGACCATGAAATTTGGACCTTGACAAAAAATAATTGACTACTGTGACGGTGCTGTCCGTGAGAGCCAGCTGAGGTCACTCAATCAGGGTGAAGTGCAAACAGAATGGGGCAGACAAACCCCAAACGCTGGTGGATATTCCAATACTTAGATTTACCAAACCAGCACAAAACAACGTCTATAGTACCTCACTGGTTACATAGAGGTTCAAATAACGCAGTTCCCTGCAAGTATCTCAGGCCTCCATCCAAACACACCTGTCAGATATGAGGATGATTACTGAAAATCTTATCTCATCATATAAAAGAAAAGGTTCTTCCAATCCCAAAGGATCAGCCACATACCCAGGTTCAATTATAACTTATATCTTACCCAAAGTACACGCTTACAGCCAATTCTTATTAACTAAATTTATTAAAAAAGAAAAAGTGTTGGTTAAAAGATCAATATACATACAGACTTGAATTCAATTCTTGAGGTTCAGATACATAGCAGAGGTGAGCTTGTAGTTGCCAAAAGTCCTTTTAGAAATAGTCCATAGGTTATAGTCCAATGTCCATATTGACTCCAGTCAGTGACTGGGGATCTCAATCCTTGTGCCTTAAGGTTTCCCCCTCTTGAAACCCAAAGCCGATCTGAATTGCAGAAGGATCATGTCCCAAGGTTTTTATACATTTCCAGCAGCCTTTTGGCCTGAGAAAACAATAGGCTTAACTTTCCTTCTTTTAAACATCAAGGCAATTAGCACAGGATAATTTATCCATTAAACAGTTCAGATACAGGTTACCACAACCTTCAAAGAGACATAGAGACAATAATACTATTTCACTCAAGTATCATCATAAATGTTAATATTCCCTTTTTGATCTTTGAATTAAAGCTATAGCATTAGACAAGACTTGTTTGATTACATCACAAGACCTGAGCAAACACCTACCCTTCTATCTCTAACAATGCATACTTGCATTTCAACGCTCTATTCATTTACATATCTTCCTAACCAGTCTTTAAAGTTCGGCCATGTCAGGTCAGTCTGTGAGTTAATTAACTCTTTCTGGCCCTGTCACCTTCCAATGAAATATTATATTACACTCATAACGTCACAACTACGCCTGACCTTAATGTTTTATGGCTAGGGCAAAGGCAAAGTAGAGGATTATCACGTGAATCCTCTCATGCTGGCAATTTTACCATATAAATAATGGAATTTTACTAGGTTCTATGAGAATGGCTTTAGTAAAACAGATATATTGACCAAAGTATGTAAACAGCTTTATTTCTGTAACTAAAAGTATGATTGAATAAGAGGCATGTCTAACTATAATAAAAAAAAGTAGTAATAGTAAATAAAAGGAGTAAATTATATTTACAATGACTTATATTCAAGCTAAATTGTATAGCTCTGTTCTCTGTACATGCAGAATTTGTCAGAAATTAAGTTTGTGATGGGTTCGGACACAGAGATCCCCTTGGGACTGTTACCTGATGTGCTGAAACTACCTCTGAGCCCATTTTCCCTGTCAGTTGGGACTCCATAACCCTGCCTGGTTGAGCCAGACATGCTAGTCTGCTGCAACACAGACCCAGGTCTGGTCCATGCCCCCAAAGCTGCAGACTTTAACCCAAAACAGCTCAGCTAGTCACCTATCTCCAGCATCCAGATACCCAGTTCCAAATGGGATCCAAACCCCAAATAAATCTGTTTTACTCTGTATAAAGCTTATACAGGGTAAACTCATAAATTGTCTGCCCTCTATAACACTGATAGAGAGATATGCACAGCTGTTTGCTCCCCCAGGTATTAATCACTTACTCTGGGTTCACTAATAAACAAAAGTAATTTTATTAAGTATAAGAAGTAGGATTTAAGTGATTTTAAGTCATAACAGACAGAACAAAGTAAGTTACTAAACAAAATAAAACAAAACACGCAAGTCTAAGCCTAATACATTAAGAAACTGAATACAGGTAAATCTCACCCTCAGAGATGTTCCAATAAGCTTCTTTCACAGAATAGACTCCTTTTTAGACTGGGCCCAATCCTTTCCCCTGGTACAGTTATTGTTAATTCCAGCTCAGGTGGTAACTAGGGGATTTCTCATGACTGGCGCCATTGTTCTGTTTCACCCTCTTTTATATCTTTGGCACAAGGCAGGAATCTTTTTTCTTTCTCTATCTGGGTTCCCACCCTTCCTTCTAAATGGAAAAGCACCAGGTTTAAGATGGATTCCAATACCAGGTGACATGATCACATGTCACTGTAAGACCTCATTCTCCATTCTTTCAGGGTTTTCCTGCATGTACCTAGGCAGGTTTGTGAGTAAACAGAGTGTCCTAGTTAATGGGACCCATCAAGATTCCAAGCCACCATTAATGGCCCACACTTTGCATAGTTACGATAAGACTTTAGAGTAATACTTCATATTTCTAGCTTCAGATTCATACAAATAGGATGAACACACTCAGTAGATTATAAACTTTGTAAGAGACGTTTTTCATAAAGCATATTCCAGTTACATTACATTTACACTCATTAGCATATTTCCATAAAACATATTGAGTGAAACGTCACAAAGTTGTCTGAGTCTTTCAAAACCCACAGTCTCTGTTGTGCAAAATATCTAGGGAGATAATAGAGTCTGTGGTAGTACAGTGGAATCTCTGTGTTAGTCAATATTATATACAATACACATTGTCAATACATGAAATATTATACTAGTATTTTGTATAAGTATGACACTTTTCCCAAAATGCTTTTTTCTAAGCTGGTTAACAGAAGTGAGGTGTTGTAAGTTCAGTGCCAAGTACAGATACATTCTAAAAACAAAGGGAAAGATGGATAACCTTTCCCTCTTTACCAAGCTATGGCTTGTGCAGGATGATTCTAAGTTTCCTGACTTCAGGACTAAATTTGAAGTAAATTCAAATCAAGATAGGGAGTAAGAGTGAAAGTAAACTGGTGCATAAAGTTTCGATAATACTGTGTGTTTCCTGTTTAACTGTACAAGAGTTCTATAAATGACCAGGATTAAGACCACAACTTGGGGCAGACTGATGCCGCATGTTCTCCTCCAGATTGGTTGGTAATGTATTGACCTTTCTGTGTTATGCTGTTTTGTCTTTGACTAATAAAGCTGATTGAGCCTGGGTTATTTGATGTTTTACCAATAATACAAATAAAACTCTGATGGGGAAAAATTCCTTCCCTGCCCTAAAAGGATAACTAGTATTATCTATGCAGCAAGGCCCCAAATTCCAATCCTATTCCAATGCCAGTGGAGGGAGGGAGAGAGCTTTTCTTCCTAGAACAGAATGGCACCCTGAGCAGTGGGAGGGGTTTAAAAGCCCTTCCCTTGGGTGTGCAGGAGGGAATAGGCTTAAGCTGCATTCTTCTGTCCCACAAATCAGCCTCAGCATTGCTCTTCTCAAGCCGACAAGGAATTGGCGGTAAAGCCTCCCTGCTTCTGAATCTGTGGAGGATATGGCGTGTGTGCATTGTGCTGATAAAAAATGTGTTATGATCTGAACGTTTCTGTTATGTCTGACAATCATAGCTACACGTGCATGTGCGAGACAGGCCCAGGGGTTATTGACATTGCACTTGGTTGTATTGAATAAGAGTTGCTGGATGCTGAGCAGTCTTCACTATCAGGCTACTTATTTACATGCTTAAATATGGATTTAGTAGCTTGCCATAATTGTATACATGTATTTATGAAAATATTTGCAGAAACTTATTTTAATGGGTGTCCCCATCAGAGATGACATAAGGTATTTATACATTTTAAAGCTCTTTACTAAGAAGGTAAAAATCATATATCCTCCTTTTTCCAATGGGTAAATGGAGGCATGTAGCAGTGCAGTGATTTATATACTGTGCATAAAGTTAGGCATATGCACTAGCCTTACCAGGATCAGGGCCAAACATTTACAGCAGAATTAATCAATGTTCTAAAACATGCAGTTTTAAAATAACATACAGGCAAGTCGCATCTTAGGCGCATTTAACATGCACGAATTCAGCTTTGCGCGGTCAGCAAAAACGGGGGGAAAAAAAGAAAAACAACAATATAAAAACTGTATTCTGCCCGCCATTGAACTCAATGAGTGTTTCACTATACGCGGTTTTCCTTTTACGCGCTAACCGCGGAAAGGAACCCCCGCGTAAGATGAGGCTTGGCCTGTAGTCTTAAAGTTTTGACTATTATGTTCAATAAGCTTCTTATGGCAAAGAAACTAAACAGTTTTGTTGGGGATGGGGGAATATGTTGCACATTACCTGAGATCAAATCCCAAAAGACTTTGTATTAATGTTAAAACCCCTTTAACTGACTAAATCTGCACAAGTATCTGCTAATTAAATAAGTGTCTTTCAGTGATTGTGGTTAGAATGAATCAATCTATGTCCATATTTTATACTGTAACACACCTCTTAAATTCAACCCAATGAAAATGTACCTGATGAAGGAAAACATAGGGAACAGGAGAACAAATGCTCACTAACTGTCCACCAAGAGCATGCATTAAACATGTATTCATAGTAGTGCAACTATAGAAGTTCACTACCAATAATTATTAGAAACAAGTGCCCAGAAGTTATGTAATCTTAATTTAAAAATTTGCAATATTTTAGTAGTACTTTGTGAAGATAAACTTCAGTCATTCTGACTTATACTGTGCTTTACCTGAGTCTACATTATCTTTTATTTCTACAGAGATTTGCATTCATTATAATTTCAGAATGCCAAAAGATTAAATTCTGAATTTCTTTCAGTGACATGTGCATTTGATAGCATTACAAGTCTGAGATTTAATGGTCTTGGGAAGCTTAAATTGTATTTAACTTTTATTAACTAAGGATTTTCTCTGTGTAATTGAATAGCTCAAAACTCTCAAAGCTTACATGAATTAACGGAGATTAAAACCAAGCAATAAGTTGCAAAGTAAGTCTTAAATTTCACAGCAACTATGTAACTTGAAATAAAGTTTGAATGAAAGCAAAGTTGACAATTCATGGTTAGTTGTTTTGGAGTACATTTTTTCCATCTTCAGTATAGTTTGTCCACAGAGGCTTATATAAGAAATTTCAGTTTTACCTTAGAAGCGGATTATTCCATAAATGTTTATGGTTTTGTTTTATGTAGCTATGAACTAGCACTATTTAATATGGAAAATGGTTCTTTCTAAGTCAACATATGAATCCATGTGCTAATTACGTCTAAAGATTCTATTACAATTGCATTACTACCATGCATATTTAAATTATTTCTATTTTGTGCCAGTTAAGCAGATTTAAATACAATATCATTTCTTTTATAAGGAAAGGTTTCAAGAGCTGAATTTGTTCAGCCTAGAAGACAGAAGTGTAAAAGATTTGATCACATGGGATGGTGTAAACAGGGCCAGCTTTAGGCTGATTCCCCGGAATTGGGCCCTGCAGGTAGGAAGGCCCCGCGCCTTAGGCTCACCCGGCGGCGGTCCACTCTGGCAGTGGTGGGAGGGGTTCGCTCTGGAGTCTTCAGTGGCATTTCGGCGGTGGGGGGTCCTTCAGTGCCATGGAAGACGCGGAGCGGACCCCCCTGCCGCCGAAGGGCCGCCGAAGACCCGGACCGCCGCTGGGTATTCGAATCGCGCCCCGCAGGTCCTAAAGCCGGCCCTGGGTATAAATATAAAAATTGGTCCTATCCAGGGCTGTCTCTAACCATTTTGGTGCCCTACGCAGCCCCCCTGTGGGGGGCCCCAGGCTTCCATGGGCGGGCTGGGGGGCAATGGGAAACTGCCCCCCCGGCACCAGTCCACTCCGCTCTGCTCCCCTGGCTCCCAGCCTTGGCAGGTGGGGGGGAAAAGGGGGGAACCGCCCCTCAGCACTCACCAGTGGGGCAGCTGGGAGTCAGGGGAGCGGCGCAGGCTGGGGCCGGGTCGCTCCACTTACCATGTGGTGTGTGCAGGCCCGACCCCTGCAGAAATCCTCAGGGGAATGGGGATGGAGCTGGGGTGGAGCAGGGGCAGGAAGAGGCAGAGCAGGGGCTGGAGCAGCACACAGCTGCACAGGGAACCAGGAAATGTGGTGCCCCACATTTCCTGGTGCCCTACGCAGCTGCATACTTTTCGTATGGGTAGGGACTGCCCTGGTCCTATCAGGTGACTGGTGAAGAACTATGGTATTCAGATTAGAAAACAGCAAAATTAGATGTCAGGATCTGAGACTAGTGTAAGAATTCTTTAGAACAGATCATCAGAACAGGTGATTGAAATAGAAATGATAGGAATTTAAGCAAATAATAGACACAAACTGCATTGTTATTACATATTCGTTTTAGAACAACACAAATTGACCCAAATGCAATAGGTACTGCACTTATAGACAGTTCCATTCTCAAGATGCTCACAATCTAAATATAGACAAAGGGATGGGAGGGATAAGAGTTGAACAGAGACGTGAAAATGGGACCAAAAATTATCTTCATACTTAAACTTTTCTAGTGTTTTTGGCCCCAATCTAACACACTATGAAGTCAATCTGTCTTTCTGTTGACTTAGTGGGCACTGGACAATGTTGTTTATCTTCATTAAAATATGAATATTGAAGGTCTACATAAAGAGTCTGACTCCTTAAAACATTTCTGGAGTGTTAATTCATTGATGTTTGTTTATGCCATCATTCTATACAGCCCTATCCAACAATTAGTCTGAAAACAAAATTCCCACAGACTTAAAGAGAGGGCATTGTAGTTTTCAAAGTGACAATATGTCCCTATAAAATTAACAGTGATGGAAGAAGCTCATTATTGTGATTTTCAAATCTTGTATTTGATTTATTTTTAAACATCAAAGTGAAAATGCCTTCAATAGATAGATTTCTTACTTGAGCAAACCTTAAAGAACGTGATGCAAAGCACATTTTAAGGACAGTTAGAATCTTTCTGTCCCTTTGAAATGGGCTTTGTGTTTTCATGCATTGTTCATTTCTTCCAGTTCAATGCACTATGTCTGTGAGAAGCAAATGGGACAGAAGTTTTAGGAAAGCAAAACAGCAAGTAAAATTCAAAAAGTGAGTTTGGAGTTTCACGGAGACAATGCTGTCTAGTAGATAGAGATGGGTGTTGGGATGCAGGAGTCTTATTCTGGCCCTGACTCACTTAAACACATGCTTAACTTTAAATTCATTGGGTGAAATCATGGCCATCCAGGATTTCATCCACTGACTTCAATGGGACTTGAGTGCATGCTTAAATTCTTTCCTGAATAGGGATGTTTTCTTCAATCAGGGCTTCTATTACTAGCTTTCAAACTGACTCTGTTTAACGTTAGGCAATTTATATTGGCCAAAATTTTCTTAAACACCTACATGACTTAAGAGCCCAACTCCCTTCAAGTATATTAAAAGTCAAAGCCTCTTTTGAAGTAATCTTACATTAAAATACAATTAAGGTAACGTTTGAATGGGTTACTCTTAGATATTTTATTGTAATATATTGTCCAGCTATTACTAATGCCAGGTGCTTCATGTGGAACTTTGAAGCATTTTAGAATTGGTTATCAATCATTATTCTCTTTGGGAATTATTTCAATTATCAGTCAGGTAACCCATTTTCATTAGAAATGGAAACACAGGCATTGATGCAGTACTAAATGCAAATACATAACTCATTATTAGTGTTGATTCTAGATACTTGCACACATTGAAGACATAAGATAGCTCTTTGAATTGGCAATTTATTTTCAAATGTATGACCCTCAGCTAGCGCTGAAATTAAAGCTAAAATTTTAAAACCTGAGGCATTTATGGTTTTGTTGCATGTCTGAGTTAATGACTCGAAATTGTCAAAATAACAGGCTCAACTGAAATGATGTAATCTAATATTATTAATCAGAGATTAGTACAGCACTATACAGAATACAGAAATAAATAGATACATACCACCCTTTGTTGTCAAACTAAGAGCTGGATATGTGTCTGTCCTGCATCTGGAAGGGACGTGCAGTTTTCATTCCCCCAACCTAAGTTTTCATATTACAGTACTTTCTTTATATAGGGTTTTAGAAAAAGGAAACCTAGTTGCCAAGAATATTCTCCCAGAAACATATGTTGTGTTGTCATTTCTATACAGTCTCACTTTACCTGACTCATGTGAGAAGGCATGCTTATTTACAGCTGAGAGGACTAACAATTCTTCAAGTTAATATCTCTCAGTGGGGCTTTCTTACCCCACAATAATTCTTCCATGTTGATTTCCCCAACAGAAAACATCTGCTATAACAATAATCTCTTATTATTTTCCCTAGTTTATATATGCTTATGTTAGTATTTTATATATATTAAGGTGATGGTTTCCAAGAATATCTAGAATTTTAAAGACATGAATGTGCCCTAGAGTTAATATTAAATACAGCATAATGAATAAATTCCTGAAAAGGTTTACACATTGGTCAAGACCAGTGTTCTGGGCTTTAGAATGCAGACATAATCTTTGTTGAAGATAAAGATTCTAAAGAATAGTTACTACATATAAATGAATCAAATATACAGAAAGAAAGAACTAAAGGTATTACTATTTGCTAACAGGTACTAACAGTTTCCTTTCTTCTTGGCTTGCCAAGGCTGTGTCTATTAAACTGCAGAGCATAAAAAAATATATATGAAAAACACTGTCTAGAAGCTTTAGGAGACAGTATACTATTATCAGACTCCAAGATATATTAAATGTTTCTTAAATCAACTTGATATTTCCTTTGTTCTTCCCTTCGCCTTGTATCCCATTCTGTGTTTTTTGAGAATATATTGTAGAGCTGGACAGAGAATGACAATTCCATTTTGTAACTTTTGTGGTTTCAATTATTTCCCAATGTTGATTGAAAACTAAACCTTTCAAATACTTTGATTTATTTTCTTATTTTTCAAATAAAAAATCTGGTGTTTCATTTGAACCTCTCTATCCATAATTGACCACAGACTCCACCATGGACCTCAGAAACCAAATCTCCACAAAGCATTTGTCTTCAACAAAACAAGCATATTTTGATGGCGGGGGCGGGGGGGGGAAACATTTTGTCAAATATTTTGACCAGCACTAGTATTTTGTTTATATCTCAGTAATTATACTGAATTTCATAGACACTAATGCCGGAAGGATCCATTTTATCTAATGTGAACTCCTATCTAATACATACTAGAATTCCACCTTGTGATTCTTTCCCAAAAGCTTGTGGTAGCATATCTTTTAGGAACACATCCTATCTTGATTTAAAGACTCCAAGACACGGAGGATTTTTCACAAAGCTTAGTAATTCAAATGTTTACTATGTGGCAAGATATATTTTTAAATGCACAGTGTTCACTTTAAGCTACAAATGCATTTTCAGTTGAGTGGAAAACATGCAGCAAAAAAAAAATAATGTTTGTATAAAACAAATATTTCCACAGATTAATGGAGATATATAAAGATACGAAGTAAATACAATTTTACTTCTTTGGGTCCAGCTCTGCAGCAACTACATATGCCTAGAATACAGCTTACCCCACCCCTTGAGGATATGTGGCCAAACAAAAAGACACGGCATTATATGAATAGTTATTGAATTGGTGCCAACACATATAGTTTTGTATTACTGAAATATTTAATAGGGTTATATTTTCCTCTCCTAGTGTACCACAATTTCTTCCCTATTCAGTAGCACCTCAAATCCCACTAGTGTGTTTGGTATAACAGCTCAAACAGTCACACAAAAAAGAAAATGTTTAAGTTAAAGACTATTCTATTTTTTTTTTAAATGTAAAAGTAGGCAAATGAGGTCTGATTCATTGAAATTAATGGGAGCATAGGAAATTTGGTCTTCTTCTAAAATATCTGTGTATTTTCATATAAGAATTACTTGTAGCAGAATATTTCCCATGAGGGGGAAGACATAAATCCTATAAATAAGCTATATTTCCAATAACTGAAAAATGTAGCTGACAGCATGACAAATGTTATATATCAAGGTGATGAAAATGAAAACATAAGTGTCAAGATCCTGGTCCATACTATGGCTCGTATGAGTCACTCCAGTAGCCTGAAGTGATCACGAAGTTGTCCTAAAAGGATGGCATGGAAGAATCTGGAGATCACTGAACCCTATGCCATGGCCATACTGCCTTCCCTGCAGAGCAGGGGTCATGTGAATGCAGGGGAGATAGTGGGAGGTCCCCTTGATCCAGATGCTCTAGGCAATCAACAGTTGACATAAAGGCCCCTTGTTCACTATTAAAATCTGCACAAAGTTGAGAAGCCCTAAAGCTGCTCTGAATTAAATCAGGGGCCATATCAACCCAAGGAGTACATTTGAACATAACCCCCTGCTGGGTTTAACTGAGCTTTAGAGCAGCTGAGGATCTAGACTAAACTGTATTAGAGGGGTAGTCGTGTTAGTCTGGATCTGTAAAAAGCAACAAAGAGGCCTGTGGCACCTTCTAGACTAACAGATGTATTGGAGTATAAGCTTTTGTGGGTGACGAAAGCTTATGCTTCAATACATCTGTTAGTCTAGAAGGTGCCACAGGACTCTTTGTTGCTTTTTTAGACTAAACTGTGCACTCTGAAGAAGCAATTATCTGACAAATATTCAATGTCTTTTTCAATGGTGGAATTTTAAAATTAAACTACTGGGTCTCCTTACACCAGTTTTAGATTTATGTAACTGCATCAAAGTCAGTGAAATTATCCCTGAGTCACACCAGTTTAAATAGGAAGATCTAGCCCACTGGGTAACAATGATGTGTAAACCTCTACAGCTACAGATGTTCAGCAAGGTAAGTCTCCAAGATTTCAGAAAATTATCTGCACATTTCTTTTAAATTTCCTATTTTTCCCTGTTTTTTTATTCACTACATGCTTTGAAAGGTATTCTTAAACTTCCCCCCCTAAAACTCTGAATAGATACTTCAGAAAGATCCCTTAGATAGTTTGTTTATTTTTCTGATGTTGATCCATTCATAGTGTTTATTGTAGCAGAGCTATACTTTTGTTAAAAGACACTTATTCTAAATCCTCTAAACTCCACATGCTGACTTGGAATTGTCTTAAAATTTGTTGTGCCTTAAGGAGGCGTAGGGCTAATGGTCTGAATTTGGGATGATTTGAGAAAAGGGTTCCCAAGATACAGCCTCCCTAAAATAAAATCATGTATTTATAAAATCACCTGGTTTTTATAATATGTTTTGCCTGCACCTGAGGCTAAAACTATTACTTTAATCTTTCCCAAACTGATCTCACCCACTCAGAATTTAACTCCGCTACTGCATGGCACCCAATGTCCCTGAGGCGATGCAATATTTCAAAAGCTATTGAGAGTTAAGTTTAGAACTCTAGGTCAGCTTCAGCTTAACTGATAAGTCAAAGAATGTGAAATGTGCATGCACCACAAGAGGAGGGTTCACATTCTTATAACTCTTTTGATGCAGAGGCAGGAATAGGGGGGACTGTAGCAGTTAGGGGGAATATTGAGGAGCATTTGCTCAGGGCAGAGTGTGGAGGTTGGGAGCATACAGGGTGGGGGCTCTGTCCCTTTGCCAACCTTCAAACCTTAGGATTGTGCTCTGGCACAGGTATTGAGAGGCCAGTACAATCCTAGACAACAGCCCTTATTAGTGCATGTAAGGAATCATCAAAACACTGAATTTTTTAAAACCCATTTCTGGATCTTTGTTGGATATCCAATGATGAATTAGTCCTTGTCATCAAAAAAAGCTTTGTTCTCTGGGAGCTCAAGGGTAGGAAAGATGGGGAGGAAAAATCAGGTTGTGCTGAATAGGCAGAGGTTTGGTAGATGAGGACATGATACAGGGGCACTGAAGGGGCTAACATTCATCCAGTGCCTTCTATGGCAGGTTTAATCATTATCAAGGAGCCATAAGCAGTGTCAGGGCAGACTGGGCTGTGGGGGGATGCTTAGAAATTATTTAAAAAAAAAAAAAACAAGAGAATTAACAGCTGAAAAACTTGATACATTCAGAGGTGAGGTTGCTGGATTGTGCCTGATATCCATCCAGAACATTGGGTTCAGCTACATTCAAATATCTGAAAACCAGAAAATAAAGAGGCAAGGTGCACACCACTCCTGTAGCAGAACCTTAATTCTTTCCTCTTTGGGAGATGCCCTGACCTACCAATAACACACACACTAGCGTGCTACCCTAACAGATGCTAGTGTGTGTGTGTGTTATTGGTAAGTCAAGGCATCACCCAAAGAGGGCAGAGTTAAGGTTCTGCTTCAGGGGTGGCGTGTACCGTTACAGATGCTACAGAACACTATCGGGACAGAGCACATAAGCACTGAAAGACAAAGTCTAACACCGTCTCAGATTTGAAGTGCAGCATTTGCCTGCATGCAGTACATATGACAAAGGCAAAACTTGGGTTTGGGGTCAGGTGTAGCAAACAGGAGTTACCTACACCTGACATTCATTCAAACAGTGAGCCTACTCCACACAAACCACACCAAACTTGCAAAATGTTGCCATCCCTTCACCTTTGGCTAGAGGATTACTTATGAGACATTGCTTACCCCTCACTAAGCTACTGAGGCCCTGGTCTTATATGCTTCCAGACTGTTGAGAGTCCCCATGGCAAGAAAATGCCTGTGCATTGCTAGTAACAGACTCCAGAACGCAGTACTGAAATGAGGAACATTTGATCTCTTAAAATACATTTGCACTTCTCATCAGTTCACAGTGACAATTCTTCCAATCTGCTCCAACTAATCTCTCCATCATGCAATACAGTTACACCTAAAACAGGGAATGCAGCTGTAGTGTATGCTGGCAAATGATGCAATTCAAATCTGGAACACAATACAAAGTAAGGCACCTTCTCCATATCTACTTCTTCTTCATGTCTACTGATTATGACACACACACTCCTCTGAGAGGGGGGGAAGGGGAAGAGTTAAGGTTACATTAAGGTGTTAATTCTGTGTTTTGAGGTTTTCAGAAGATTAAGTTTTTGTTACTTTTACTCTTTATTCCTTGGTTTTCAGAGGTCTGAATGTCGACGAACTAGGCATTTTGGAGGGCATGAATCACTAGCGGGCAACATTAACTCTGCATTAATAAAGTTTTGGGGCAGTTAACTGATAGATTGCATTGGCATGAACTGCCTTGAGAACTCCTCTCTCTGCCATTTCCTATGTTAGGTAGGGCACAGCTGGAAGTAAATAGAAAACAAACAAACAAACAAGCAAAAAACAAACTCAAGTTAGACCACTTGGCCCTAAGCAGCATTCTGGAAATGGAGAAAATAACAGAGTAATGTGTAAACCTCATGTTCCACAACCTGTAAAACCGGCATTCAGATACCTGCTAGGCATTTGCAGTAAACTTGTCCGCTTCTCTCTAAGAGCAATGAGCTTAACACTGGTGTCAGTCATGCTTCTTTGGAGATTCTATGCTCTAAAAAAGGCAATTGCTGTGCAGGAGCACATGCATACCCTTAAAAGACTAACCAGACATATGCAGATAGCACTATAATACATATCTAATAATGTACTATTTTGCATGGTGCCACATATATTGCCATGAATATGTAAAATGTGTTTGATTAGATACATAGCTAAGCAACAAGAATGATGTTTTAGCCACTTGGAAATCCTCTGCTACTAAAATTCCTTCATCTGTAATAAACAAAAGGATATTGTGGAAGAGGCACTTCAAGTGAAAGGGAGATATTCTCATGACAGTGGAACCTCTGGGTGCCCAGATTCTCCAGAATCAAGCCACATTTATTTAGATTCCTAACTTTACATATCTAAGTTTGGAAGTATAGCCCTTGGTGCAGCTACTTTTCAAAGTTTTCCAGCAAAGGACAAATACTTGAAGTTATCGATAATGTTGAGTTCTGATGTCATCTCTAATGGAAAACTTTGAGAACACTTGGAGAAATCTGAAAAGGTTAATAAGAACAATAACTGAATTGTCAGACAGTTAAATGCTTTTATCCCATGACCTACTTTTGTGAATTTCTTTTCAACCATTTAAGATTTTATTACAGTGCTGTGTGTGTGTCCTGTGTATTTAACAATTACATATACACTGTAAAATGTTCACATATAAAGATAGGTAAAAGGCTATGCTTAAAGTTTAGTCAACAGAATGGGGAAAAAAAGAAGCTATATTTTATTATGTACATGCTCCCCTTCTTGTTTCTTTCAGTTTGTATGGGATTTTTTATGTTATGTTATTTTATTTTATTATTTTTTAATTTTTAGAAATTGTGCTTGTGAGCTATTTCACCAATTCAAATTACTGGTGAGCTGTTCTTCATATTACTTAAGCTTGACATTAAAGCACTTTATAATACCATAATTACCCAGACAGGAGAAACTTTATAAATATTTTGTAAATAAACAGAATTTTTTATTACTTCAAATGCCATAGTGTTAGTCAGATACCCTTGTGTTGAGCACAGTATGCAAGTCAGAATGCAGATTTGTTTTTAAATGTTTCTCTTCATTAGTGACAATGGGAACAATCTATTAAATGTTTCTTTAGTTCAATGCTTTGTCCTAATTTGGGATGAAAACAAATGTTGAAATATTAGAATTTCCCATGGGAACTATATATGATTTTTCATCAGCTCAAAATCTAGTGTTTAATTGTTCAATCAGTTTAATGATCTGATTGTTGGAAAAATTTAAATATTTTATAATGCCTGTGTAAGTAGGGTCTGAATGAGCTCTCCCCTAATATCCAGTGGTGATCTGGGAGAAAAGACTTCAGGAGCAGACTGTGTTGCATAGACATGCCTACTCTGCCTATGGACACAGCAGATGGAGCTGCTTTGCCAAAATGATAAATTTTGGCTGGTTTTGGATTTACAAATCACTCTAATATTTGAATTCAGGGGTAAAGAAATGTTGTAAAGGATAACAGAGTAAAGGGCAGCAGAACTGTATTTATTATGCCCTGATTGAGGGGTCACCCTAACCAGAATCTCACTTGGTAAGCAGGAATTAGGGGTGCCAAATCTCAGTGAAGATGGGAGTGGGTGAGCATAGGTGTTTGTACATGGTGGTGTGATTGCTATGTAAGAGTTCTAGACACTATTTGACCGGTTCTTCTCCAGCATTTAATGACAGAGCTGATTAGATTAAACTGAGAGTCGTTATTAACAGTTGGCAATTCCTAGATCTGATATTGCTGCTGAGTGGGAGGGAGGGCTTAGACCTTGTGTGGAGACAGTGAAAAACAACAGAGGCTGCACTGGCTGTGCAGTCACTGAAAACTGTAATAAGAAAGAGTCGTGTTAAGTGGTGGAATCTCAGAAGGTGATGCGGTGGGAGCTGTGAGAGGCAGTAGCCAGTGGCAACAGAGAAATGGTGACAGCTGTGAGCCAGTTGCAGAAGCAGCAGCTTCCTAGATGCAGTGGAATCACTGAAATAATTACCAATAGAGACACAACTGGAAATGCAGCTAGAAACACTTGACAAATGCACATTGACATTGCCAAATGCATTCCTGCAGACATAGAGAAGGGTTGGTTGACCTGGAGATGTTTATGTTTAAATAGCGTCTGAACAAGAATTGGCAGGTCAAAAGTCAATATTCAGAAGTGGGGCAACTCCAGTGACCCAGACACTTTTGACTGCAGTGAAACACAGACTATGGAACATATGTTGGTCTTCCAGCTCCCTGCGGAGCCATGAACAATGGAAGATCTTGCCATTGCCATAGACAGGGCCATATCACGTACCAACACTAGAAAAGTCTATTATTGTGATAAAGGACACAAGAGGATGAAGGAGAACCACCTCTTCCTCTGGCCATTTTCTGTGGAGTGCTGCAGGAACCTAACTCATTCTCTCAAGAAATACCATAGGTGCCTGAGCCACCTGACTCCAGCTGTGGATCGCAAGAAGAGATAGGTGCTTCCCTGCAGCCCAGAACTAGGTGCCTACCTCCATGAGAGGTGTAGGTCTTAGGATGTCCCCACTTGTTGACACATCCCAACAACTACCTTAGGATGCTCCCCACCTAGCATGCTGACCTTTTTGGATGATATTCTAAGCTCCTATCTCTTCCCTTTTATTGTACAGGAAGCCTTGGCATCTAAGCCAGGTTTTGTGGCTTGTAGTATGGTTCTTGTGATTTTCTAGATGCCTTAAAACTGAGCATTGCAATGCCTAAGTGCTTTGTTTTTTAATATAATGGGTGCAGGAAAAAAGACCCTCCATCTAGAATGCCATTCCAGACTGTTCTGTGCCAAAGGTTAAAATATTAGCTGGTCTTTTAAAAGTTAAATAGTGTTATAGTTACTACGCATAATGGGTGAAATTCACCTCCTTTGCACAGTACTGGGTTTACAATGGCACCAATAGTGCCGTGGTGCCAGGCCTATACTCAGAAGGTGCTGCTCTTTTGTGCGATCAGCGGGTGGGGCCTTCGGGGGAAGAGTCTGAGTGGAGGTGGGTCCACAGTACAGGTGCTGAGGCAAAATGATGTGATAGTGGTGTGTAAAGTGTACTGAAAAAAATGACATTGATATTGGATCTCTTTTACCAATGAACATTTTTCTCCCCCTGTACAATACTGCATTCAGTCTTCTACTCCCCCCCTTGTAGCATGTTGGATAATGGTAATCCAAAATTCAGTGCTCCAGTCTAAAGAGATTTTTTTCTTTAACAAGAAGCAAGACTTGTCAGTGATTAATGCATTGCCCATATGTCACCAAACTGAAATTTTGTACAGTGAGCTGTAAAATCTATTACTGTACAAGAATCAATAAACTAAAAACATAGCAGTATACTGATTGGGCTCAGAGGTTTCAATCTGATTATTAATTAATTGCCTGCTGAGTGACAGACTGATGTTTACTAAACATATTTTATTAATACTTTAAATTCTCAAATCATGCCAAGTAGGAATAAAAATAATAAATAAGAGTATCCATGTCAGCATAAAAATTTATCAGCAAGATTTTTTTAATTTAGTCAGCAGTGTATAAACTATGCTTGTGAATTATCTTGATGCTTTTAAACTCAGGCTATTCCCATTTAATTAACTTTAACACTAAATACCCCCCTATTCCCATCTTGAGTTAAGCTTAAAGCTGATTAGGAATTTTTTGGTGTTCTTGTCAGAAAATGCTGATTTTATTTATTGAGGGCACAGGAACAAACCATCCCAACGTGCAGAAAGAATAGCAAATATGGCAGGCGACCAGCTTGGCTTAACAGTGAAATCTTTGGTGAGCTTAAGTTCTAAAAGGAAGCTTACAAGAAGTGGAAATTTGGACAGATGACTAGGGAGGAATATAAAAATATTGCAAAAGCATGTAGGGGTATAATCAGGAAGGCCAAAGCACAGTTGGAGTTGCAGCTAGCAATGGATGTGAAAGGCAACAAAAAGGGTTTCTACAGGTATGTTAGCAACAAGAAGAAGGTCAGGGAAAGTGTGGGACTCTTACTGAATGGGGGAGGCAACCTTGTGACAGATGATGTGGAAAAAGCTGAAGTACTTAATGTTTTTTTTTTTACCTCGGTCTTCACAGACAAGGTCAGCTCCCATACTGCGGCACTGGGCAACACAGTATGGGGAAGGGCAAGTCATGCCTGACCAACCTGATTGCCTTCTATGATGAGATAACTGGCTCTGTGGATATGGGGAAAGCGGTGGATGTGATATATATTGATTTTAGCAAAGCTTTTGATACAGTCTCCCACAGTATTCTTGCCAGCAAGTTAAATAAGTATTGATTGGATGAATGGACTATAAGGCACATAGAAAGCTGGCAAGATTGTTGGGCTCAACGGGAAGTGAACAACGGCTCGATGTCTAGTTGGCAGCTGGTATCAAGCAGAGTGCCCCAGGGGTAAGACCTGGGGCTGGTTTTGTTCAACATCTTTATTAATGATCTGGATGATGGGATGAATTGCACCCTCAGCAAGTTCGGAGATGACACTAAGTAGGGGAGAGAGGTAAATACCCTGGATAGTAGGAATAGGGTCCAGAGTGACCTAGACAAATTAGAGGATTGGGCCAAAAGAAATCTGATGAGGTTCAACAAGGACAAGTGCAGAGTCCTGCACTTAGGAAGGAAGAATCCGCTACAGGCTGGAGACCGACTGGCTAAGCAGCAGTTCTGCAGAAAAGGACCTGGGGATTACAGTGAGAGTTTGAGAGGAAGAAACAGCCCTTGGCTGGATGTCTTTCTCTTTCTCTAGTTTATGTCTTGATTGTGTGCAGAATCTTAATGTCCTTCTGGATGTACAATGAATTTAAGTCCATCACTGCTTTCAATGGCAAGCTGTGTTTTAGGTATTGCAGCTTTGTAAATGGTTACAGCTGGCAGATAATTATATGGTTCCTTTAAAAATATTACTTGCAATGCTGTTTCCACATTCAGAATCTCATTATCTGAGCTACTTTCAGCCTCTAAAATCTACAAGTTCTTGAGTTAGAAACATAGATCCACTCTCTACTTTCATGTCCTTTTAATATCATGAACAATGATATTAAAAGGACAATTCTTAAGAATGCTGAATGGACTGGGACCATTCCATGTTCACTAGTTTGCACACAGGATCTGTTAAATTTTCAGATACATACACAATATGGGTATACTTCCTGATAGTAAATGTTGGCAATATTGATTAATATTTTCACCTTGAGAAGGTTACATTCACACATCGGCATGCATGTATATAATATTTATATTGCCAGTCCACTAGGGTCTTTCTAAACATGTATGAAGATAAGTTCCCTGCCCAGATGAGTGTAGAGGTATTAATATACTAATAATTTGATTTGGCTTGCACTGGAAGATTTATTTATGGATGTGTTTTTATAAAAATAGCAAGGTAACTTTTAAAAATTGCACAGATAAGCATCTGTGATAACCACTCACAGGTAACCTTTAAAAAAATGCCATTATGGATACCCTGAATAAAATGTAAGTATTGTGAATTAAGTTTCCTTATGGGAAAATATTAATATTAATATAATTAAAATATTAAAAACAGATCTTTATTAAAAATGAATTTACCAATTGTGACATTGCACTCCATATGCTTTATGGAAATATGCTTATGAATATGACAGAAATGGAATATTCTTTACGCTAAGTACCCCTTGTATGGTGTCATTAGAAAACTTCTAATCTACTAAGTGCATTCATCCTATTTGTTTGCATGTATTATTTCTATATCTGGAGTTAGGAGAATAAAATATAAACGTGTATCACTGATGTAAACATATTAAGTGGAAGCCATTAAGGGTGCTTCAGAATCAATGGACTGTAAATGTCTCTGTTTACTTACAAACCTTCCTGTGTATCTGTGGGCAAGCCCAGGAAGAATGGAGGCTGGGGTCTCACAGGACATGTGACTATGCCACATGATGATGGAATCCATCTTAAATCTGGTTCTTTTCCATTTAGAAGGAGGGATGGGGATGCAGAGAGACAAAAGATTCCCGCCTTGTGTCAAAGCTATAAAAGGGGGTGGAGCAGGACAAAGCGGTGGCCGGTCATGAGAAAACCCCTAGTTTCCACCTGAGACGGCTGCTGGCACTAACAAGGACTGTACCAGGGGAAAGGATTGGGCCCAGACTTGGAAGGAGTCTAGTCTGAGAAAGAAGCTTATTGGAACATCTCTGAGGGTGAGGTATTACCTGTTATCAGTTTCTTAATGTATTAGGCTTAGACTTGCGTGTTTTTGCTTTATTTTGTTTGGTAACTTACTTTGTTCTGTCTGTTATTACTTGGAACCACTTAAATCCTACTTCTTATACTTAATACAATCACTTTTGTTTATTAATAAACCCAGAGTAAACAGTTGTGCATATCTCTCTATCAGTGTTATAGAGGCCGGACCATTTATGAGTTTACCCTGTGTAAGCTTTATACAGAGTAAAATGGATTTATTTAGGGTTTGGGTCCCATTGGGTGTCTGGGTGCTGGAGTCAGGTAACCTGCAGAGCTGTTTTCACTTAAAGCCTGCAGCTTTGAGGGGGTGCCTGGACCCTGGGTCTGTGTTGCAGCAGACTAGCATGTCTGGCTCAACAGGGCAGGGTTCTGGAAGTCCCAAGCTGGCAGAGAAAACGGGCTCAGAGGTAATTTCAGCACATCAGGTGACAAGGGGGACTCTGTGACCGAACCCGTCACACCAAATTCTATAGCAAAGTGGATAGTTTCTTAATTTAATTTATAAATCTTCTCTTTTCTAATACATTTTAAGTTTTCTATACAGAATACTTAGTGATACCTATGGCACATCTCTTTGGAACAATTTTTTTTGTTAAGGACTAGATTAATATATCACTAGAGTGACAGCTCTTATCACAGGTATTATGATGATGTATTAGTGTAGTTTATGATCATAGTGCTGTTATTGTGATGATTTATTAGCATGATACTTCATCAGATTGATGGTGAGAACAACATTCCCAAGAAAGAAATGTATGATGAGAAGTTTTATTACAGGAAGTGCTTATTCTGTATGTATGTGTTTATAGGTATGTCTATATACTTATAGAAAGAAAACTGCTATGGTGTGGTAGTAAGATGGTATAGCCAAATTACTCAAGTGACAAAGCATGAGTGGACTATACAGGAGAGTTTAAAGGAGGGCAAAAAGAACCAGCACCTTCTAGCTCACCACCAACAGGGATCACATCTGGAGGTCTCTGCCAGCCAGCCAGCTCAAAACTACTGCTGGGGCCAGAAGCCAGTATGTCATATGACCCACATGCCACTGACCTGACCCTTCACCACCACAGTGGTTTTGTAGGATAACTGTGTGTAACGGGGGCACTTCTGAGCTAGCTTGGATCCAACACTGGGTACAGGAGCAGAACTTTCTTGGGGTCTTATTTTTTTACTCATGTCCATCTGTCACTTATGCATGGCTCTCATCACAACTTTATTCTGCATCATAGCATCTGTCCTCTTATTTCTCCTCCTCTTCCTTCCCCCTCAATTCCCCTCACTGGCTTCACCTCCCCTTCATGATTAATCTCCCGCTCTACAGTTCCCACCATCTCTACCTATGTGTCTTCCCCATCTATCCCAATCCCCTTCCTTTTCCCATCACCACACATGCAAATCCCATACTGAATCCTTATCACCTCTGGAGACATTTGCCCTAACACTGACTCTCCTTCCATCTCTGACTTCTCCACCTCCTACACCCATCCCCTCGACAGGCCTCTCCCCTCATGCCCCAATTCCTAACCTCACACCCATTCCCTTTCATCCTGTCTCCCTTCTTCTCCTTATCTTGCTGTCTCTGGAATGCCCACTCCATCTCTAAAAATATCACAGCCATCCACCACCTCTTCACATCTCATTTCCTTCAACTCCTGGTTCTCACAGAGATATCTTCATCTGACACTGCCTCTGCAACTCCCCTCTCCTATTGAGGCCTCTCACTCTCTCACATTCCCTGTCCTGAGGATGTAGGACTTTTTTCTCCTATTCCTGCCACATCCAACTCCTCTATACTCCCTTTCCCACTTTTCCTCCTCTTTTGAACAGCACTGCATCCAACTCTTCTCTCCCATCCCCCTCCATATTATTGTGCACCCAACTCCTCCCCATCAGCCTTCTTCTTTGATTTCAGCTCCCAGCTCTTTTCTTCTCCTCACAGTATCCCACACTCCTCTTCAGACCAGTGACTTCAACTCAGTGGAATCTATGCCCACAAATTTGAGACTTGTTTCCCCCATCATGTTGAACTAAATAATCTCTTTTCTGATTAAAGCCATCCATACTTTTTACAAAACAAACAAAAAAGCAGAAAGGTTCTGGCATTCCAATACAAAACACCCCAGAGATTTTAAATGCATATTAAATAATATTTTAGTGGATAAATACATATTTAACATATAAAAATGTTGTGAGTGCTTTTAAATAAAACATCTTCCTCAATGCAAAACACATCCATTAGCTCAAGGATAAATTCATTTATACAAAAGCTTCAGGTAATGAACAAAAAATAAACTGGTACTAGTCATTAATAAATGTTGATGCCAATCACTTTTCCTATACAAATAATCATTATTAACAGAACAATTTTCCACATAATTAATTACGAGGTCATGCTGTTTTAAAAAGCCCAAACTGAGCCACAAACTTTGTATAAAATGCATAGCCAGCTTCATTTTTTTTAAAAGCACCACAATTCTTGATCAATCATTATCAAAATAAATCAGATAAATGTCACAAGGCGAAAAACACCTACCGAACAGTCACAATTGAACAACAAAATTAATTCAATGGAGGTTTACTGGAAAGAGAGAAAGAAGGGATGTTTTACAAATATCTTTACATTGTTTTCTATGGGGCATTCAGGCAATATCATTGCCGGTGCAACGAGGCTGAGCAAATGAAAAGAGTTCCTAAATCACAACATATAATTAATCATCATAATTTGCCTAAACAAAACAATCACTTAAAAGAAAGAGCCAAAATTGCTCAGGGGGGAAATGCGCACACATTGACCACAATTTAGGCTATACCACACCTATTGTCTCCACCATTGCTGGTTCTATGCAAGACTATTGTCTCTCATCACATGTAAAAACTGTTTCCGCAAAAAAGGAGCTCAAATTACAATCTACATTCAATCCACAAGGTAACTATAAAAATAAATGGTCCCAAAAGCCTCCCATTTATGAAGTCTGTTAATTTCCTCTTTTCCAAGACCATCTAGCTTTGTGCCCAATTTACAACCTCCATCTAGAAGAATTGTTAGATCTTCAGTAACCTCTCAATTACCTCTCTAAGCATCCCTGGAATAAATGCTTCTGACTCCAAGACCTGCACAAATAACATAATGAAGTGATTTTGTTCAGAATATTGATGCCTAAAAAGGAGGAGAGGAGCTTCTCAAACTAGTTATATAATTATAGGTTTATCAAGGTCAAAGTGTAACTGTTCCAATATATTAGTAGTTACTGTTGTCGGGGCTAAAGAAAACTCTAACTATGGATACATACCCCCTAAATTGAAGGAAAGTTCAGAGTCAGACCCAAACTTTGTTTCTGAGGAACTTCTCTACTGCACACAGAAAAGTGACTTAATTATTTGAAATTGCTTGGCAGGTTATAGTCTGCTCTTAGGTAAAAGCTCCTAAGAAGAAGAAGAGGTGTGTATGTTTGGGGGAGAGGGGGATGGGGGCAGTGCATGGGAAAGAATGAGGCCCAAAAGCAGGAGCATGAGGAACTCAAGGCTCTTTTTACCAGATGGAGTTAGGGCATTTCAAATGAACCCAATATTTTTTTCTGATACAGCAGCTTCTATTTGAGAACTGGACACTCAGGTGGGACTAACTCGTGTGTGAGCCAAAAGACTCCATATATGCCGTTTTACCACCCAAGAGAAAGACCTTATAGAGCCAGATATTTGTGCTCAGAGTTTTAAGTCAGACTCAGCTTGTAGGTTCTATTTTCTTATAACATTCCTATCGACATTACTAATGTACTAATGTGTACAGCGGAATCTCTCCTCAACTCTTTCTGTTTCTTTCCCCAGGGTGTAAGGATTTTTGATATATTATTATTTATAATTGTGATTATTGTGAGCTATTTTTGCTTTGAAGGCACCGAGCATACGTCTTCACTGCTGCTGGAAGATATGATTCTTATCTTATGTAGACAGACTTGTGCTAGCTATGCTGGAGATAGTACACTAAAAATAGCAGTATGGACATTGAGGCATGGGTGGTGGATAAGGGTAGCAGACCAAGTCCAAGCCCATCTGAGCCCCTGGGTCTGAGCTCAGAGAATTAGTGCAAGCTACTGCCCATGCTGCAATTTTTAGCATGCTAGCTCCAGCAGATCTAGTGAAAGTCTGTATACCCATGATGGGAGTTACACCTCCCATTTGCAGTGTAGATATAACATGGTGTTTGTAGTCATTTAGATTTCTTTCTGGAGGGAGTTTCACAGTCATGGGCCAGGCACTGACAAAGCTCCATTCTTCTGCTCACACAAATTTCATCCTGGAGAATATGCTATTGTTCCTTAGTCAGGTAATAAGGTGACTCCTGAGGCTTTGGACCATCTTTGTAATCCGAAGAAGGATGTCCTTAATTAAAGGATTAAGCCTTAATGAAAGCTTATGTTATAATGGCAACTTATCCGAACTGTTTCTTCCCTCTCATTAGCATTAACCTCAGGCTTTTGATAATTCATTTCCACCCAGCTCTCTTCATCCACTTTCTGATCTTATCCAGACCCTTGTGTAGCTGGAAGATGTTGTTCTTTGTGTCTGATGTGAAGAGGATGTAGACCTATCCTCCTGTCTTCATATACACAGTGACCAGGATGGAGGAGAGGATGGAGCCTTGTGGAGTTTTGAGTCTCTGGAACCTGAGGTTATGATCATGGACATGGTTGGATAAAAATGAATGAAGGTACCTCAGTGCAATCCAACCAACATCTGCCATGGCTCTGAGACTGGTCAGCACCACATCATAGCCAACTGTATCAAATGTACAGAGTGGCCAGTGATAGAAGTATAGATATATAGTCGTTAGATAAAAGAATGGATGTATGTGGTCCAAGGCCAAGAGGATATCATCCATCATTGCCGCCAACACTGTCTCTTTTCCATGTCCAGACCTAAAGCCTGAATGGGAGGGGTCCAGGATGTTACCAACACGTCAGTGGTGCGGGAGAGTGTCATTTGTGATATCAGTTAGCTTGCTAACGGGAAGTTAGATGCTGGACAGTATGTGGAAAGATCAGTTGAACTGAGCAGATTTTTGAGCACTGGTTGGAGTATGGCAGATATCCTTCCCCCAAAAAACTGTTGTTGATATGAGTTACGAAAGGACCTCTGATGCTCATAACTCCTTTTCCAGGTCCAAAAAGGACACAGATCGGAGTCACAGATAGATTCTGGGTTATGCTGCAGCATTTCCAGGACACCCAGTTGTGTGAACATGAGTTAAAAAGTGCAGGTGCTCAGCTCTTCTAAGGGGTTTAGCCTTTATTTTTGTTTATAATTAATTAATTAATTAAATTAATCAGAAAAAAACTAATTAGACATCACATTGTTTAATCAAAATGAATATCTCAGATCTGCTATCTATTACAAATAGTACACATTACTAACTGATTACAATAGGAATTCCCAGTACAAGTGTCTCGCAGGATTTGACTCACAGAGTTTAAAAGCGAAATCAAATTTAAAACAATGTGGTAATGCTATCCAAACTGGCATACTAAATTAAATGCATGTCTTTCGCTCTTCCTTGGTAGGTAAATATGTATTTTGTGAATGAGCCAATTGTAGGACAGCATTAACGTTTCTCATTATGTCTCTCTCAAGAGGGGGGAAAGATGATAAAAAGTGAGTTTTCAAAGGGTGGAAGATAGTTTCACTGTCACTAACATGAAAATCAAAGTAATGCAATGAAAACTGATGTGATGATTGTGCAGAGGAAGGCCTATTTTAAGTGAAGTGAGCTGCTGTGCTTCAATGAGGATGGCCAGCCATCTGCCACTAAATCGAAAATACTCTTAGTAGTATAGAGAAGAGTAAAAAATGAATGGATCTTACATTATGAAAGAGTCTAGGCAACAGTGTTAGACTCACTAGACTGCTTTCATCCAAGAGATAGTTTCCTAATGATAGATACTAATTGTGTCTATTTCTACAAATTTAAAATAGGTATTAGTGCTGTATATAGCAGGATAATTAAATATTTATGAATAGTAGTGAGTGCATAATTGATTTTTCAGTTCAGGGACTGAACCAAAAAAGAAAAAAAAAGGTGTATTTTGAACCCAAAGTGATTTTTTTTCATTTTTTATCGCCAAAACAAAAAAAAATGAGAAGACTATCATTATGAAATCCCCTACCTCTTAGTTATATTAGCAAGAGAGTATAGAATCTATCAGAAGTGCAAATACAGGCTGTCCAGATAAGGTATAAAAGTCTGCATGTTTATATTTTGTGTTACAGTATTTTTTAAAAAATGTTTGCAATTAAATTAGTCTGTGAGGAAGGGAGGTGGGAGTGAACAAGGGTAAAATGTATCATGTTATCTACCATTTCTTATTTTTAGTTTGATTTCATCTTTCCTTTGCCCTTGGTAGTGTGAAAAGACGTACAATGGAGGTTGTGAAGCTAAAGATTATGCTCTTTTACTGCTTTTCCTCGCTACAGCTGAGAAGATCCAAATAATTGTCAATTATTTTTTCCATTATGACAATTAGTTTTGGAGAACATACAGCACTACTCTGGGAAATGTATGCAGTGTAGTTGCACCAGACCCTAACAGAAGAACAAATGCAAAACCTGCAGACATATCTCCATTGCTACAATGATAAACACCGCCCCCGCCCCAACTAAAGATCTTTCAAGATCCATGGATCCTACACATGACAATCACAACATGTGGTGTACTTCATCCAGTCCACTAAATGCCCCAGTAACAACTATTTGGGTAAAACCAGACAATCACTATGTTCTCGAACGAACTGACACGGAACATAATAAAAGACAAAACCCCATCACTAATGGGTGAACAGTCTTCACAAAGAATCATAGAATCATAGAATATCAGGGTTGGAAGGGACCTCAGGAGGTCATCTAGTCCAACCCCCTGCTCAAAGTAGGACCAATCCCATGAAAATCATCCCAGCCAGGGCTTTGGCAAGCCTGACCTTAAAAACCTATAAGGAAGGAGATTCCACCACCTCCCTAGGTAACCCATTGCAGTGCTTCACCACCTTCCTAATGAAAAAGTTTTTCCTAATATCCAATGTAAACCTCCCCCACTGCAATTTGAGACCATTACTCCTTGTTCTGTCATCTGCTACCACTGAGAACAGTCTAGATCCATCCTCTTTGGAACTCCCTTTCAGGTAGTTGAAAGCAGCTATCAAATCCCCGCTCATTCTTCTCTTCTGCAGACTAAACAATCCCAGTTCCCTCAGCCTTTCCTCATAAGTCATGTGTTCCAGCCCCCTAATCATTTTTGTTGCCCTCTGCTGGACTCTTTCCAATTTTTTCACATCCTTCTCGTAGTGTGGGGCCCAAAACTGGACACAGTACTCCAGATGAGGCCTCACCAATGTCGAATAGAGGGGAATGATCACGTCCCTCGATATGCTGGCAATGCCCCTACTTATACAGCCCAAAATGCCAATAGCCTTTTTGGCAACAAGGGCACACTGTTGACTCATATCCAGCTTCTTGTTCACTGTAACCCTTAGGTCCTTTTCTGCAGAACTGCTTCCTAGCCATTCGGTCCCTAGTCTGTAGCAGTGCATCGGATTCTTCCATCCTAAGTGCAGGACTCTGCACTTGTCCTTGTTGAACCTCATCAGATTTCTTTTGACCCAATCCTCTTATTTGTCTAGGTCCCTCTGAATCCTATCTCTACCCTCCAGCATATCTACCACTCCTCCCAGTTTAATGTCATCTGCAAACTTGCTGAGGATGCAGTCCACGCCATCCTCTAGATCATTAATGAAGATATTGAAGAAAACCGGCACCAGGACCGATCCCTGGGACACTCCGCTCGATACCAGCTGCCAACTAGACATGGAGCCATTGATCACTACCCGTTGAGCCCAATGATCTAGCCAACTTCCTATCCACCTTATAGTCCATTCATCCATTCCATACTTCTTTAACTTGCCGGCAAGAATACTGTGGGACACCGTATCAAAAGCTTTGCTAAAGTCAAGCAATAACACATCCACTGCTTTCCCCTCATCCCCAAAGCCAGTTATCTCATCATAGAAGGCAATTAGGTTATTCAGGCATGACTTGCCCTGGGTGAATCCATGCTGACTATTCCTGATCACTTTTCTCTCCTCTAAGTCCATCAGAATTGATTCCTTGAGGACCTGCTCCATGATTTTTCCAGGGA
Organism: Terrapene triunguis; assembly: GCF_002925995.2. Lineage (NCBI taxonomy): Eukaryota > Metazoa > Chordata > Testudines > Emydidae > Terrapene > Terrapene triunguis. The sequence continues at coordinate 16,087,138 of NW_020664372.1, forward strand.
CTGAGATGAGGCTGACTGGCCTGTAGTTCCCTGGATCCTCCTTCTTCCTTTTTTAAAGATGAGCACTACATTAGCCTTTTTCCAGTCATCCAGGACCTTCCCCGATCACCATGAGTTTTCAAAGATAACTGCCAATGGTTCTGCAATCACATCCTCTAACTCCTTTAGCTCCCTCGGATGCAGCATATCTGGCCCCATGGATTTGTGCTCATCCAGCTTTTCTAAATAGTCCTGAACCTCCTCTTTCTCCACAGAGGGCTGGTCACCTCCTCCTCATGCTGTGCTGCCTAGTGCAGTAGTCTGGGAGCTATATCTGTGTGATCACTCTTTATCTGAGCTATCAGTCCTCATCGTCAAAGGAAACCTGCACAACAGTTTCAAAAGACAAATCTGGGAATTTAAATTTATTACTCTGCTAGACACTAAAAATCATGGACTGACCAGAGACACCAGATTCATGTTTTTTTACAACAATAATCTGTAACCCGTTCATCCCCTCTTTTTCTCCTATGACTGCAGACGTGGTAACAGACCACTCTACCTTGAATGGTCCTTTTGAATGTATGCTAACTACTTATGCTAAACAGTCTGTTCCACCTTGTATTTTGCTGTCATGCTGGGAGTACCTTTCCCAGACCTGAAGAGCTCTGTGTGGCTCCAAAACTAGTCTCTCTCACCAACAGAAGTTGGCCTAATAGAAGATTTTACCTCATCTACCTTGTCTACTCTGGGAGTTGTCTTTTTTTTATTCTGTTGATGAATATAGATTTTTCTCTTCACTTTATTACTGTGTGCACGAACGTAATAGTCATAAAAATGCTTCAACATAGTCTACATTAGTAGGTTCTGAAATAAATCTAGAAGGTCTGTGGATAAAATGATAGTTCACTAAAGGTTTATATACCCAGAAAGAACTAGTATTCTTGCATGTACCTTCAGTTGAAGTAGTACTAAGGAAAATACTGGCAAATATGCAAAACATCTAGCATAAATACAAGATATGTATTGCAACATGTTCCAGTCTTGATGCATAGCCCAAATAAGTAGGTTGTGAGCTAGGAACGTTTTCAGGGATCAGAAAACCAATGTATCGAGGGATTAATTATGCAATACATGTAGTTATGGAATTGTTCCTGCTCCCTTTGTTCCCTTCCCCCACACAATAAAATCTATGCTGAGGTATAAGGATTCTCTTTGGAAAGTATGCGCGGTGGGGGGAAGTGCACAAATGCATGCAGCATCCTGCTGTCCCATAGTGCACAGCTACACTGTTTAACTAAGGATATGTCTAAATTACAGATTACGTTGGCATAAATTATATTGCTCAGGGGTGTGAATAAACCACTCCCCTGAGCAACATAAGAGAAGCTCTCCCACCACCATAGTTACCGCTGCTCGCTCTGTATGTGTAGACAAGTCCTCAGGGGCGGACATCCAATGCTCCTGTAGGGATAAGTGAACATAGTTCTTTCCTCCCATTTGATAGAACAGATTAAAGCTAGAAACCCATATACACCTCCTCAGAGAGTGACTTGCACAAGCTGAGGATTTGACCGCCATCCTCAATAACATATTTAACATACACTTAAAACTGACCCTCTACCTCAGGTACCCTCACCATTGTATCTGAGGTAGGAGAGTGTTATTAACTCCATTTTATACATGGGCATGCAGAGACTGAAGCAGTTGCCCACCATCACACAGAAAGTCTGTGGGAGAGCAGAGAATAGAACCCTGGTTTTCTAAATGTTAGGCAGGTGCCAGAACCACTGGATCACCAGCCCCATGTTCGTTAGCTGTTTGCTACTGTCAAAAGCGTTTGATCTTTTCCTACGAATTATTACCGTGGTACAATTTTATTAATAATTTTGCCTTATATTTCAAAGTAACATTTTAAAAAAGATGAACACTGGGTATTTGAATCTTAGTGCTTTCTATTTTTAATATGATTAAAAAAAACATTTTTAACCTTGAAAAAATATTTATTTAGATGATTATTCCATTTTAACCTCCCTATCAGATGACAAACAATATTGATTCTTACAATTTTCATTATTTAAAAGTTGGCTCAGTCTGTTTATCTTAGAAGGATTGATCCAAGTTTCCAGTAACTGAGGCTGGTTCTCTTTTTACATAGTCAAAATTAAATCTCAGTTTAGAATTGGCATTTTGAAAGAATGTTGCAATATGATTAATTTGGTAATAACCCATTTGCATGCAGCAATTTTCATGGCAAGCTTGTATAGAGAAGTTGTTGAGATTTTACCCATATAGTTACATCACTTTTGCATTCATAGGACCTGATTCACTGTTGCCATACACATTGTGAAGTAATTTACACCAGTACAAAATGCTATCATATCAGAATGATAGCATGTTACCCTCAATTTGCACTGGTGTAAATGATTACCAAGGTGCATGGACCTAAAGGAAAAGCTAGAGATGTTTCACTGCCTGCAATATTATTGAACATGAAACACTGCACAATATTTTTTGAGTTTATTGGGCCAGAATCTTAACTGTTATAAACCAGCATAGCCTGGCTTATAATGTCTTTATATTTAGAACTCCATGGAGTTTTGAGGAAGGATAATCCACATCCTCTCAAACCCTGCCCTAGCCAACCTACTCCTGTGTCTATTCCCCCCCCAGCCACATCTTAACCCCCCCTCAAAATATTGGAAACACATATTTCCACATTCAGAAAGAGCTTTCCTCCAGATCCATGGAAATAGTAATACTGGGGCAACAGAGACCCTTTGCGACAGTGTAGCAGCATACTTGTACCCAGAGCTGTCCAGAACCCAGTCAGGCTAAATATTATTGTATCTGTTCCAGAAACTGTAAAATAAATCTTATATATCACTGGATCATTTTTCTTTATATATATTTATCAAATTACCCATTTTAAATACAAATACAAATCTAAACTTTCTCAAATGTTGAGAGTATTCAGATGTGGAGCTTTGGATTGGCTAATTGTATGAAAATGGGCCAATTGAAGTTTATATGTGCACTGGAACTTCCTCAAAGTTCCAGAGTATTTTGTTCCAGAGTTGGGCTTAGTTCCATCTGTAATCAAGACAGACACATCAAAACATGCATGTAGGATTAGAAATGTGATGCTCTGGGCAGATGAGCACTTTGCCCATAAATAATCATCCAAGATGGATTGTTGTTCTTTATGCTTCTATACATTCAGTGTTTTAACTTTCTTTCTTTCTTTGCAAAATGAAAAGGTAATAATTAGGTGCTACTTTCTTTGACATAGTTTTAGTATTAAGTTATATTTTCCTCGACACAATCGATATAAATGGACAAACAAACAAAAGGAAGTATTTCTTCACACAATGCACAGTCAACCTATAGAACTCTCCACCAGAGAATGTTGTGAAGGCCAAGACTATAACAGGGTTCAAAAAAGAACTAGATAAATTCATGGAGGATAGGTCCATCAATGGCTACTAGCCAGAATGGGCAAGGATGGTGTCCGTAGCCTCTGTTTGCCAGAAGCTGGGAAGGGGTATGTTCTTAATCTTTTGGGTCACACAGCTATTGAATGGTGATTCTCCATTAACAGCTTTTTGCTTACTAAACAATTTATGTTGAGTAAAAGTCAAGAGAATAGACTCCTTCTCTTGTTGCAGATAATAGGGCTGTTCTGAGGGATTCTATATATTTACTTAGGAGATAGGAGAACTGAATTAAAGCCAAAGAAAACAATAGTGGCTACAATGGGTGCAGAAAAGTAGAGAGAAGATTTTGTGCTACTATGGATTAAGTTCAGCATATAACTTATCTGTTAATGAGAGGAAATATGGACAACAGTTGGAGAAATTTCAGGGAGAGATGTATCCATTTCTTCATCACAGCTGGGACAACTAAGTGACATATAAACAAAAGTAGAATTGCTTCTTATAATTGCAGGGTCACTAACAATTGATATTTCTTTTAATACATTTTATATGTTCAGAAGGGAAAAAAGCAGAAAAAGTTGAGACGATAGTTTTGTGAAGACTAGCTGCATGATCCTGTTAAATTTCAAATACGCAACACTGCTTACTTTAAAATGAATTAGACCATAAGAATTATCTCTTGCAAAATATATCCTTCACATGCTTTATAACAGAATGTATCATAGGGGACAGGTAATCACCAGCTAAAGAGAAAAGGAACATTTTCATGCAAGATTTTAAGTGGTTTAGTGGAGTAAATTGAAAGCCTTTCACATACATTTTAGGCTGAAGTTTGAGAATATATAATTTTAGTGAACAAACACCATCAGTGATTTGAGATTGAATAGATTGGATGCTAATGATAGTTAATTTAAAAATCACACTGCCATCTGAAAACTTTTGGTTCGGTAGGCACTGAAGCAACACTTGATGAAAGCACCACAACAAAATTATTACAAGGGCATTATAGAAAGTAAAACACACACACACACACACACACACACACCGCAAACAGAAAACCAAAACCTACATGACTATAAATACCTTGGGATCAAAAAATAAAGTAAACCCTTATGTAGATTTTTTTGGTAGGCAGTACAGTGTGGGAATCATTTTACGAAAGCATTCTCTATTAGAAGAAAGCACCAAAGAGGTAGAAATGACTATATTATAAGAAGATATAATGGCTTAGATGGTCAAATACATTTGCTAATTATTTTGCCTTTTCATTAGAGTGTCATATAGAATATGTCATTTATTTTGAGGTCTGAAGCCAAATAGTTTTATACCAAGCTTTATTTATGATTATTTTTCTTCGCAAAGTAAACCAACCAAGAAATTCTATGCAAAGACTTTTGTTAATGTAAAGTTAAGCTTGCCTAATATTATACCCCGGAATTATGTTACAGTCTTGAAATACATGACTTTCAGGAATCCATTTTCTTTTTACAGTCCTAGGGTATGGCTACTCTGGAATCGGGAGGTGTGACTGAAGAATACTTCTGGAACAAAATTAGGTCAGATAACAATAGCAGTAAAGTTGTGGCAGGATGGATGGGGGCACTAGCTAGCGACACCAATCTGGAGCCGTGGGTATATATTCCAGCAGCAATGTAGACATATCCTGAGATACACATGCACCTCTGTATGCGTGTCCATGAAAATCATTTATATGAAAGATATAAAACTGTATATACAAAACACAGTACAAATGTGATATAGTAAAATACGTCAACACTGGAGCCAGAAGTGTAATTTCCAGCTTGGGTCGACATATCTATTTTTAGCTCTGATTGAGCCAAGCCTACTAAAAATAGCAGTGCAGCTGGAACTTCATGGGCAGCAGGATGGGCTAGCTGCCACAAGTACATACCTAGGGTTTCAGACAAGAATTGTACTCAGGGCAGCTAGCCCTTCTTGTGACCCATGCTATACTACTATTTTTAGCATTCTAGTGTGACCACAACTAGCAGATGTATGTCTAACTAAGCTGGAAGGCATATCCAGTGTAGACCTATCCATAGTGAATACAGCTATGTGTTGCTATACATTGTTCAAGGGTTTACAAGGCTATTAACTTTTTCATCAACTACATCACAATCAGCTGTCTATTACTTATATTACTTTGAATATACTAATTCTATTTAATACAATACAATAATTAGCCATTAAAAAGAGCTAAATTTAATTTCTTCTTCAGGAAAAAATAATCACAGATCACTAGTTTAACTTTGGAGGTTGGAAGCACTATTCAACTTTGAAATCAGTGGCTTGCAGTTATAAATTCTGCATACAACAAATTTGTACATGAAAGTAAAGAAACTCATACAGAATATTTTAAGGGAAGTGCATTTATTATTGTCTTGTGTACTCTCTGTAATCCTCAGATTGTGAGAGCCCCTTGTATGGACATGGAAGGACAGACAGGTGTGCACGTAGCCTCCATCTCTTTTCATGACTGCACAAGGATAGTAGCTCTCTCACAGTAGCTCTAGGGATCATATGGACTACTCAGTGCTGCTCTTCTCCCTAGGAACAATATGCTGATAAGAAATCTGATAGGGGCTGGGAAGATACAGTGTAAGGGCCTCCTTCCCCTCATATATACACAAATCAACAATTTGCACCAACATTATTAGATGGTGAAAAAGTGCTCACCTGCCATGTACATGGAAAATCCCCATGAGAAACAATGCTTGCCCAAGGCACAGTCTCTCTAATGCTTATCCTGTGGTAATCGAGTCTTATGAAAACAGCATGAGAACTTTATTAAGACAGTTTGCAGAGACATCACAGAAGAAGAAAGGCAAACTGGATAAAGAGCAACTGTCAGAAACATAGTGCAGTAATGCACTTTAGAAAATTCACATTGCTAATCCAATATGTAAGGGTAATTTCTTAGCATTTATGAGTTACAGTATTGCAATTACAAAAATTACTACTACTCAGAAGTGTAAAGAAAAAAATCATTCTTATAATATGAAGGCAATTACAGAGTCAGTGCAAGTGCATAAGAAAGGATAACTAATAGATATTGTACTTGTATTTGTGAAAATATCACCTAGATTCTAATGTATTATTGGAGAAATGGTTTGGAATCCTTTAAGTAAAGACAGTACACAAGGGCTTAGAGTTAAGATTCAACCTTTGTTTTTGTTTTTTCCTGACTTTTGATTGCCTATGGGGACTTTTTTGTTACTAACATAATATTTTGCATTAAATTTTATGTCTTGGTGTAAAATATACTATGAGTGCTTTAAGGTACTCCTTAAGGAATCATAAACTCCTTCTCTCCTGTTATTCCTAACTGGACTAGAAATATTATTAAGCTCAGATCCCTGCTCTCCATACAACATGGAAAATCTGAAGGCGAAAGGATCTAATTTGTTCTTTCTTCATGATAAGGCCACATATGGAAGTTCAGGGTTCTACATGAGAGAGTGCATTTGGATTCATTTTTGAAAATACTGTTTCTTAATTGTTCTTTTGTTTAATTGTCCTTGTATAATTTCACAAAGTTGTGGTACATACTTGTTACTCAGAATCTGTTCCAAAGTCTCCTCCCCAAGCAGTCCTGAGAGACAGCAGAAATGAAGCCAATATATCACCAGTGCAATCAGCTTGGAGGAATGATAGTGGTAAGTAGCCCCCAGCAAATGACAAAAAAAGATTGATGGATGAGATGAGAATGACATGACAGGAAGTCCCACCTTAACCAGAAGTGATATCGTGGAAGGCCAGCCTTAACATAAGTCCCAGACCACTCAAAGCTCTTCCTTAACTGGAAATTATGATTCCTGTATATCCCATATGAATAACTGGAGAGGGTCCTGACCCAAACCGTATGACCTCCACCCCAGAGGAGGGAAGCCAGTCAAATTTAGGATATGACTCAAATCTCCAAAACCAATAAATTACATGTAACACAACCCCAGAAATAGTAAAGAACTGCAACTGAAAATATTAGAAAATCTAAAACACAAAAGAAAGAGTTGTTTTCAAAGACCTGCAAAGAGACACTGAAAGGAAAAAAGGATGTTCATACATCTAAATTATAACTAAAATGTACCAAGGTATTTACACACATGCATAATTGGAGAGAGATATTATAAAAGAACTAGGTATTTATAAAGGGATTTTATACAAATCTGTGATATAAATTATATATTTTATTGTTAGAAAGCAAATGTAGGATTTTTTTATTAAAGAATCTTTTATAAGCGCTAAAATAGAGCCATCAAACACAAATGGAAAGGGAATGCAGCGGAGTTGAGACATCAGAAGTTCTGAGACCCATCATCCTGGTTTTATGAAAGTTCTAGTTTATCCCATATGGCTCACCATTTCCTTAAACAGCTTAATTGTTCATCTAATACAGACAATGAGTCACTATATTTATTTTAATTATTTTATTCTGAAGGTATATATTTTGCATCCAGAACAATTCTAAATTTAATGCTAATCAGATATTTGTATTATATATTAGACACATCGGCTACGTTCCTAAAGTTGAGATCTTGAGTACATGGGGGATGTGGTCTCTGAAATAACTCTTGAATCAATTTTCTTAGTTATACTTGATTTTAAAGTGAGAAAGAAAATGTTTTTTTTTTATATTCATATTAACTCCCTGTAATAACGATCACAGAAAGCACATGTGATATACCTACAATTTAAATTATTACAGTTAAAAGATATGCAATCAGGACAGTTTTATTAAAATAAGTGTAAACAGCAGTAGGTATACACAAGTTCTCACCCTGGTCTCCACTGAAAAGAGTTTTCTCACAGTGCTATCTAGCTTACTTTTAAATCCTTACACACACACCACCAACCATTACCCCAGCCCCAAACATTCAAGCATGCATGCAAACTACCATGTATACGTGCATCTTCAGGAAAGCTGTGCCCATGATTATCAGGTGTCCCCTCTCATTTATAATGCAGAGACCTGTTTTAAAGTAGTTTGTATAAAACAGAGATTAAGTGTTAATTATTTTTTTCTGATTCACTGATAACAAGGATAAGCAGACCTTAAAACAGCAGCACCTTTACACCTACCACACCCTTCTCTCTCACCTACTTTCTCTGTATTTAGGATAGGATAGGATCAAGCTTTTACAGTAATGGATGATATTTCAAGGCACTCTTTCTGTGGAAAAATTAAGGTATATGCACGTCAGTGTGGAGATGTCTCTGTATTTCAGAAAAAAAATATGCATGCATAAACACACACACCGCACAAATGTCCACAAGCAGAAGCACTCAAAGATAAACATACCCATGCAATGGCATATTAAAAGCCACTTTCAGACAAGCACATGTCCTACATGCACATCATTCCAATTTTTTTAAAAAACTACTGTATGAAATATACAAAAAGACACTTGTACTTAATTTCTGCTAACATGCTATAAAAGCTACAAGTTATCAATTTTCTGGTAAAGTTATAAGGTTGTTTTTCACAGTTCTTATTGCAAACAATCCCCATTTTGCTATCTTAAATTGTAACTCTTTCAGAATTAAAGATAGAAAAAGATAATTTATTGGGATTATATGAAAAGGGATCTCTAATGATCCCCAAGGGATTTACAAATCCTTTTTTGTTTTCCTTAAAAAGACTTTGCATGTGCTCATCCATCAATCTCTTATCTCATCCATCAATCTGTTTTTGACATTTGCTGGGGGCTACTTACTACTAATGCTCAAACATTTTAAGAAGTTTTAGCAACTGGGAGCAAGAAAGGACATCAAATGAGAGAAGGATCAGGGTTGAGAGCAGCTAAAAAAAATAATTTAAACATAGGGGCTCCACTAGGGGTCCTCCAGATGAAAGCAATAAGGGTTGGAAGTCTCTCACAGTTCACAGAAGACTGAGTTTAGACATCCCTAATATCTTAGGGAGCAGCAGAGGATAACTAAAATGGAAATTTCCAGGGTGAGAGAAACTTCTGTTGAATTAATTTTCAGGCTTTACTCCATCTTTCCAAAATGGTAAAAACATAATCTGAAACAAATATGTAGAAAAGAAAGACATAATGTGGGTTGATACATATTGATCTGATGGGTGAAGGAGTGGTATAGTTCTCATGTGTATTCACTGGAAGATAATTATATCGTAGGTTGGTTGTCAGCAGCTTTTCTCCAAGCTGTTTTACAGGTATATAGCAGCAATTGGCTTTGTTTTTATCAATTTGAAAGAACATTTTAAAAAGCATCAATGTCAACAGAATAATCTATGTGTTAGCAAAAAAGCAGAGATCAAGAAGTTAGGGGCAACTTGGGTAGATGAAAAGGTGTTTAAAGTAACGAGCAGCTGGCACTTATTCATTTTTCAACTGAGTTATTAATTATAAATCAGAGTTTGGTAAAGTGCAAAAGCAAGATGAAAATAGTTCATCTATTTCTTTCAGAACTGTAAGACATATTGGTGTATGTACACATCAGCTATTGGAAAGATATAAAGACTTGTATATACACCCTTCCTGTTCTACTCTCTGTGTAAAGGACAGATAGAAAATGAAATAAACATTATAAGGAACAACTTGGAACACTGCTTTGGAAAGCAAAGGTTTCCAGCCTTGGAAAATAAAGAAAATTATAAAAGGGCAAATCATTACCTTTATCTACTCACTAAACTGAAGCTCTTAAACTTGAGAGCCTTCTTTTAGTAGAGGAGAGAGAATGATATACATGAGGGAAGGAAGAGGGCCTTCCAGAGCCAGCAGAGATAGAAAGATTCTAAGGCCAGAAGAAACTTTTGTGAACATCTAGTCTTAGCTCCTGAATAGCACAGGCCATAGACCTTCCCCAAAATAATTCCCAGAGCAGATCAAATGTGTAATTTGATAAATATATATAAAGAAAAATGATCCAGTGCCAGATACATAAGTACTCTCTACTGCTACTCAAGAATTGCCTGTTTATGCATCTCACGATTGCATTAGATCTTTTTTGCCACTATCTCATATTCAGCTGATTATCTGCCATGATCCCCAATTTTTTTCAGAGTTACTCCTTCCCAGCATAGAGTCCCCCATCCTGTAAGTAGGGCCTACATTCTTTGTTCCTAGATGTATACATTTACCTTTAACCATATTAAAACACATATTATTTGTTGTGCCCAGTCTACCAAGCAATCCAGATAATTCAAAATCAGTGACCTCTCATCTTCATTATTTACCACACCCCCAATTTTTGTGTCATCTACAAATTTTATGAGTAATGATTTTTGTTTTCTTCCAGGTGATTGATAAAAAGGTTAACTAGTGTAGGGCGAACAAACAATCCCTGGAGGACCGCATTGGAAACAGACCCGTTTAATGGCAATTCCCCATTTTCAGTTACATTTTGAGTCTTGTCACAGAGTTTTTAATCCATTTAATGTGTGACATATCAATTGTATGTTGTTCTAGTTTTTTAATCAAAATGTCGTGTGGTACCAAGTCAAACATTTTACAGAAGTTTAAGAATATCATGTCAACCCTACTATCATTATCAACCAAATTTATAATCTCCTCAGAAATATAAAGTTAGTTTGACATGGTCTATTTGGCATAAATCGATGTTAATTGTCATTAACTACATCACCCTCCTTTAGTTTTTTATTAATCAAGTCCCATTTCATCCTTTCCATTATCTTTCCCAGGGTCTATGTCAGGTTGACAGGTCTATAATTACCTGGATCATCCGATTTGCACTATTTGAAAATTGGCACAAAATTAGCTTTGGTCCAGTCTTCTGGAAATTTCCCAGAGACATATTCAAAAATATAAACATTAATGGTCCAGAGAGCTTCTTAGCTCTCTTAAAAACTCATGGATGCAAGTTATCTAGACCTGCTGATTTAAAAAGGTTTAACTTTTATAATTTCTGTTTAACATCTTCCAGAGATGGAATGGAAGGAGAGTTATCATCACCATATGATGAGACTGTATAATCTGTTTTCTCCAAATACATAACAGAAAAAAATATGGAACACTTCTGCCTTTTCTGCATTATTGAAAATATTACTGTTTTCATCTAGTAATGGACTAACACCATTGTCAGGATTCTTTATGTTCCTAATATATTTTAAAAACTCCTTCTTATTTTCCTTTGTGATACTGGCCACAGATTTCTCCTTCTATCTTTTGATTCCCTTATCTCTTTTCCACAATTCTTAACTTTGGACTTATATTTGTTACTATGAACTTCCCCTTTCTTTCATTTGTTATGTAGTATTTATTTTTTATTTTTTACAGCTGCCTTCACTTCCCCTGTATTTGAGATGCAGGAGAAAGCCTGCAGAAAGGTTCACAGCCAGTGCAGACATACTAAGATTAGTAAAATTGGCCAGATTGGTGAAGACAAGAGGTAATTTTAAACTTCACAAGAGATTAGTAGACCTTAGAAACATAGAAAATGTCATATTGGATCAGACCTGTAGTCCTTCTACTCCAGTATCCTGTCACTAACAGGGTCCAGTATAGATGTTTCTTGAGGAGGTGCAAGAAACCCTGTAGTAGACAGTTTTGGGGTACTCTGGCCCTAGGGAAAGTTTCCTCCTAACCTCAGTAGTCAAAGGTTGGCCTAAGTCCTGAAACATTAGCCCTTGTACTTAAGGAGCAGGTTCAAAGACCAAAAAGCAGGTATGGACAGTACAAGCACATGCTCTTAACAAAAACACTTACCATGTTGACAGAAAAGTCAAAGCCTGTGAAGTTTCACAGCCTTTGGAATTTGTGTGTGTGTGTGTGTGTGAGAGAGAGAGAGAGAGAGAGAGAGAGAAAAAAAAGTTGCTGGCTGGCTAAAGGTGTGAACCCAAAGGTTGTATGGCTGAGATTTTCAGCTTTTATTGATATTCATCCCTCTTCAAAGCAATAACAGGAACTGTGTGAACGTAGGGTAGATGGTGTTTGTCCCGTACGTTACTTTTCAGGAACTGGAGAATGCAAGGAGACTTCCCCTTCCCTTTGGACAGCCAGAAGTAACACTCCTAAAGTGCAGTGAGAAATTACTACTCTGCAATAACAGGCATTGGTTACATATTTTCACATTGTAGCAATTACTCCAATTATTTAAATAAAATTGAAAGCTATGAAATGATTTCACATTGAATTAATATTACAACATGATTCAGTGCAACTCTCATGCATAAACTGGGGAGCCTTGCTGAATTATTTAGGTCTAATGTCCCTCACAATACAAGGGGCCTCAATTAGGTCTGTACCATTTATTCTCTGACTTGTAGAAATTCTGTCCAAACCATCATGAAAATGACAAACATATACTAATATATAATCTGCCCTAAAGACAATAGACATAAGTATGAAATAGAAGGAATTAAAATATGAGTCAGAGAAATGTTGTTTAACTAATTGGGTATGTTTAGGTGTATGTCTTTGGATATTCTTTTGCAGAGAAAGTAGTGAAACAGTTTATTCTGATGTAAAACACATGTTGACTGAGTTGTAATTAAATTATGTTGGATTAAAAACATCCTTTAGGAAGCTGTAGTAAAGCAAAAACAAAACTAACTGCAGGGGAAATGCTTCATGGCAAAACTCTACTTTTTAATTCATACATGCTGCGAAACTGAATTTGAAACTGAATTTGAAAGTGCTTTCAATCTGAAAAAGAAGAACCAACAAAATATCCTGCATATGCACTTCTGAGGATCTCTATGTTAGCACCCTAGGCAAGAGCTGGGTATCAGTCACAGTTCTCAAGTGTTTTCAATGTCACACCTTAGTTATGGCATTAACAAGTTGATCCATTAGTATTAACACTGCCTCCATTTTTGTGCAATTTGTAGGTTAAAAGATTATCTTCAGAGTTTATCTCTGATATATTGCCATCACCTGAGGGACTTGAAATTTTACATTCAAAATCCCTTAAAAATCAGTTTTGAATGTTAATGATCATGAAAGGTTCAAGACTGGGACAAGAGTGAGTACAGGATAGGTAATGACAGGGACAGTTTCCCTACATAAACGCTCTTCAGTGTGCCTATGTGATGTTTGTGTGACAACACTTCTGTGGGTGAAGAGACTTTCTATGCCCATTAATTCCTGGGCTATTTTGCTAGAATTATCAATAAGGATTACAATTATAATAGATTTTCTCTTTTTTAATTCAGGAACTAGATTGATGCCAAATATGTATGTCTAATAAGCCATTGCACAAACATTAGGTATTTGTGATACAGAAATATTTATAAGAAGAGTATGAGTATGCACTTTGAAGAAATAAGTAAATATTTATCTATAATTTCTCCAATCTTGATATATTTTTGAGTGCTCAGGAGCTCTTTAAACCACGGTAACCCTGATAGCTTTCTCTCAAAGCAGACTTTTCCCATGCTTAAGCTTTGCCAAAAGTACACCCCTTCCCCCTAACACAGAACCTTCTGTTTAACAATTATTGTAACAAAATTTCTCAAAACAAAGCTCTCATGCTTGATTGTAAAGTTTCATCATTTAAAAACAACAACAACAATTATGACTCATTTTTATAGTCCCACCCTCCTCAGGGCAGACATCTGTGCCTGCCAAGTGCCTCCCATAAAAGCAGCAGCAACCACCCCACCCCACCAACTGGTCAGTTATGGTGTCAGTCTTAAGCAAACAAGCAGGATCTCTGTTCAGAGCAAACCCATTCTAAGCTAAAATCTTTGGAAAAAACTATGTGATCTCTTCTTAAGTGTCTAAACTGTAGTGTCTCTGTTTCTGTCACAGTTTATAAAATGAAACATTAACATTCTTCACAATGACTTGTCCATATTGTGGCTGGATTTCTTCTTCAGTTATCTGTCTCCTAGGAAAGGTAGCTTGTTGATGATAAAGAAATAAAAAGGTATATTGATTCTCTGGAAATGGGAGTCCTCAAACCTTTTCTTAATGGGGTGGGTTAAGGGGGCTATTTAATATTATTTTAATGGAAAGTAATCCCTTTGAATGTGTCTTATAAAGTAGTGTCTAATGTTTTGAGAAGCACTTGAGAAATTGAGTACACTACAGTAAAATACTGTTATGAAAGAGGATGAGCAAAACCTTCCTGATGCTGGCACAAGTCTAGTCAATAGTTGAGCCATGTGAATGGAAGGGTTTCTCTGGAGTCTGAATGCAAATGAGGGGAACTGTGTGTGATTGTGAGTGACAAGTTGCAGAAAAGACAGAAGCAAAAATAAAAGATCAGGAAAGCCCAGGGCACAGCAAGAAAAGCACTGGTAATGTGACCCTCAGAGAAAGCTTTCTGGATGGAGTGCTAGCTTGGAACTGTTTGATTCCTACGGTGTTCAGGGAAACAAGACTTTGTACATTCTTTGTAAATAAATAGGCTTCCATCAAAGAAATACCTGACTTCATCATCCATTTCTCCTCCTAATGGAAGCAACCTGCAAAACCCTGAATATTGGCTAATTGCTTAAGTCAAAAGAGGTAACAATATTTTCAAGTAAACAGAAGAGTTTAAAGAATATTCACTGTTCCATTTTATATAATAATAAATTGAATGGATGTGAGCTTTTTGACTCTCTTATTTATCCTTCCTCTACCCTGAATGAACTTAAGGAAATAGGAGAAATGAAACAAAGATGCTTGAAAAACATACTTTACACACACACAAAAATATAATGTCATCCTGCCCAAATCCAAAAGGGTACAAAGGCGACTCTATTTATAGTTTGCCCCCATAGGAAAAAAAATACCTGTAGAGTACGCACTGTGGGGTAGGGTTTTGTGGTTAGAAAGGGGTGAGGTTGTGGTGGGATGTTGCCAGCTGTGTGTACTGCATGTATTAATCTCTTTCTTCCTAAAACATGCAGAGAACCAGCTTAATACAGTTTTGGTTTGTGTTTTTCCTTGCCACTAATCCCCTGCAGCCGGTTTTTTCATGGGAGGGAGCAGTCTGGCCCAATATTCTTAATAGGAAATAACTCAGTATGATTGTTTTAATTGGAATGTATGACTAAAACTGGCTTCTGCACTTACATTAAGTAGTCCAAAAGTATACAGGTAATACACTTAACTGTAAAAAAAAAAAAAGTGTTTGTTTTGTCTAGCTGCTTGATTGAAAGCTCTTGTTATTTGCAGTTCAAAACAAACTTCTGCCTTTTTTACAGTTAAATGCATTATCTTGTTTTTTACTCCTTCCCCAATGTTGCTCCATTGGCTTCTGTTGGAGACAGGAGATTAGATTAGATGGACCATTGGTCTGTTTTGATATGGCAATTCCTATATCTTCTTTCAGCAGGGCATCTATGTCAGACTGATTAAAAGCAGAGCAAAAACTTGAATATACACAGCTTGCTGTTTTAACTATTTCCTCAGGTGATGGACTGTCAGTTATTTGGCCAAAGACACATTTAGTTCCCCACTGAGTCTGTCTGAATGGATCCATCATGTGGTATCTACCTTCCCCATCATTCTACAGCTACTATTTGCAAACTGGTCTGTGGAAACACTGGCAGTCTACAAATCAGTTCCTAGTGGTTTGTGGAATGCTGGCACTGGTTTCTCCAACTGCTAAATAGCTTTAAAAGGCAGCTAAAATACAGTTTTCTAAATATTACTTTTCCATATAATATGTTGTTGTGGTGTGAGTGTGAATATGTGAGTGTGAATGAGAGAAAAGTTGGATCACAATAATAGTAATACTAGCTTTTCTACAGTGCTGACAAAATGATCTCAAATTACTTTACAAAGGAAGTCAATATCATTATCCTCATTTTAAAGATGAGGAGCATAGAGGGGAAGTGATTTGCTCCAGGTCATGCACTAGACCAGGGATCAGCAACCTTTGGCACATGGCGCACTAGGGTAAGCACCCTGGCGGGCCGGGACGGTTTGTTTACCTGCTGCGGCTGCAGGTTCGTCCGATCGCGGCTCTCACTGGCCATGGTTCGCTGCTCCAGGCCAATGGGGGCGGCGGGAAGTAGTGGCCAGCACATCCCTCGGCCCGTGCCGATTCCCGCAGCCCCCATTGGCCTGGAGCGGTGAACCGCAGCCAGTGGGAGCCAAACCTGCAGACGAACCTTCGGCCGAACCTGCGGACGCGGCAGGTAAACAAACCGACCTGGCCCGCCAGAGTACTAACCGGGGCCATGTGCCAAAGGTTGCCAATCCCTGCTCTAGACCAAAGGCAGAGCTGAACATAGAAGCCAGGTTTCCAGTTTCCAGTTCAGTGCTTTATCCACTAGATCACAGTAACTCCAAACAAGAGCTTCTTAGTAGTAGAGACTTAAAACATGTTTAACCTTGGCTCATACAAAAACATCCCCTAGAATGTCTTGGCTAACTTTGTTACCCTTTTGCGTTTTTCTAAACCAAGAGGCAAAATAATCACAGTAAACTAGAGTAGAGCAAAAAAAAAAAAAACCATCAAAACAAACAATGGCAGAGAAAACTGGAAATTACTGGCTTTGGAAATGTGGTTCCTAATTCTTAACAAAACCCTGTGAAAACTGTAGGGTTAGAATCTAAGATGTTGAAAATAGATTTTCCACACCTGCAGATTTCTTTTGCAACAAATCAAGTCACGAGTGAAGAAAGGGCAGTGTATGGTCCCATGCTGAACACCAATAATGAAGCCTTTGCTGCTTTGTTATTCTTGCTCACCTTCAAAACTACTCCAGTTCAATTTGTATTCCCAGTTAAGTATAGCTGATCTATGATGTCAATAGTGATGGGTCCACTGGGGTTAACTCCATACTCCTAAATTAAACCAGAATTACATATACTGAAAAATAATAAATAAGCAGCAATTTCAGACTTTGAAGGCTCTGGCATATACAATGAATAGAATTCTGATTCTTTTTAGAAAGTGATAAAACTTAGCTTTCACTAAACTTATAGGATGCCCATTAAGAATGTCACCTGTGTTTATTTTAGTAAGAGAAAAGAGTGACATTCTGAATGACTAGAGTAGGTTGTTTTTTGTAAGTGGATTGAACAAGCAAATAACTGGTTATCAGTTCCAAGTGAAGAAATAGTACTTTTGGAAATATAATGCTGCCTATAATGAGCACACGAGAGCTTAGTCATCCTCTTTAGCATGAAAATGAGTGCAGAGGCATAAGCCAGATCAAAAACTGCACTGAAATGGTGATGAACAAATTAACATGGAAGGGGAGGGCAGTGATGCCAACCCGTGATTTTAACATGAGCCATGTGGCATTTGGTGTTTTTTCTTAATGCCCCAGCTCCAGGAGCCAAGTGAATACAAGAGCATCTGTTTTCATATTTGTTTAAACAAATGAAAGTTTCTGTCTTCATGGTCGCAGAGAAAAGCATGAAACCATGACCCCAGTGTATCCGAAAGGCTCAGAAACCAGAGGAAAATAAAAAGAACCTCAGATATATCTTTTTTTAACCTCATGTTTTGTTTTCATCCTCATTTTTTGGAATCCAATTTAAGATTTATTAACATTTGGGGTTAGCAGTACTGGAAGGCACCATCCCTGGGTAGACAAACTGTTGTTATCTAATATTTGTACTGCAGTGGTGGCAGCCCCAGCTACAGTCATTAGAAGAGCCCAGCAACACCAAAAGGAAATCTTATGGAACCAGGTGGCAAGAGCCTGTATTAGGAAGTACCTTTCAATCCTTTACTGGTCCACCATGGGTTACTGCCCCCTGCTCCTCCCCTTCCCCCAATGCCCCACCCCCTGGCCAGGCCGAAAGCCAGAACTGGGCCATGATAAGAGTTGCCCAGGGAGCCCGAGCTGCTGTGGGGAACCCTAGTCCCTCCATCTGCCCTAGGTGGTGCACCCCAGGGGGCAGGGACATGGGCTGGGGTCTTCACTCGGGCCCCCTGGCCTGCCACACAGGGCAGGTGGAGGGTCCAGGGCTCTTCACAGTGACCCAGCCTTCCTGGGAAGCTTTTACTGCTGCCTAGGGTGACCATACATCCCGTATTGGCCGGGATAGTCCCCTTTTCAAGCCTTGCCATGGACGTCCCAATGTTTTGTCCCATTTGCTCTGATTATCAGTTGGCAAGAGCAAATAGGACAAACACCAAGTTTTGCCAGAAAAAGGTCTTGGTGGGGAGCGGCAGGTCTCCGGTGAGCCCTGCATGGGAAGGCGGGGGGCTCGGGAGACTGACTCAGGCCAACTCAGCATGGGAGGGGGAGGGGCTCAGGCCAACTCCAGGGAGAGGGTGAGAGGGGTTCAGGCAAGTAGCTTGAGTCAGGTGTATGTGGGGGGGAGAGGCCTCGGGCCAGTGGCTCGGGCCAGCCCTGCATGGAGGGGGGCTCGGGCCAGCCCCGCACTGGGAGGGAGAATGCTCACCCTACCACAGCCCAGTTCTGACTTCCGGCCTGGACAGGGGGCGGAACCTCAGCAGGAAGAGGAGTAGCAAAGAGGTGGGGACCCCTGGAGGAGAGGAGAAGCAGAGGGTGGGGCCACAGTTCTGGAACCAGTGTCCCCCCCATTTCTATCCAGTTTCTGGTGCTCCTGCAGGGGGCCCCAAATTGACCAGGGCCCCTAGGCCCTGGCCCCAGGTGCCTGTCCGTTTATCTGCCACTGCTCATATCACCTTCACCTTATTAATTCTTTTTTTAGTGTGGATTGGTTGGTTTCTGGCCACTTCTCCTTCATGCCCACAATATGTGAGCGGGGCACTACAGAAGCTCACATTTGCACAGAGGCAGCATAACAGAATTCATCTCTTTGTGTAACTTACTCCATTTTCCTAAATGTGTAAATTTAATGTAATTGTCCCTAAAACTTTAAGATATGACACAGATTCCATACCAACTCAACTACTCAAAGCTCCCTCAATGAGCTTCCTACAAAGTACCGAATGCCCTGTAGTTACTCTGAAATCAATGGGAGTTGAGGGGGCTCAGCAATTCATAAGAGAACCTCGGCCCTTTGCAGGATCCACCTGTTGACCATTAGGTCAAAAGATCCATTACTAAGTAAAAGCCAAGTGTCAAGTGAACAAAGCCTCTAGCCAGTTTTAAGAACAATTTGTAATAATAATGCTATGTTGTGTAACATTTATTAAGACTGGAACATTTAGTTTAATGAGAGTGGAAAGTTTAGTTCTTAATGTTTAGCATAATATCCTCTTGATCAGAACAAGTGTCCTAACTGCAAGATGTACTAACCGCATTAGTATGGAAAATTTGGATATTGTGATATCTGCTTGGAAACTTGCAATATGTACCAGACAAAAGGGAACATGTAATTATCATGAGTGTAAAAAGGGTCATTATAGATTGCCAAAAATATAGCTATAAAACTATAGATTTTATATTTTATATTATAGAATTTATTCTATAAATTTATTATAGAATTTTATATTATAGAATCTATAATTTATTAATTTATATATATTATATTTTATATTATAGAAACTAAAAGCTATAAATTTGAGTTATTGATTGAACAAGACAGGACTGAGATCAGACTACTATCAGCTGCAAGCTTTGGTTCCATAAAGATAGGGTATAACCCTCTTTGTAATGCACTATTCTTAAATAATAAAGACAACTTTATTAAGAAAGGCAATCAAACTTGACTGACTATCCTCTCTCACTATGTTATTATTACTGGCTCAGACTGGACAACTAGTCAATTATATATAGAAAGGTAACGCTCTATATTCATCATATTTTTGGAAGCCATTTAGATACTGACAAAATTTATCATGAATATTCAGGTCACAGGATGAAACTTAAACTCATAATTACTACATGAGTTTGAATGTTTTAAAAAATAATATGAACATGCTCCTGCTGTCATTGAAGTGAATTGCAAAATTCCCATAAGTATCACTGACTGCAGAATTGTTCCCTAACTGCCGATCAAGTACCGCGTTTATGTCCATGTATCTATATGCTATATGTTTGTTACTTTAATGGAAACCAGTAATATGAAGCTGTCACAGTTTCAGGATAACATCACGTTTGACACCTCCTCCCCCCCCCCGTGGTCTGCACAAGGAACGCCATCTCAAGGCGCTAGCTGTCACTGCCCTCCTGGCAGGACCTGGTGTCCCTCTCCCTTCTAACCAAGTGTTTAGGCTTGCAGGACTCTTGTATTTTCCTGTGTTTATCTCAACAGGTCTGAGCAAGTGTCCAACACCTATGCTTTGATTTCTATGTAGGGGCTATGACCAATGTATGCCAGCAGTTACATGTAACCAAACAACTCTGTCAAAGCAGATTGCATTTATTATAGGATAAAAGCCTTACAGAGAAAACACAAAACAATAAAAAGCTCTAAACTCCCATCAGTCCTATGGAAACCCTGGTAGGTTCCAGTCCTTCCAATCCTTCTGCAGGGTTCCTCTCCCCTGCCCCGGACAAAAGGTTATGCCCGTTTGTTGGTTCAACATTAAGGCCCCTCTATCAATTCAAGCTCATCCTTTTATACCCCCAAAGCCTTTTTTTCTCAGGCCTCCTGAAACAGGTGAAACCAGTCATTGCCCCTTTTCCCTGAAGGTGAAGCATTAAAGGCTGAGTATCTGCATAGCTAGCCTTGGATTTTGCATTAAAAACCTTAGTGAGTCCAGATTACAGAGAAAACCCCATTCCCCCGCAGCAAGCTAAAAACACATATGTATATGACATGTATTGATACACAAGGCTATGAATATTCTATTGGATCATATTGTCTGACCCATTTCAATATAGTAATGTCTGAGATTTTCGTGCTTTCAAGGGCTGGCTCAAACATACAGATACTAACGTTGAAACAGTAGTCCTAGAGGAACACTTGGAATACTAAAGAACAGGATTTTTTTCTGCATATTCCAGCAAGACAACCGCTAAAAATATTTTTCATAAACAAAGTGGTAATAGAAATTGTAGTAAAGAAAAACAGCAATGCAGGGGCTTTTTATTTTTCCTTCACCAATGAACACTTTCAAGAGTGTCTACACTCTGTTTTAAAGGCATTGCTGCCATCATGTTATGATATTGACTAGTATGTTTGAATAGGGTAAATCCTGCATTTTCTTTGCACCTTGGTCTTCATTCCAAAAGTCAGAAATATCTTGCATTCCTTTAAACAAAGTGGAGTTTCTCCCACATGATGGGGCAAGGTTTGTTCCCAGTTGAGAGAGAGCTGTAGGATCCATCAGTAATCCCCACAAATTCTAGAGAATTCATAGGAAATCAGGCCATTTGCCCCATCCTAGGTCTAGAACCCTGATTTTTCCCTTCCATGCAAACCACCAGTAGCTCCTCTGGCCACCTCTACTCATAAAAGAGTCAGTGAAAACAAGGACCTTAAAAAAACAAAGAAAACACCTTTATTTTCTATCTTGTGTAAAGGAAATCAAATCAAATTGGATCACATTACTGTGATAAAATACTTTAAACTCAGTGAAATCAAACTGATGTCTAACACACGGGTGTGCTAGAACAGAACATTTATAGAACTATAGAACAATTAGACTTCCTTCCTTCTTTTATCTTTATTGTGTGAGAAAGATAGGCGACATTACTGTCAGTATAACTTCTCAAATATAGGGTAGTGAAAAGAAAATGAAATCCATGTGTCTGTGCTCAGTGTGCCTAGCTTTTAAAATAGCAAGAAATACATGTCTCAATTTATCATTCATGTTAAGGGTACTTAGAGATTTTTTTTCTTAATGACTGCAACAAGCTTTGAATTATATCTAGCACTGAAAAATCATTTTCCATTACACAAGTAGATTACAGAAATTGCTTTTAGTCTGCTCTGTTACACACAAAAGGGCCAAATTCAAATAAAGAAAAACAAATCTTAGTCCTTCCCTGGAACCAGCCTTTTATTTATTTATTTAAAAATTTAAGGTCTCTAAAAAGTTTGGTTATAGGATCTCCTAGAACATCAAATTGACCATTTCTGGCATGCAGTAGCAGATTTTCATGGTAAGGTAAAGCCTGCAACAAGGCCTGCTCCTTTATCTTATAGCCTGATGCCTATTTGTAGACTACTCATTCCACTCTATTCTTCTGCTGCGTGGGCCTTGAAGGCCTTCACTGATGGGCCTCACTCCTCTTACCTCTAAAAATCTAGAGACAGTGTCTTCTTCAGAATTTATCCACTATGGTCATATATTCCGAGATTGTGAAGGTGCAAGATCCTTTTCGTTGAGATTGCGGGGGAGGATTTTGCATGAATTGAGGGTAGTGATGTGAATTTGTGTCACAGGATGGACTGGGACCTTTAAGAAAGAATGGATCCAGCTCACCTGTGCTGTGTTAACAGACTTGATGGGGTCTGACAGAGGACAGGTGTCCCCTTGCAGGAAGCTGAAGAAAGAGGGAGTGACAGAGAGGAAGTGCAGTGAGCAGGAGGATCCTGCAAGAGACACTGACTAAGAGAAGGATTTGAGCCTGGAAGGCAGAGGACTGAAGAAAGCTGAGGGCCAGAACAGTAGAGGGGTTTGACAGCTGACTTCTGAAACCTGGAGAATACACAGCACTAGGAGGTTGTTGGACCCTTTCTTGTAGAAGAAAGTACTCCAGATAGGAAGACTGGGGAGTCCCTGTGAGGAAGAGCAGGGAAGGACTCTAGCTAGAAGGTGCTGTAGTAGCTGATTAACCAAAAGCAAACTAGAACTGAAGAGACCGGGGACTGGCAGAGCTGAATAGGTATGTTGATGGACTGCATTTGGGGGCTTTGAGGTTGATTGGAACTGTTTGTTAACAAATTCAGACCTCAAGAAGAGGTATTATTGGCCACAAGAAAGCTGCTAGCAGGGTTCTTATGAGGACCTGAAGAGAGGGGAGACAGAAGCAGGGTGCTGCAGTGAACTCTGGTGGTCAGGGGACAACTGACCCTGTTATAATTAAGTTGTAATTTATGCTAATACCCTATAATAATGCTAAGCAGCAAATCTCCATAGTGGTTGGGACTGCCAGGTTTCATAGTAGAGGACTAAAAAGATGTGGGGAGATGGTAGTGAAGAATTGGGATGGGCGGTAAAGAGGATACCTGCTTTATGGTAGCGGATAGTCAGAAGGTTTATTGTGGACTAATGGGCCATTCTCTCTTCTCTTCCACCACAAGGATCACAGTCATTGTGATGAGCCAGAGGGTATTCAAGAAGGTTGGTTAGGTTTGAAACTGTGATGTGCTGAAACATAGGAAAGGGTTTTATTGACCTAGCATACAGGTGTTATGCACATCTAACCAGAGGTTGAGCACATAAATCATCTACACTACACTTACAAAAGTAAATTTGTTTTAGTCCCATTAAGTGATTGGGAAATTGCCGTAGATTCACCTGGCCCAAGGGTGGATCCCAAAGGGAGGTAATTTTAAATTAAACCACTAGGTACACAATAAAACCACAAGGCCAACTCTTTTTTTTTTCTTAGTTGAGGCCTAGGTTCCATTTACAAAACTGCGTGATCTCTTCATTCTGCCACTTGACCTTCTCAATTTTGCTCTTGGTGCAGCCAAGCCCACAAGTTACAAATGTGGTTTACAAATAGCAATGCACATCCTCAACAATAGGGACAGATATAAATGCTAAATAGCATTCATAGGCACCATAACATTCTGTCCTGTTCAGGCCTGAATTACTAGAATATTATTCTAGTTTGGGCAATTGGCTCCAAATTCATCTGAACGACTTTGCTCATCCATCACATGACTATTGTGATTGTTCTTCATTGTTTTCTTTGGAAGAACTGGCATTTAAATTCACAATATGTGACATTATTGAACTGCTAGCTCTTTAATGGAGTGATATATTTTTACAGGTATAATGTTCATGTGGATATCTGCCGAACTATCACTTCTATTCATTGTAGCAGGATTGGCACACTGTAGGTATAAATACCAGAGACATATTACTGATATTAGTTTTCTTCCCCCTAGCTACCTGTATAGCTCTAATGGAATAAATAGGTTTCTGCTGATAGCATTCATTTATTCTGCAATTTCACTCATTAACTCATCAAGTGCACCATTAATTCTTCATCTGATGTTTTCGTGGGTTTTTCTCCCCCTCTCTCCGGTTATTTTTGTTTGTTTGTTTGTTTGTTTTAGATTTTGATGCAGTCTGAGCATCCAATCTGTTTTAATCATTCACGAATTTGGCATCTTGAATAGCTGTTCTGTGACAATATGCATTGCTTTCTTGTGCCCTTCTAGTTGAGAATCCATCCTTTACAGTTGGCCTACCGGCTACTGAATGGTACAGCAGACATTAGATTTGCTTGACATGTTCCATTCCTCCAGGCTATACACTGCTTCTGTCTCATGTAATGGATATTCCTTTTTCTAAAGTAGTTATATCCACACTCCCCTGTTCATTCCTTTCACTATGAATATAGATGTAACAGCTCTTCCTTTCTTGTACCTATTATGAGAATGGGTCATTGATTTTCTTTCATCATATTGCTGTTGTTCTTTGTATGTGATAGGAAGTTCACTAGATAGGTACCTGGATTAGGACTGTATAAACACTTCACAAAATACTTTAACATTACTGGAATTTAGGGTGGATTTGGGATTCTAGTCTGTTCGCTCTAGTTTTTGGAAAGTGTAGGGGACAATTTCCTGGTGCAAGTGCTGGAGGAACCAACTAGGGGCAGAGCTCTTCTAGACCTGCTGCTCACTAACCGGGAAGAATTAGTAGGGGAAGAAAAGTGGATGGGAACCTGGGAGGCAGTGACCATGAGATGGTCGAGTTCAGGATCCTGACACAAGAAAGAAAGGAGAGCAGCAGAATACAGACTCTGGACTTCAGGAAAGCAGACTTTGACTCTCTCAGGGAACTGATGGGCAGGATAGG
This sequence comes from Terrapene triunguis, assembly GCF_002925995.2. Lineage (NCBI taxonomy): Eukaryota > Metazoa > Chordata > Testudines > Emydidae > Terrapene > Terrapene triunguis. The sequence goes on from NW_020664372.1 coordinate 16,112,319, forward strand.
ATACAGAGGGACCTAGACAAATTAGAGGATTGGGCCAAAAGAAACCTGATGAGGTTCAACAAGGACAAGTGCAGAGTCCTGCACTTAGGACGGAAGAATCCCATTCACTGTTACAGACTAGGGACCGAATGGCTAGGAAGCAGTTCTGCAGAAAAGGACCTAAGGGTTACAGTGGACGAGAAGCTGGATATGAGTCAACAGTGTGCCCTTGTTGCCAAGAAGGCCTACTGCATTTTGGGCTGTATAAGTAGGGGCATTGCCAGCAGATCGAGGGACGTGATCATTCCCCTCTATTCAACATTGGTGAGGCCTCATCTGGAGTACTGTGTCCAGTTTCGGGCCCCACACTACAAGAAAGATGTGGAAAAATTGGAAAGAGTCCAGCGGAGGGCAACAAAAATGAGTAAGGGGCTGGAGCACATGACTTATGAGGAGAGGCTGAGGGAACTGGGATTGTTTAGTTTGCAGAAGAGAAGAATGAGGGGGGATTTGATAGCTGCTTTCAACTACCTGAAAGGGGGTTCCAAAGAGGATGGATCTAGACTGTTCTCAGTGGTACCAGATGACAGAATAAGGAGTAATGGTCTCAAGTTGCAGTGGGGGAGGTTTAGGTTGGATATTAGGAAAAACGTTTTCACTAGGAGGGTGGTGAAGCACTAGAATGGGTTACCTAGGGAGGTGGTGGAATCTCCTTCTTTAGAGGTTTTTAAGGACAGGCTTGACAAAGCCCTGGATGGGATGATTTAGTTGGGGATTGGTCCTGCTTTGAGTAGCGGGTTGGACTAGATGACCTCCTGAGGTCCCTTCCAACTCTGATTTTCTATGATTCTATGATTCTATATGTTCACAAGTGACTTTGTAGTTTAAGGAACTGGAGAACTGATTTTCATCTGAGACACTATCGATGTTTTTCTAAAAGATACTTTAGTTCAAACAGTAATTAATTCAGGGATGTCCTATGGCCTTTGTCATGCAGAAGGTCACACTAGATGGTCACAGTTGTCACTGTGGCCTTATATATATGCTAAGCATCTACTTTAAATTGTATGTAATAGTATGTAGGTTCTACTATAATGGGAATCTTAGAGATATGTATAATCACAATTCATTAACATCAGTCCAGGTCTGGAGAATAACAACAACCCTGAATTCCACCAAGGTTATTTGTACAACTATTTCACCTTCATTGGCACCCTCTCTTATAATGCCCAGAATCCTTGGTATTTCTCAATAGGTTTGTTACGTTTTTCATTTTTGTCTTTAACTGAAACTTGCTTGGTTTTGGTTTTCCAAAAGTTTCTTTTGCATATTCCAATGTATGTTCAAGTTTCTTTCCATTGTTGTTGATGTATATTAACAACCTTAACTTCTGAGAATTTTGATCAGTCTGACTATCCAGGTTCTTGTAGTGGTATCATCACCATAATAACCAAGTGCCTCAAGCTTTCCTTAACTATTTTGAAAGTCAAGAAAAATTACTGGATCCCACACATGTTATTTGCCAGAAAATGCATAAATTAGATCATATCATAGATTATTACCATGCTAATTAGCACATCTTTGGATCCTGCTTGATAGAACTGCAAAACTTTTTTCCAAGGTACTCCAGCAGACTTCTTTTTGATCTTTAACCCAGCAACTTCTGCCCAGAAACACTTGTCCTGTGCTCTCGAACATCTGAGATTTTCCAGTTGCAGACAGAATTGTACAAATGGACTCTGTCAAACCTCCATGTGTCAGCCTTAGGAAGCAGATTTAATTATTTTAGAGCAAAGGAAACAGATAAACTTGTTCCCAGTATTTCCTTAGCTGAGGTGGAAAAGATACCTTACTTCAGATGGAATTTCTTTAACTGCAAGGGAGTACTGAATTAATGAATATATTTTTCTTCACTTGGACTACTTGACTTCTATCAATGCCTCTGAAGAAGTGAGGTTTTTTATCCATGAAAGCTTAAGCCCAAATAAATCTGTTAGTCTTTAAGGTGCCTTGTTGTTTTTGTGGATACAGACTAACATGGCTACCCCCTGATACTTGACTTCTATAATAACCGTATTGATAGCTTTCCAGAATGCTCAATGAATACTTGCTTCAGTTCCCAATACATATCTCTGTCAGCAGATTGTTTTCCTGGTAAAATTGAACAAACCAAAAGAGAGTCTTTCCTGCTCCTTACAAAGATATTCATGGTAGCATGCTGCAGTATAAAATTACCGGTAGTTTTTGCAAACCTGGCACAAGTGACATCTAGCTGACATTCATTTTAACTGAAAATAAAAATCAGTAAAATGACAGACTGATATGATCACTACTTTATTTTTTTAAAAATAGTTAAAATGATAATCCTGCATAGATTTAACTCATTTTTACACTATTTAACAGTTTATTTTTAAAAAGTAGCTTGTCCTCTGCTGGATTTGAAATCTAGTGAACTCACATGTTTTTGTGTGTAAATATATAGATGACACGAAGGCATCCGAAGTCACCACATTACACTTTGATATGAGTTTTACATGTAACTGAAAATATTACACTGCTCAAACCTCCATTTATTTTTATATCCACCTACAGTATATGGAGTTGTCATGTATGTGTTCAAAATCATAGCAGTTCAATTCTGAATTTCCTGATTTTGCCAGGCTGAGGTCAGAACTTATATGCTCCATTAACAGAATTTGTTACTGTTTAGTCCTTTGGTCAGTATATTATATGTATGTGATTAAAAAAAAAAAAAAAAAAACCTAGGGAAATAAAACCTGGATGGAACTACTATAAAGAGGGTGCATAGCTGGTTGCAAAACTGTTCCCAGAGAGTAGTCATCAGTGGTTCGCAGTCAAGCTGGAAGGACATACTGAGTGAGGTCCAACAGGGATCAGTTCTGGGTCCAGTTTTGTTCAATATCTTCATCAATGGTTTAGATAATGGCATTGAGAGTACACTTATAAAGTTTGCAGATGACAGCAAGCTGGGAGGGGTTGCAAGTGCTTTGGAGAATAGAGGGGACTGGACTAGAAGATCTCTCCAGGTCGCTTCCAGTCCTACCATTCTAAGATTTTATGGCCTCTTAGTGCAATTCACAGAGGAGAGGGATATATTATAGCTCCCAACTGTAGAGCCTAATTCTAAAGCTCAAGTTTGGGAGGCTCATGCTTTATAGCTCCCTGGTTTAATCCCCATTGTTGGCTAAAATGATGATCATCTCATAAGTGGGGGGCTCATCTGGGATTCTAAATGGTCCATGCTACAGATGCTCTGAATGAGCTTTCTCAGTCTGGGAAGTATGTTAAGTATTGTTTCGTGTGTTGCACATCCCCCTCTCTTTCTGATCCCCAGAGGATATAGGGTCTTTTAGCCACCCAGCTACCAAGAGTGGCTCTCTATTTTAAAAGCAGCAAAGAGTCCTGTGGCACCTTATAGACTAACAGACATATTGGAGATGAGCTTTCGTGGGTGAATACCCACTTCGTCGGATGCATGTGAAGTGGGTATTCACCCAGGAAAGCTCATGCTCCAATACGTCTGTTAGTCTATAAGGTGCCACAGGACTCTTTGCTGCTTTTACAGATCCAGACTAACATGGCTACCCCTCTGATACTCTCTATTTTAAGAGATGTGATTTCAGCTCTGGAAATTCCTGATTCAATCCTCGTTGCTGACTGAGATGGAAAGTGTCGTAATTGCATGGAATGTATGTATTGTTTATCTACAGATTTATCAAACATAGTGTTATTTCAGTTATTTACATATATCTGTCATACTCCTCAAGTCTTACAACTATTATATGACACATCCATTCAAATGAAATGGGACAAAAGTATTATTGTTTTAAGAGAATTTTACAAGGTTAAAATCTCAATCATTAGCAGGTGTTCAAATAGCTATACAAAGTGGTAATGATGTGCAATATAAATAACAAATAAAGGCCAAGTTATATTTAGTTTAATCTCTTGGCACCTGTTAATTACCATTAGATGCAGGACCACATCCTCTGATGACTTAGGTGCCGCTCCACTGAAGCTAATGGAGTTCAGTGATTTGCACAAACTAAAGATGTCTCCCATTACGCATCATGTCTGTTACCTAAATATCAACATGCAGATAATAAAATATAAATGGAACATCAACATTAAAATAATTGCTTTTCCAATTGCTCAGTTCAAAGAAATATCTAAGTCTTATATAGTAGCTCAAATTAAACAGGAAGGAGAGAAAATACTAGTAAAATTTGGTGTAGGGTTATTTAAAAAAATACAGCCCAATGCTATTATTTTCTGCCATCACTAAATAGATGTGTCCTGTACTTGGGTATCTTATCAAATAAGATATCTTTCTCACCTAGTGTAATATTTTCCTTTCATAACCTAACAGATGGTCTTGATGTTTGTATCATTCTGAATAAATTATTCCCTTACCAGAAAAGCAATGAAAGAGTTTAAATATGTGCTGTTAAATCCAAGTAGGTATATAAGTGGGTAAGCCACTGAATTGCTGTTAGAACAGTAAGCACAAGTCCTCCAAATATACATGCAGTTTTACACTGGCAAACTTATAAACATTAACCTAGTTCAAGGAGTCACACAAATGCCTATTAAAAAAACTATAAAATGCTATTTTTGTGTCAAAATAAATACAAAAAACTTGCTTTTCAGTTATAGTGCTCAGTTTCTTTCAGAATGTTATAATGATTTTAACTGCATTTTATGTAAAATGATTGCTACTGTGTATAAAACAAACATTTGGCATCTTTGCTGCTTACCACAACCCCATTGTATGCACTGAAAATTTGACATAAGTTGAATGTCAATGCAAATATGAATCAGTCTTCATGGTTTTTATCTTTTAATACTTCAAGTCGATGAATGTTATTAGTCTACATCTACAGGAAGAAACTAACAAAAAGCTTAGATAATGATTGCTTAATATGTTCCATCATGCGTACATGGCTGAGGCCATAATGCAGTGTTCATATCATGCTGATTATCACTTCCATAAGTATTGCCTCTTCAGACATTATTCTCATACATCGGGGATTGGCAACCTTTGGCCTGCGGCCCACCAGGGTAAGAACCCTGGCGGGCTGGGCCGGTTCATTTACCTGCTACGTCCCCAGGTTCGGCCAATCGCGGCTCCCACTGGCCAATGGGGGCTGTGGGAAGTGGCGCGGGCCAAGGAATGTCTATCCCTGGCGGGCCGCGGGCCAAAGGTTGCCGATCCCTATCATACATCAAAGATGATACTTTCATGCAGGAAATGTTCGTCTGCTGGTGTTTAATCATAAAGCTGTGTGTTATATTCCTGATTTTCACATCAGAGGTTTTCATAGACGAAAATTTCATTTTCCAGATTTATGCTGGAATTTACAAATTTGGAACCATTCTTGTCATAAAAATGACTCTATATATGACTTTTTTTTCTATTTTCCAAGGAAAAGGCCATTTTTCATGACAAAAAAAAAATCAAGTGTTTTGTTTGCAATTATACCACTGCTCTTTCTCAGTTGCCTACCAAAAAAATGGATGAGAGACACTGCATTCCTTGCCATTGCAGGCCTTGTGGATTTGAACCTCTGACAAGTTTAAAGTAGTCCTCTTCTTGGTCCTACCATGATTTAAATGAGACCTCCAAACAGTGGAGTAGTGGTAAACTTTTTATCTGTTATTCTCTGACTCCCACTAATTAAACTACCATAGGAGAACATGGCAATGAAGTAGCTCAGAGAGTTTAATGCTTCTTCAGGTGAGAGGAAGTGCTGTCTTGCTTTTAGGGTAAGGCTGTAACAATTGAGAACTTCTTAGCCTCCACAATTAAACTAGTATTTTTTACCCAATGTATACTTTCCCCCTTTCTTTCTCTCCCCCAAACCATAGAATCACATTTTTCAGGCTTGTTTTGCCAGAAGACCGCTATCTTTATTTCCCTGCTCTTGCATTTAGCAATGCTTATGCCACTTCTGTGTCCCCAAGTTGGTTCTGCAGTTCTCCTTCTGACAGCACTACAAAGGGAAACAAAATTTACATGTGATAGGTAGAGTGGGGTGATACATTTTCAGAAAAACTGAAAGCATTAAAATTTGCCCCTTTTTTTTGATCTGGCAAGGCTTGTTTCATGTTATTTTGCCTGCATCTGAATGTGTCAAGTCTGTGAAAATGTTATCAAAGTTGGCCCACTTATTTTCAGAAAATGGAAATCCATGTAAAT